>NC_133550.1:66300362-66608956 GCF_048773025.1 Camelus bactrianus
TTTTATGTCTCAAAATCGAATTTTGGTGGAGGGAGCATCTCGTGGGGCGGGAACTTTGAAGTCTGTGTGTGAACACAGTTCTCGTGACTCAGGAAACCTGACGTCTCGAGAGCAGCCCGGGTGCATCTGCCAATAGGACTTGGCTCCAGCCTCAGACCCTGTGGCCTGGAGGAGAAGCCAGCAGGGGCCAGGGAGGGGCTGCAAAGGCTGGAGACCCCAGAGTTGGGTCCACCTGCTATAAATCCCAGCAGCACTATTGATAGCTGTGTGGCCGTAGGGAAGTGGCCTAACCTCTCCGAGCTTCAGTTTGCTCATTTGAGAAGTGTAGATTGGAAAACACAGCTTAGGTGACCAAAACCTGGGTTCTGGAGCCAGGCTTCTTGGGTTCGAATCCTGGCCCCACCTCTCATCAGCTGTGTGATGTTGGCAAGTCACCAAACGTCTCTGTGTGCCTCAGCTTTTTCATCTGTGAAGTGGTGATGGTGGTTGCACCTACCACCTAAGGCACTTGTGAGGACCACGTGGCTTCATGTAAGGTCCTGGGAAGGACAGTGCCTTGTGTTGGTATGGTAGAGTGGTCTTGCAGTGACAGCGGCTTGCAGTCAGGCTGGCCTGGCATTGGCCCTGGAGTTCCTGTCAGTGTTAACGTCAGGGTTAAAACCCACTTCTGGGCTCACGCGATGACTATGAGTGACGAGCCGTGTGCAGGCCCCCTCGGTGCCCGGCACAGGGAATCCCTCAGGAGATGCTGGTGCCGGTCTGTACCCTCTGGGCAGAGCAGCGGGGACATAGGTGATGTTTGCAATTGCTTTACCCTTGACTACACCCAGGAGCGAGTGAGGAGGGGCTGGGGCCAGGTCCCTTCTGAAAAGATTATCAAGAAAATCTCTGTAGTTCGTTTAAAAGGAGTACCGAGTATTGCTCTCCTCGGTTCTGACTCCCAAGCGTCGATTTACCACCTACTGTGTGCCAGGCCCTGTGTGAAGACTTCCCCGGCCACCATCCCACTTACTCCTCCCAGCCAGCCCAGAAGGTGATCATGGCCCTGCCCAGTTAACAGAAGGGCAAACTGAGGCTCAGAGAGGCCAAAGGCTGCCCAGAGACACTGGCAGCAAGGAGCAGGGCTGGGGCTCAAACCGCCAGGTCCCCAGCAAGAGGGGAGGTGTGCACGCCCACTTTCCAGTCCACGACGCTACGTGCCTGATGGTGAGGGACTGTCACTGTGACGCCTCCCCATCGGGAGCTGCCGTGGTGGGCTCCTCTGACCCCAGTGGAAGTCCTGCTCATTTTCTGGAAGGTTCTTAAGGTTTTGCTCTCTGTGCCATCAGCTGGGCTGATTAAAGACCTTCGTTCTTTTATCCAAAGCAGTTTCTCCAGCAAAACCAATCTGCCCAGATCCTAGAAGAGAGCAGAGGAGGAGAGACTCACAGGGAAGACCCCGGATGGGAGGGGGGCCCCGTTCAGCACCAGAAGGTCCTGGTTCGCCACTTCCACCCCTTTGAGTCTAAGAGGGGTTACTCTCTATGCCTTGGTTTTCAAATCTGTGAAATGGGAATTTTTACTTCTGCTCTGGTGGGAGGGTAGGTAAAGCTGTGAAGTAATAATAGTCAACACATATATAGCCCTGGACAGGTACCTGGAAGGCATCTTACATATTTGCCCTCATTTAACCCTCTGAGGCCCTATGAGGTCATTGTATCATCCCACTGTGCAGGTGAGGAAGGCAAGGCACAGAGAGGTCAGTATCTTATCCAAGGTCACACAGCTGGTAAGACTCTGAGTCTGGTAAGCCAGTCCATCGAGGCCACTTCTTGGTAGATAGGCATGACACCCCTTGCTTGATTATTCCCACTGACAGGGAGCTCACTACCTCATGAGCTCCTGTGATGGTTAGTCTAGGACTTAGATAGGTGGCAGTGATGGTCCCTGGTACAGTAGACTCAGTGTGGGAGAAGATTCTGAGCTTGGTGTAGGCTGAGCAGGGTTTGAGGTGCTGGCAGGCTGAACCGTGGAGAGGTGGGGAGGGTGGTCCCCAGTTCTTCGTTTCTCCCAGTCATGTCCATCTCATCTGTCCCACAGACCAAATCTGAGGCTGAGAGAGGAGAAAACTCAGCACAGGAGGGCAGACAGTAGGTGTCCAATAAACCCTTGGGGGGGATCAATCCTGTTTCTAAGGAAAATTTTAAGTTATAAAATCAACTTAGGCATACGATATAAACTCTAGAAAATCGAGCCCAGTTTTACCTGTAACCTCCCCCCAGAACATCAGCATTTTGTGTATCATTTCCAGACTTTTTTCAGTAAATGCATCCCGATGTAGAACCATTTTTACGTATCATCACACCACGTGTAGTTTCGCATCCTGACCTTTCTCGCTTCCTGTGAGTACCACGAGCACCTCCCGCGTTCTTTCAGTGGTCCGGTTGTTCCTGAAGAGCAGTGAGGACTTTTTACTGGCAGCACAATATCCTGTGGCTGTTCTTCATTTGCCCCAGACCATCCCCCTTTCAGTGGAGCCGCCACATGGACCATGATGTGAAAAGCAGGTGTTGCCCCCGAGGTCACACCTCGGACGTCCAACGGGACAGCTGGTCAGCCCCGCCAAGCTGTGTGACCTCGGGCAGGGTCCTGCCCCTCTCTGAGTCTCAGGCGCCTGCACTGCTGTGAAATGGGGGTAAGAGCCTGACGTCAGAGGGCTGCTGGGAGGAGTAAACGAGGAGATGTGATGTCAGTCATCTGGCTGTGGCGGGGGCTTGGAAGGTGGAAGTTATTACTGTTACTGTCGTTGTTATTATTTGGTTCCTATCTCCCCAGTTAGATTGTGGAGCCTGCAAGCAGGAGCCAGGCTCTGTGCATTCCTGTGTCCCACAGGCGCCGTTATATTTATCGGATTCCTCACGTTCAGGTCCCTCCAAATAGAATGAGTCTCTGTGCGGGTGGGGCCCTGGGAGACCCTTCACTGACAAGGTCTCATCTTGTCTCCATGAGTCGGGATCATCAGCCCCATTTTAGAAACAGTTTCAGAGAGTGTGATGGGCCTGCCCAAGGTCCATCACAGTGGGAAGAAGACAGCCAGGAATACTTCCTGGAGGAGGCGGCATGGCACAGGGCTGACAGGATGGGGCATTTGACTGGGCCAAGGGACAGAGTGCTGGTGTTCTGGGGGCGGAGCAGAGGCGCCTGGGAGCTGTCGGGGGGCCCAGCAAGTGTGGGGCAGAGTGTGAGTGAGGCTTGGGGGCATTTGCTGAGCTGAGCTGACCTGAAGTGACAGCAGGGCAGGAATGAGCTAGCTGTCTGGGCTCCTGGCCCCAGCTGCACCCCACCCAGCCACTTCCTTCTGTCCGGGCAGGAAGGGGTGCTCTGCGGGACTGGAGGCTGCAGGCACCTTCCTGGGGCCTGCTCTGTGAGCAGTGATAAAATATTTATCAGAAGCACTGGCAGCTGGGCTTCCCTGCACAGGAAAGGGGGCAGCTCCCACCCCTGGGCCTGCAGCCTGGATGAGTCCCGCTGAGTCACAGGAGAGCCCGGTGAGCCACCTGCCCGCGCCCTCCTCGGCCCCTCTGCCCTTTGGCCACGTGGATGCCTTGTAATATGTAAGCTATTCGGCTGCCCACGGGGCCAGGGCATCCAGTGCGCTTAGTGCTGAGGGTTTCAGAGCTCACTCAGCAGCCAAGGTCACTGGCAGAGGAGGCCAGCAGGCTGGGATCCCCCCAGACCCATCCCTGCAGGGCCCCACCTCTTTAGTCCTCACAGCACCCAGCAAGGTAGGTCTTCTCGCACCTCTGTTTGGTAACGAGACGCTGAGGCTCAGAGTCGGGGCACGACGGGTCAGGTCTCACGCTGTCACGGGCCGAGCAGAGGTTCGGCCCTTGGCTGCCTGACCTCTGCCATGGAGGGGCTGCACTCTGTCCTAGCCCAGAGTCAGGGCCTGGGGGGCGGGGGGTCTGCCCGCCCTGGTGTGACCAGGAGCTGCGACTTCGGGTTTGTGATTTTGATTTTCAGAGGAACAGCAACAACAAAAAACAGTAGCAGATGGCTCCTTCTTGCTGCCACCAGCGTGGACAGAGGGACGAGGCTTTCAGATTCTTTTGTTCACTCATTCATAAAGCACGTTCTGGGTGCGCTGGTCAGAGCCCCGCATCCCAGGCTCCCAGGACCAGTGAGGGACACTTTGGCTGTGGCTGGGGGAGCCCTCAGAGCCAGAAAGGGCGGGTTCTGCCCCGGGGCCCACTTCCTGCCTACTTACGTGCTCTGTGACCTCTGGCAAGTTCCTCTGCCTCTCTGAGCCTTGGTCTCCGGTTTGTGGATCGGAGGATCAAGCGAGGATCACACCTGTGTCCTTGTTCTCCATCACATCTTCACATCAGCCTGACGAGCATCAGTAGGCCTTTGGACGGCTCTGGTTTCCAGAGAGGTCCCGGCAGGCCTGTGGTTGGCTCTTCCAGGGAAGAACCTGAAGCCAGTGCCCTGGGGGCCTTGCAGATATGCTGATGGAAGGTGGGAGTTTTTCTAAGCTTGATTCTGAAGGGAACTGGTCCCTGCAACCACACTCACTGCTAGGAGCTGTGAGAGGGAGCCCTGTGGGTGGCCGGGGTCACCTCCGCTTCACTGCCTGCCCCTGCTTGAAGGTCACTTCATATTCCTACTCGTTCTCTGCCCTTCCCTCCTCTGGGCCTCCTCCTGCCTTTCCACTGTCTGGAATTCTTTTCCTCCCTTCTTCACTGGTGGCTTTTGTTGGTTCTTCAAGTCCTTGCTGGAAGATGCCTTCCTCCTCCAGGAAGCCCTCCTGGCTGCCCTGCATTCACCCCAGCAGGGTGGGTAGACGCCCCTCCCATGCTTCTTTACCTTGGAATCTTCGCTCCTATCTTTGACCCAGCACTGGATGTGTTCCCCAGTCTCCTTCCCTCCAGCCTGGGGTCCAAGCGCAGAGCTCGATTCATCTCTGGGTCCCAGGGCTGAGCTCGGAGCTGGCACACAGTGGGACCCCGGGAGTGTCTGATGAACGAGAGAGCAAGTGGCAGACATAGGGGCTGGGTTGGAGTTTTAAGAACCTGTGGTATGGGACAGGAGCGGACCTGTAAGATCTGCTCCATGTGTGAACTCCCTGTGTTTCTGTGAACTGTCTGCAGACAGGACCTTCCCAGATGATGGACACTCAGCCAGACAACAGGAAGTAAGGACTTCTGGGGCCGAGACTGTTGTGGGACGGGGGTGCAGTGTCTGGGGGGATTGGGAGGGCTGGCCTCCCAGCCTGGGTCCCTCCTCTTGGAGCTGTGTGACCCTAAGCCTGTGTGACTCAGCTCCTCTGTCAGGCCTCACGACCGCTCTGCAGACCCAGCGTCTTTCCGTGCAAGGGAAGGAGGCGGGTGGCAGGCTTGCGTTCAGGGGCTGCTCTGGGTGGCGACCAGCACTCAGAGCCCAGCACAGAAAAAAGACCAGGATGGGCAGCAGTAAGTTTCTCTGGTGGTTTGTTTCCTCTTCCAACTTTTTTGTGTTTGTCCAGTTTTCTTGAGTTCACTCAGTGACTTTGCATGGGTGTTGAGAGCCTTATGATGTGAAAATAGAGCCCCTGCCGCTGGGACACTTAGTCTGACAGACACTTGTCCATCAGGCTGTCCCAACACGGTCTGATGGGGGAGGCTGCCGAGACTAGGCCCGTGCTGTGATGGAGCTGTCACGGAGGGAAGCCCAGAGGGGCCCCTGGCCCAGCCTGCAGGCTTGTGAAGGTGGAACCTTGCCGGGGGGCAGGGGGCTGTTGCTAGGGAGGCAGGTGTGCTGGGGCTGGGGCAGGTGTTTGGCTGGAGCCTTAGAGAAGGGTGAGGTGGGCGTGGTGGGAGACCCTGCGTAGAGAAGGGCTGGACCAGATCCTGAGTGATGTTGGGGGTTGGTGCTCCTGTTAGAATCCCAATAGCTGCATCCCCTGAGGGTGTCCACCCACCAGCCTGCCCCTGGGGGCCACCGGGGCATTCAGGAGCCCATGTGACCCTTACCCCTGGGGGATCCTGTGGGGCTGGCACTGCTATGTCCCCATTTTACAGAATGGGAAAATTGAGGCCAAGTACAGTGAGTGACCAAGCTGAGTTTCAGATTCAAATCTGTCCCCAGAGCCCAACTCATAACAGCCGGCCTCTCCTGCCGCCCTTGCTCCTTCACTGAGCCCCGGGGCCTCGGCTCTGTCATTTGTGGAGAGGGGATTAGAGCGTGACATCATAGGACAAGTGAGTGCCATTCATGGGACTAATTTTCAAGCCCATGCCCTGAGTTCTCTCTGAGTTCATGATTTCTGTTGTCTGTGGTTGGAGCATCACTCAGGGGGGCAAGTTAGGGGAACCAGATAGAAGCACCAGAGGCACCATGGGGACAGGGCTCTAAGGAGAACCCACAGAAATGGGAAATGAATTCGATTCCACAAGACCAACCCGAAAGAGCGTCAGGCAGCCAAAAGGAGGTCAATGCTGACACGCCCAGGTGTGGCCCCGAGGGCGTGTGGCTGGCGGGCCCCTAAGGGTGGTGGAACAAAGCAGGCAGGTCTGAGAGGGAGCCGACTCGGTGCTCTGGGCCCCGGGCCAGCTGAGGACTCAGAGGCAGGTGGGGAACACAGCTGCCCCGGGGTCACAGAGCAGGTGGGGCCAGTGCCGCAAAGGTGTCATCTGCTTTACCTGAACCAGCCAACAAAGGGAGACCTCCGTGCTGATGGTCAAGGTCGCCAGCCATCGCCTTGGTCTGTCCGCTCCAAGGCCAGGAGGCCGCAGCCCTTGGTACCAGGCAGGGCGCGTGAGGGTGGGGGGATGTCACTGAGCTCAGGTGTGTTTCCTCTCGCATGTTTGCCAGCGCAAGGGGCTCTGACGGCTGCTGTAGGCGGTGGGTGGGCGAGAGGGCAGGAGGGAGGACGGGGAGGCCCGCCCCGGCCCCTGTCAGGGCGCTCCGTTCTCCTAACCTTGCTTCACCAGGAGATGGTGAGGTTTCCCTGCCCCCTGTGGGTTTTGAGCTGAGCAGGCAGGGTGGGCAGAGGAGGTGAGGTGGCCTGGGCCCCCCGGGGGCCCGGACGTAGCCTTGGATGCTGGGCTCCGGCTTCCACTGGGTGCACAGGATAGGCCTCCATCCCCCATTGGAAAATGAGGATGCCCCCTCCCCCTCGTCCCACACTCTGTCTTTCTATCAGAGCAGTTATGAGGCCAAACAGCCACTGGTGCGCCACAGGATAAAAGATTCGGCCAAGGTCAGATTCAAAGCCAGCGCTCAGCTCAAGGCCTGGCTCATATTAGGTTCTCAAGAAATACTTATTTTACAAACAGCCTTTGACAAGTTGTGCAGCCCTCACAGCCCCCGTGTCCTCCGTGGAGGGAGCTGCCGACGGCCCGTCCCACCTGGCAATGTCGTGCAGACAGGCCTGGCGCGTGGGGAGTCCTGTGGCTGCTAGCCGGAGACAGTGAAGGAGAAAGCCAGCAGCATGGCCGTCATAGTGAGGGCTCTCTCTCTGAGCCTCCCGGGGAGTGGGCCACTGCAGCAGGTGGCCTGGGCAGCGCTGTCCTCCAAGTGCAGGCGCATGGGCGGTAGGGTGGGGCTCGGGGAGAAGACTTTGGTGGGTGAGGTCACCCTGAGTGGGGTTTTGCAAGATGAATAGGAGTTGGCCAACCAGACCAGGCTTAGGGAAAGCTTATCCCAGATAGTGAAGGACAAGCATGTGGTCACGAGCGGGGCCTGGCCTTCCAGGACAGCAGCCTTCCGCTTGTAAGCTGACTTTTGCTTTCATTTGCTCAGGGTGCTCCAGGGAGGCTCTTGGCTCTCCCTTCCTCTCCCCTCAGACAGCCTGTGGGCTGACAGCCTGGGCTCCCTGTAAGGGGCCAGGAGCTTGTGACTGACAGCTCGCCCTCTTGTCTCATCCGTGCAGCGAGGCCCAGGAGAACCCCCTTCTGTCGCTTGCCCCCCGAGCCTGGGGAAACCCTGCGCAGGAGGCCAGGGCCGGAGGAGCGATGCCGCTTGCAGTTAGGGCAACCGCCTCTGCCCCTAGGCCAACTTCTCACCTCTGTCCTCACCCCATCTGCCGCCCACACCGGGAACCACAGAGAAAGAGCCCAGGCCTCGGTGACTCAGAAAGAGAAACTGCCAAGAAGACCTGAATAAGGAGCCCCTTGGGGGTCAGGCAGGGGCTGGGCAGGGTCGCCCTCCCACACCCAGCGCCCAGAGGAGGGTTTCGGGGAGAACAGGTGCTGGGTCTCCCAGTCCCCACCCTGCCAGGCTGTGGATCTGCCCAGGCCCCGTCACGTGGGTGACTTGTGGCCCTTGGGGAGTCCCCTCCCTGAGCCTCATGCGGCTGGCAAGTCATCCAGCCGTGCCTCAGGACCCCTGCCCAGCCCGGGGGTACACCCCACCAGCCATCGCAGTCAGAGTTGAGTAAAGTGGGGTGACCCTCTGCAGAAACAATTTCATGCACACTGTGAAAAGTGAGGAGAACACACGGGTGGACACCCCTGGACCCCGTGCCGCCCCGCAGGGCCACCAGGTGAGCAGCAGATACCCCAGCTCACAGGGGGAGAGACAGGCTCTGGAGGACACGGCAGTGAGCAGGTGGGGGGAAGCGGAGGCATGACTGCATCCATGCTCTTGGGGCCCCAGGGGGCCTGGATTTGAGGCCAGCCTGGCTGACTGCCCCCAGACAAAGGGTTCCCCAATGGATGCAGGTCCGAGAGGGCCTGGTCAAAGGGACAAGCTGGGGACGGGGCCTGGCACTTTTCAGCTAAAGGAGCTGCATGTGATCCCCTCCCCACCCAGAACTCACAGAGCCGGAGCTGTGGCCCAGCCTCACCGTAACATCCTGGTGAAGAGGGGGTTCCCAAAGGCCCTCACCTCTCATTTCGAATCCATGGTCCTTTCCACCCTTGTCACACCCCTGAGAAGCGTGTCATCCCCAAGTTCTCACCGGTGGAACCAGGTGGGAAACTCAAACGGGGCAGAGCCTGGGGGCAGCAAGGCCTGGGGTGGAGGGTGGGGTTGGGGAGCAGAGTTGCCCCAGCGGAGTCAGGAGGTCTGGACTCCCAGTGGTGTGTATTGAGGGGGCTTTAGCTGGCGTATTCAATTAAGAATTTGCAGATCAAAAGAGCCATCCACACGGAGTCAGCAGGGAGCCCCTCCGCATCTGAGCTCCCATTGGGGGAGGTGAAACCCGGGGTCGTTGTGATTGAAGCTGCAGTTCCAGTACACTCAGACAGAGGGCGCAGTCACAAGATTCCTCACTTACAGATCCCAGAAATGGGAGTGGGGAGCATAATGACTGGGGAAGGGCAGTCCCCGTCCCAGGTCACGGGCAAGCAGGACACAGAGAACCGGATTTGTAAGGTGGCTTGTAACTTATAACTAGGGGACCCAGCACCCAGTAGGACCTCAGCACTTGCTCCTGTTCCTCATCCGTTAGGACAGTCTGGGTGGGCGACCCTGCATGTCCCACCCCGTGCAAGGCCTCAGTCTCCCTGTCTACAATGTGGATACTGGGCTACCTGAGCTCCCAGGGCCTCTGGGCCTGGCATCCCATGGGAGACACAGGGTGCAGAGGGTGTGGGAGGCATCGGGTCGAGGTCACCCAGTGTCCTTTCTTGGGAGGCCCCTTCTCTGACTTCCGCCTGCTGTTCTGGTATTGAACAGCCTTTCCTGTGGGAGAGGAGGGCCAGGCGGGTTTTGCTAAGTGCCCTTTCTTAGCTGCTTGTGTCAGTTCCCAAACGTAAACCAAGTTCACGGAGAAGGAAGGTACAGGAACTCCAGACACGTGTGAGGAGGGGAGAGTAAAGGAGAGCTGGAGGGGCCAGGGACCCCAGGGGCCTAGGACAAGTGTCCCTTCCCTCAGACGCCTCTGGGAGTGGAATCCTCTCAGTCTCTTGCTCCCCCATCCCCCGTTGGCCCCCTCCCCCTCCCCCAGGAAGCTGAGCCTGATCGCTGCTGCTACCCTGCTATGTGGGCCGCGGGGGAAATGCCCTGTTTGATGCTCCACTACCCTGATCTCGCCACCTGCATGCCATGGGGGCATCACTGCACCTCCTGTAGCCCCATCAGCCATGACTGCAGAGCAGGAGGGCACCACCTACATGAGAGGGTATCAGGCCTGCATGACCGTGTGTGCGTCCTTCACGCCTGTGCTTTGCTCTTAGAAAATGCTCATAATGTAATACCTGTGGTTGTGTTATTGTTACAATCATTAGCAAGATGTTCCTGGCTTTAAAAAAAAAATGCCAGGAGATCTAGTACACATGTAAGATATGGACTGATTTTTTTATCCTGAGCCTCCTAGCAACAAAAGTGAAGAGGGAAAGATCACTCACTAGATTCAAAGATGAAAACACAGCTTTTGCTGGTAATGAAACCAAGGGACGAGCCTTTTGGGAGCCCCCATAAAGGATTCCCCGTGTGATGTGTGAGCAGCCTCCTCAGTGCTCCTGGGGTCTGGCTTGATCCATGGACCTGTGTCTGGAGCAGGACCTTCAGGCTCTCCTAACCGCAGGGGAGAGGGAGGGGGTGTCCTCAGGTTTTCTGCAAGGGGAACCCAGTGAGGCCCATAACCTTGAGATGTCTGAAGTTTCATGTGTTATCTTCAAAATCCACAAGGATTTCCCCTCAGTCTATAGTTGAACTGTGTGTATTTAACTACAAAAATCACGTTTTCCCTCCTCCACTCCATACGTTTGGGTACCACAGATGCTCCATACAGATGGGCCACGGTCATTCCTCAGCTTTGCCTTAACATGGGGTCCCAGCCCTTTTAGAGAAGCTCATGGCAGCCACATCCCTCGCCCCAACAAAAGACACACTCATGGTTAGGTAAGTGGAGAGAGCCTAAAGCAATTACGCAGATGATTTCAGGGTTTCACAGATCCTGAAGAACTCCAGGGACTCCAGGACCCTGGCTGGACAGGCTCCAACCTGGATGATGGGGGAACTGCACATCTTCTGGACCAAGCTCATGATTATTATTTCTCCCAGCTGGGCTTTTGTTAGACGTGAAGCAGTAGAAAGCTCAAATTTATCTTGAAGTTGTTTATTCTGCACAGAGCCAGATGTCTTCCTTGTGACCCAGACAGGAGCGGGCTGAGTACCTAACACTCTCCTACACCAGGCACTTGAGTTGGTGGGGACTTTTACACTGATTACGGAACAGCAAGGATGTGGGACTGGCGACTGCTGAGACTGCATATGATGCTCCCTTCTCCCGGGTCCTGTCCCCTTTTACACCTGGGTAGGTGCCCAGGAGGCTGGTACCTGGTTTTTATACCATCTTGTTCTAGTCATGTTTTCTTTTGTCTTTGATTATGTTAAGCAAATTCATTTTACAGTCTCTTTCCAAAAGTTTCTTGCCTGAAGTTCTAGGATTTTCATCCTGACATTTGAAATGTTTGCTCTCCTTCCCTCATGGTGGCCTGTTTCCTTGCGTATTGTATAATTTGAGATCATGAGTTTATTTCCAGCCAGGCTTTTATCTGTGGGAACCCCAGGAGGCCTGGCTTGTGCACCTGCTTCTCCAGAGCATCTTCAGAATTGCTCTGCCTGGCAGCCTAGGGTTGTCACAGCATAGGGCCACTTTTATGTTAATTGCTTTAGTCTCTCTCCACTTACCTAACTTAACTCCCCATCCCCCAGGGCAGATGCATGGCTACAGATTCTCAGGAGACATGCAAGCTTTTTCCTACCTCGAGTTCTGGTGGGCAGAGACAAGTTTTTTTTGTCATCTCTCTTTGTCAGTGGGCATATCTCGGCTACCCATTCATTAGGGGTGCAGCCCCTCCAGCCCCCGGCTTTCTGTGCAGAGCTCAGTTGCATCTCCCATCGTCCTGCTTGCTCAGTGCCTCATCTCCCGACTGCTGGTTTTAACCTCCCTCTGCCTCAACACCCCTCCCCCGACCCCACAAGCCTGCCCTACACTCATTTAACATCTAGGTTCTCAGTTCACCATGTTCCTGTGACTTAACTGTTAATACTGATCAGCATACAACTTAGTAGAGTGTAACTGTTAAGAATACAGACTCTGAAGCCAGACTGCCTGGGCTTGAATCCCAGCTCCACCAACATGGGCTGCACTCAGTCTCCTCATCTGTGAAATGGGGAGGTGGGGTTGCTGCAAGTGCTAGAGGGTGTTGATGGAAAACGACAAAACACCTGCTATTTTACCAGCAAAAATGGGTTTATTCAGGAACAGCAAAGAATTACAATTCAGGACACGCAGTGCATGCGGCACCACAGGCACGTCCTGGGTACCATTCTTTTATAAGGGAGAAGGGGAGTTGGGAGGGGCTGTTATAAACAAAGTGTCCACTAGAGAAAACTGGGAGTTCAAAGTGTAGTGGCTTTTCATTGGCTGAGTTGTAACAGTTTCTCATTGGCTGGGCTGTTGCCAGGCAAGGGGAAGTTCTTCTTCCCTCCTGCTCTATAGTAAAGTAGTCACCTTCTTCCTGTTGGAGTCCCAAAGGTTCATCTCTTCCTGCCGGGTCTGCAGTTGATGGGGGAGTGGTCGGGCGTGAGAGCTCCCTCTTCTGGTCTCCTGACTCCATTTTAAATGAGGTTTCTGTTTATTCATTTTCTCAAGGGCTTGATGCGTGAACATCGCTCCATATTGAACTATTGCCTATTGCAAGCATTATAGAAGTTAGTATTAAATATCATATAGACATAGTAATAAGATTATCTTAATGATGATATTAATATTGTCATTCTGGTCCCTGGTGATTTTCCTCTTTCTTACAAGCTCAGTGATGCATTTAGAAGATGCTTGTAATTTTTTTTTTCTTTTTAGGGGGAAGATAATTAGGTTTATTATTTTTATTTATTTACTTACTTATTTATGGAGGCACTGGGGATTGAACCCAGGACCTTGTGTATGCTAAGCAGGCACTCAACACCTGAGCTATAACCTCCCCTCTATGTTTGTAATTTTTTCATCTCACATTTCTAGGAGATACGTAAGAAAAAGCTTTCAGGTTGTGTAGTGATCTAAATTGTCCAACCTCTTGACCTGTAAGTGGTTAAAGCAGAATAATAATAATGCTCCCTGTGTATTAGTGCTTCTCACAAGCACATTCAGAGCCTGTATGTAGCTCATCTCTAACTCTCCCACTAAATTACAGGCCATCTTTGGAGCCTGGTGGAATCCAGCTCAGCCACATACCTACCGGCTCCGTGACACATCTTGCCATCTGTGCACATGCTCCATCCCTTATCTGGCTGACACCCTCAGGGCCAGATGTGACTTTGGAATTCCTATTATTTTTCAATGATAAGGCAATCTGTGGCAACTCTGGGGGAGGGATCAGGGTGGCATCCTGGGGACAGTTTTTACACAAGATCGCCACTAAGTGGGGTGGACAGAGACTCTGAATAGCCTCGCTTTTTCTGGTCACATCAGATTTTGTAGCCAAATGAGCCCTGTAAATTCTGCATTTTCAGAGCCCTTTGCATTTCCAGATTGCACACGGGGTCTCCCATTGGGGGCAGGAGATTGGATGTGACTCCCACTCCAACAAGAACAAGTGGGGATTTACAGCCAAGGAGCAGGGCGGGGGTCAGTGGATGGGAAAGCAGGAAGAGGAGCCATCTGGGGAACGGGGATTCTTGCTGACTTAGTCTACTCAGCCGAACTCTTACTGCAGGCTGGCTGGGCGATAAGGTATCAGGGTGGTCAGATGCCAGGGGTAGGGGACTTTCCTAAACCAACTTAGCAGGATTCTTGCTCAAAGTGGATTCTATAAGGACAGAGAGGGAAGCTCACGCTCAGGCCTCAACCAGCCGAGAGCTCCAAGGAGGCTGATTCAAGTTAGGTCAAGAAGAAAGTTGTTGTCAGTGTCCACTGGGCATGGTCCTCGGGGAACACCTGATGGAGGAGGCAGGCCCAGTCCTGAGACCCCAACACTGGGCAGAGGGAGGGCAGCCTGGGGGTTGCTGGCTGAGCTGGGTCTAGGGGAGAAGGGACCACATCGCCGAGGTGGGGACCCAGGGCCCAGGGGAAGCTGGAGGACAAAGCATGTAGAGCGGGAGGCCAGCTGGTAAAAATGGCTGAGGCCGATGAGCACCCACTGTGTGCCAAGCCCCCCTGAAGCAGTTGGCGTCTCTGAATACAGCCTTGGGGTCGCCCGGGGGAAGGCGTTGTTCTGATTCTCATTTTACAGATGAGGAAACTGAGGCGCAGTTAAACAGAAGTCATCAGCCCAAAGTGGTCAGCTATTACCCGGTGAAGCCACCCCCCAAACCAGCCCACACGCTGAGTCACGACTGTCTGCTGCCTTTTACTGTCATTACCATCGCTGAGAGAGACTCGCTGGAGGGGAGGGAGGAAGGGCGTCCCGGGCAGAGGCCGGCTGCAGGCCTGGAGGTGGGAATCCGGCAGAAAGGCTGGAGAACAGTGGTCGCTTTGTCTCCTGGGTGGGGCGGGGCCGGGGTGGGGGGTGGGCAGGACGGGGCCTGGAGGGGCTTAGTGGGAGATGCAGGGGAGACGGGAGGAACAGAGGCCGTGCGCAGACTGCAGAGGTCTTGGACACCACGCTGGAAATTTGGAGCTCATCCTGCAGGGCAAGGGCCTCGGCTGGAGCAGGTCACAGCTGGGTGGCAGAGTGAGTGTGTTGGCCGCAGGTAGGCTGGCAGGCTAGGAGGCCGGCTCTGGGGAAGGGGAGGTGGTGGAGAAGTCTGGAGCCTGCAGGGACCCTGGGGTGCAGAGGTGGGCAGGCTTGGGAGCAGGGCAGAGCCTGCGCTGGCTGGCTCAGCAGGAGCTAGGTGACATCTCGGGAGCGCTATCTGCCCAGGCTTCAGATTGAGGTCGGGGGGTGGTCCCAGCCTCCTCCAGGAGCCTGCCTGGATTCAGTCCACAGCCCACCACGGAGGAAGGCAGGAACTGGAATGGGAACCCAGCATCCATCCTGGCCCTGCCCCTCATCAGCCTGTGACCTGGCAGGTGCCATCAGCATCTGGGGCCTCAGTGTCCACCTGCGATGGGGGACAGGTCTGCCCGGCTGTGGGCCAGGCTGGCCGGGGCAAGCCCTCAGTAAGGGGTACCTCTCGCCCCCAGGAGATGGGAACCCCCCCAACCCTTCCAGCGACTCCCAGCAGCAGTTTCTCCTGCATTAAATCCACCCCTTCATGGTCTGTGAACTGCGTCCTTGCAGAAGCAGGAGGGTGGTGGGTGGAGCTCTGTCCTGGGTGGACGCCCCTCCTCCGGGAGCGAAGCCTTAGACTTGGCAGAAACCCAGCATCACCTCCTCACTGGGCTCTTTGGGTTTTATTTACAAAGTCAAGAACACAGGTTCCCGACTGGAACTAGCCATTCGTGCCTCAGGGGGCTGTTCGGAAAGCAAGGCACTGCCAAAGCCCCCACGTCCACCAGCCTGGCCCGTTACCCCAGGCTCCCTGTCCCGGGGCTTTTCATTATCAGTGTGAGGTCTCATGTCCCGAGTGGTACTTGTTCTTTCCAAGGATTCTTCCAAGAAAAGGCTGCTGGCCAAGAAAGTGCCTGGGGAGGAGTCGAGCCGGGTGTCAAGCCCAGTCCGTCCAGCTCTGCCCTGTGTGGCCGCAGCCTGCCTGTCTGCGCAGCGGGGATGGTCGTGGGGCCGCCTCCCAGGGCCGCTGCAGAGATGCAGGTCAGGAAATGCAGCTGGGGCACCGGCACTGTCCATGTTCAGGGGCCACACCCGTGATGCCTTTGGCCGACATTACTGCTCACCTCTCCGCCGCCTGGAGTTCGTCTTCCTGTTAAAGTAATTGGGAGTGGAGGAGGGGGGGTGAACGTGTCTCCAGCTTACTGAGCGTTGGGGCCTGACCTTTCCCCATTGGGACATGGGATTTCATGGACCTGGAGGTCAAAGCCAGGGTCTGGGGGAGTGCAGCCCTGCTTGGGCAAAGGTGATGCACTGCTGTCTTAGGGCTGCCCTAACCAATGACCACAAACTGGGGTGGCTTAAAACAGAAACTGTGGAGGCTAGAAGTCTGAAATCAGGGTCTCAGCAGGTCCTGAGTCCTTCCTCATCTCTTCCAGCTTCTGCTGGCCATCCTGAGTCCCTGGGCTCACAGCTGCATCACTCCTGTTTATTCCCCCGCTTCCACATTGCTGTCTTCCTCTGTGTCTCTGTATCTGTGTCTTCTCATAAAGACCTCCATCCCTGGATGCAGGGCCCACCCCACTCCAGGGTGACCTTATCTTGACTCAATCATGTCTGCAAAGACCTACACCAAATAAGGCCACATTCACAGGCACTGGGGGTTAGGGCTCCGGCAGGTCTTTTGGGGGTCAGCCCTACCCCCAACAGGTGAGCGGTCTGGATACCCCAGGACTCAGCCCAGCAGGCAGATTGCTTTTTCTGTCTCCAACTTGAGCATGTGGGGCTGGACAGGGCAGGTGGGGTTGTTCTCCGGACAGGAGACTGGGAGGGACAGACACCTTGGTGGCGGTGGCCCCACTGTGCCAATGTTGCCTCTACTCGTGACTTTGATTAAATGAAGGAAGCAGTGGCTCCTGTTTACTCAAGGGCCTGCTCTGCGCTGGGTCCCGAGCTGGCACACGCGTCCTCATTCATGTAGGAGGTTGCTGAGGGCACACACAGACACTGAAGCTGGTTGGTTTGAATCCCGGCCAGGCTGTGTGACCTTGGACCAGTCACTTTTCCCGGGGCCCCCGCAAGCTCCTTGTGGAAGCTTGGAAGTTGAGGGGTGGATGCGGTGGCGTGGCCAGATCATAGTCGGGACTCCACGAGCATCAGCTGTGACCTCTACCCACATTTCATCCTCACACTCATGCTGGGAGGCACATTGTACAGAGGAGACTGGGGCTCGGGGGCTGAGGGGCTGGCAGGGGAGGCGGCCGAGCAGGGAGCAGCTTTAGTCTGGAGCCTGGAATCCCAGCTGGGCCACGCTCCTGCTCTGCACCCCTCATTGCGCCACCCAGCAACTATTTATAAACCAGTCAGCGTTATACAACGGCCGCCCGGGAAGGGCCTCGAGAACTGGCTGTTCACGACCTTGTTTTCAGATGGGAAACTGAGGCTGGGGAAGAAGCTCTCTTGGATGCATTTGTGGGATCTCAGAAAAGGGGCCTCTGCTGATCAGAACCCCTGACCCACCTCTAGAACTGGGACCCAGAGCAACGGAGGGGGAATGTTTTGAGAGCAGAGGGCAGGGACCACCAGGGGAAGGGCCCTGGTGGCAGCGGGCAGAGCGGGGGTTCAGCTGGCAAAGAGACGTGGGGGGAACATGAAGATGTTAGGACATGCTGGCTGGCAGAGCTGGGGTGGAACAGAGGGCTCACCCCATGACAGCAGAGACCCTGTCTTTCTTGCCCTGCTGTATTCCCAACACCCAGAACAGTGCCAGGCATACAGTAGGTGCTCAGTGAATATGTCTCCGGGGTTTATTAAAACACCAGGGAGGCGGACTGCCCCCCACCAGCAGGTGCAGCATCCCTGAGCCTGCACTTTCTAGCTGACAGCTTGAGCCAGCCGCTGCACCCCCTCAGCTTCACTTCCTCCGTCTGTGAAAGAAGGGCAATCATAGTCGGTCCTGGCTCTGAAGCCACTGGAAGGGACATTTCCTCTGGAGCACTCTGAGGGCAGGACCCACCCACCTTTGAGGTTGTTGCCCCGACCCCAGACCGGCACGGGGGAGCCTCTGTAAAGTGCGCCTGTTCATGAAATACAACACACGTGGCTTCTGATGGGCCCAACGCCCATCCAGCCTGGCATGATGACAGGTTGTCCAGCCTCGGGACAGTCACTGAGATCCAGCACATTGCAAAGCCTTCGGAGACGACCAGCCTAATCACAGCTGGTGCTGGAGTCACCGTGGGTAACGCGGGCTCACCCAGCGTCGCAGCTGTGACTCGGGAATCTCTCTGCACTGTGACTGTAACGGCTAGCGGCGACCAAGCCCTGGCGTGCACCCCATGACTCCCCATCGTGGGGCAGGTGTGTCCACATCCCTGTCCATCCCAGAGAAGGGAAGGATGAGCTGGGCACAGGGAGCCATGGGGGGAGTGCCCCTGAATGTCCAGGCCCCCAGAGTGCAGAGCCACTGCCCCAGGGGTTCCCCAGCATGCAGGGGGAACTTTCCCAGTCAGCTTTGGGGAGCACCAGCCTTCGCCACCAGGGGGCAGAAGTGCCCCTCAGAGCGGGCAGTGCCCAGGGTGGGCAGGGTGCAGCCGGCTGAGGTCAGCGCCAGCCAGAGTGATGGTGCTGGCGGCTGCCTCTTCCTGCTTGGCTGGCCTGGCTCCAGCTTCCGCTCCGCCCTTTGCTGACTCTGACTTTGAGCCTGTGTTTGGCCTCCCCAGGCCTCAGTTTCTCTGTCTATAACCCCCATCTGGCAACCTGCAAGGACTGGATGAGGCAGTGTGACTGACGCAGCCCTGCCCCTGCCGTGCCCTGGGCCCCCTTCCCACCCAGCCCCATTGGGGTGGGCTGACTCCCCGATTTGGGGGGCACACGGGGACGCGCCGCTGTTGCCGAGCTCCTGTACGCACCCCGGTGGACGGGAGTCTGGAGGCCTGGGTTCCAGAGCTGCACAGACTTACTGCAGTCCAGTCTCTGGGCGTCAGGCTGTCAATCTGTTAAGTGAGGGGCCGAGCCAGGCTCAGGGTTTTGCAGACCCCTGGAAGTCACGAGAGTCCCCTGAGATTTAGCGACCCTCCCCAGGCCCCACCCCCAAAGATCCTGATGGGGTTCCCAGCAGGGATTGGGAAGCAGCATTTTGAACCAGCCCCAAGGTGTTTTCAATGCAAAGTCCCAGTGCCTTGAGCCCATCCACAGGTGCTGGGCCCATCCTGAAGGTCATTGCCAGTCCTAGCGCTGCGCCCATGAGGACAAAACCTCCAGCCCAGCCCCTCAGCACCATCATGCCTCAGGGATCAAAGACGCCTAGGTCACCGCCTCCCCTGTCACATCTACAGGGAGCATGTGGCGTCTAAAGGGCTTTATGGGTTCCCATTTCCCCGTCCATCCGTCTTACAGATGGGCAAACCGAGGCCCCAGAAGTCACCTGACTTGATAGCAGGGCCAGTGGACCCCGGTTCTGGCCACCCAACTGAGGGCTCCCTCTCCCAAAATGAGGAAAAACCCTGGGGGTCCTCCATAGTGACCAGGGTCTCACACCAGCTCCTGACATGCCGCTGGTGGTGGGGGCAGGGGTTGGAATGAAGTTTGGATCCTGAAGGAGGAGAGGACACGGGTGATGCCATCCGGGCTGGCGTGGATCTTGGAGCAAGGTCACTCCAGCAGCTTGTAGGGTGTGTGAGCGTGTACCTCTGCCTCCCGTTCCCTTGAGCGGGTGTTTTCCTTCCCTGAGTCCCCCGCACAGATGAGCCCCGACCAGGACCCCTCTCCCCCAATACCAACCCCTTATCTGGCCTGGAAGACCCCATCAGTGAGTGGAGGACCGGGAGGGCACCTGCAGCCCCGTGCCTGCCTGCGGGGGCAGCCACTCAGCCAGAGCTGTCACGTGGGGCCCGGGCCCCGGAGGCCCGGTCATCTGATGCTTCCCAGGAAGCCAGAAATCAGGGTTTCTGTGTCAGTCTCTCCATTGTCAAACCTTGGCTGCACGCAGTTTGGGTTTTTTGTTTCTTCCCCCACACTGCGGGTTGTGCTGAACACATTTAGAGGCTGGACTTGGCCATCGGCCACCCAGTTGCCCCTGCTCTGGGGGGCATAATGGTTTGTTTCCTGCTGGCCTCTGCTTCCGATTCCGGCCCTGGGGGCTGGCCACTCCCCTGGCTGTCAAGCACCCTCCCCACCCCGCATCCCTCTCGCCTGTCACCAGCCCAAACACGGGGCACAGCAACTTCAGCTGAGTCTCCAGTATACCCGCACACGGGCTGTTGGGTGTGGACCATGTAACAGAGGTCGGCAGCTGGGGCCAGGGGGCGGTTACAGCTAATTCCTTAGCACTGACTATAGATGGTTTTGGAATCCCTCAGCCACCCCCACCTCCGGCATTTCTTGCTGGCCACTTCTCCCAGCCCCCTCTCCACCAGGACCCCCTCGCAACTCCTCCTCTTCTTGCCTCCCCCAGCCTCCCACGGGGGCGCTGCCCTTACCACTCTCCTCCCATTTTCGCTTGAATTTCTTATCCAAAGCAATCCAGCCTCCCTCTGCACCGACCCTCCTACCAGCCAGGCCTTGCTGGTGGCTGAGGTCTGCCCAATGGAGTCTGCGCAGCAAACAAAGCCTCCAGCTTGGGAAACCCTCCTTCACCCCACCCACCCAGGGTCTGACACGATCCGGGGGTTCTCTGCTGCATTCCCCACAAGGGGCAGTTTCAGGGATTCTGTCTCTGTCTAGTGGGGCACCTTTTACAGAGCATTTAATTTCTTCACTCCTGTGAGACATGTTTATCCATCCATTTAACCAAATATTTACTGCTTGCCTACTGTGTGCTGGGCTCGGGAACATACTGGTGAGCTAAGTACAGTCCTGGCCCCCCTGACTTATGCCATTGGATAGAAAAGTCACCAAATGACCAGAGGACAAGCAGTGAGCCTAACTCAGGGCGAAGCAGTCAGAAGAGGGAGCAGGAAGAGACAGGGAATGCTTCTGGGCTCGGAACAGTGGAACCCGCAGGACCTTCATGCACAGCTGTGCACGTGTGTGCCAAGGATCACTCTGGCCACCGCGCAGAGGAGGGGCTTGCAGGTGACCTGTGTGGCCCAGGGAGAGGGGGCAGGGAGTGTCTGTTATCCTGGCCTGGGGAGGTGATGGTGGAGGTGGAGAGTGCAGGTAGGGTCCACAGATGTTTCTAAAGGACATAGAAACCACTGGGGGCTTGACTAAGAGCTAATGTAAGTCTCAGCCTTGGGGAAGATGGGCTCTGGGGGATTCAAAGATCTCTGCTCCCTGGATTTTGAGTCCAGGGTCAGGGAGTTTGCCAGGCACGACTCTGCCTCCTTAGGATGAGGGTAGCACCTGGCACGTGGCAGGTGCTCAGGAAGTGCTGGCTGAATTTCTCTGGGCAACATCGCCTCCCCAGGCTCTCATACACCTGATTGTGAGGCTCTCCTGGCTCACAGAAGCTCATTAGCTGCTCGGCCTGGCCTTAGCAACCCTTTCTGCCTGGGTCACTTGGCAGAAACAACCCTGCCTGGAGGCTGAGCCAGGCCCCCTCCACCGCCTCCTTGACTCTGAGGCCCAGATTCCTGTCTCGTACTGTTGACCGATGCCGCCAGACCAGCAAGCCCCACTCTCCCAGCGGACAGTCGCTTTGGTTGTGCGCTTGAGGGGGGAAGCGTCTCATGCACACACCCTGGTGTAGGTAGGGGACCCAGTGACCTCTGGGCCTCAGTCGGCTCTTCTGTATGATATGAAGGGGGCGCCACTGGGCACCCTTCCTGCTCTGAGGTTCTAGGATCAGCCCCTCCTCTCCCTGACTGATTCATTCCAGAAGCATTTATAGGGAGACCAGGGCTGGGGTTCTGGTGACGCCAGAACTTGCTCAGCACAGGCGTTGCTTCAGGAAAGGCCTAGAGGAGGACAGCAAGGGTGCCTTGCCCTGTCTGAGGGAGGGGGCAGGTGCAGGTGAGCCCCGTGGGAATCCCAGAAGCTGGAGGGTCCTACCGTGCGCTCAGGAGGCTGGGTTAGGCCCAGCTTTGTCGTTTGTCGATTGAGGTTGAACAAGTTGTTTCACCCATTCTGCCTCAGTTTCCTCAGCTGGAAAATGAGAACTGCGGAGGAGTGTGTGTCCATGTGACGCCGGGGTCTTGAGAAATCTGTGTTGGCACAGTCTTTGTGGGGAGGGATGGAGAGGTGGGGGCGACTCCGTAAGCCTTTGCACCAGGGATCTGGGAGGGGGCAGGAAGCTGAGCATCGTGTGGGTGTGGCCGCAGGGGACGGAGCAGGGCCTGTTCTTGGGGTTGGATTGTGCATTGGTGCGTAGTCGTTTCCTGTGGGCACGTGTGGCCCTCAGAAGAGCCAGAGCGCGACCCCAGGAGGACCAGCTCAAGGGGCGCTAAGCGGGCGGTGGCTACGGCCGCGGAGGCGCCGGCCGCGCCCCCACTCACTGCCCCGCCCAGGTTGGTCCCGCCTCTGCGCACGCCCCCTACCCTGAGGCCCCGCCTCGGCCCCTAAGCTCCGCCCCCGGGGCCGCTCCTGCTCCGCCCTCGGCCCTGGGCCCCGCCCCCTCCTGCCCAGGCTCCGTTTGCGCCGGGTCCGCGCTACCCGCCGCGATACTGGCGCTCCAGGCTGCGGCCGCTCCAAGCAATGATTAACCCCTCGGGGCGGCCGGCGCGGGGCCCGGGGCGGAGGCGGCGGGCTGGGGCGGGACCCCGGAGGACCGCTCGGCTTCCTGCTTTCGCCGAAGTTTCCTCGTAGAGGGCGCAGCGCCCGCAGGGGCCCGCGGCGCGGCGTGGCGCAGGGCGCGGCGCCGGGCGCGCGTGGGCGCCGAGTCGGCTGCCGGGGTCACCATGAGGACTCTCCGCAGGTTGAAGTTCATGAGTTCGCCCAGCCTCAGTGATCTGGGCAAGAGAGAGCCGGCCGCCGCCGCCGCAGACGAGCGGGGCACGCAGCAGCGCCGGGCCTGCGCCAACGCCACCTGGAACAGGTAAGGCCGCGCCCTCCTGGTCGGCCCGCGGGCCCCAGGTCCCGGAGCCGGGGGAGGGGGAGCCTTCTAGCCGGTCCGCGGGCGAAGGCGGGCCCCCAGCGAGGAACTGTGCCGGGGCAGCACGGCACTTAACAATTTGTAGAGAACTTGCTCCTCCAGAGTTGTGCGGGCGGGGAGGGAAGTTTAGTGCAACGTGTTTCTAGAACGGAGAGACGAGACTGTGGACCCGGGGCTGGTTCCAAAGCCCCCAGCTGGTGGGTGGCGGGGTGGGCCTGGATCCCGCGAGCCCGCCTTCCCCCGGGGGTCTTCCCACGCCTCTGCTCCAGTGCTCATGGCAACCTGGGAGGTAAATAGAGCAGGAAGTGTTTATCCCATTTCGCCTATGAGCAGATGAGCCTCGCGGGCGCAGTCGGTGGGTTGCTTCTGCGCTTCCTGTTTCTGCGTTAGGGTTCCTCTGGTCGGGGGTGGGCGGGTGGCTTTCCCTTGAGGGGCCCCCTGTCCTCCCAGCTGTCAGCAGGGGTGCTGCAGCTGCCCGGCATTCCTTAGACGACCCTCCCCCCGCGAGCCCTTCCCAGACTAGCAGGGGCGTGGGAAGTCCCACCACCCCTCCGCCCCCACCCCAGCTTTGTTTGAAGAGCAAGGCTGGGATCCGGAAAAAGAGACGGTTTATTCAGTGGGATTCCCCACCGTGTTTGCTCATGAGCTCTTTTCAAAAATAGGTGTTTCCACCCAAAGGAAAATGAGAGGGGAGTAGAGAGTGGGGCAGACTTTTCAGGGGGCTATAGATGCTGTCCCCCCACCACACACACCTGGCAGTGAAATCCTGCCAGATACTCCACTGTCTGGTCTCGGCCACCAGGAAGCTGACTGTCAATGTGGATGCTCGTTTATTCAGTTCATCAGTCGTTTCATGAGCATCATGATGGGCACAGGGCTGCCAGCCTGAGACCCTCGTCTGTGCACCAGGCAGGACACAGCTGTCCGCGTCACGTGCTCCTCTCCTGCCCCCTACAGGGATGAAAACTGCTTGAGGGCTGGGACCGGTCGGCCTCAGTTTCCCTGTCCGTCAGTGGGCACGCACATTCCTTCTTATGGAACTGCTGTGAGAACAGTGAAAGAAGGCCTATCCTTGGGGAATCTTATCTACCCAGTGACTGTACACTGTCTTAAGAGGCATTTTCTCCTCTCACAGAATTGAGGTGATGGAAGCAGTCTTTGCCATGGTTTAGCAGAAGGAGCCAGACAGATTTTAGTTCAAATCTTACATCTGCCTCTTCCCTACTGCGTAAGCTTGAGCAAGTTGTTTAACCTCTCTGGTCCTCAATGTCCTTGTCCATAAAATGGGTTAATAAGAGTGCCCACCCATATCATAGGGCTGTCATAGGGATTAAATGTGAAGATCTGTATTAAAGCCTTTAGCACGTGCCTGGCACGTAGTAGGTCCTCTGTAACTCATTACTCAAGTTCAAACTCATGCCCGGGACAAACTCGTGTCAGGGTGAGCCTGCAGGGATTTGAGGGGCCCCTCAGGAGACAGCTGTTTCCTGAGCTCTCACCTACAGCAACTGTCTGAGCACCCCTGCCCCTGCTGGGGTCTCCAGGGAGTGTCTGGGCAGAGGTAGGGGCAGCCTGAGGTCAGCTCTGAGCATTCCGGGGCTCAGGGGGTGGCTGTAGAGCGAGGTCCCCTGAGCCCCTCCACTGCTTCTCACTTAGAGGAGTGTCAGAACTTCGGCTCTGTTCTGTGCCTCGGCCTGCTGACTGCAGGGGAGCGCCTCCTCCCGCAGCCCAGCCAGCACCTGTAAGGCCCTGAGCCTCCCAGCCCCTGGACCCACGTCAGCCCCACCTGCTGGGCTGTCCTTCATGACCCTTGGCTCACTTCGTCACCGTCATAGCCCAAGGATGCAGACATGACTACCACCCCCCATTTAGAGGGTGCAGAGGGGGACACCACCAGGAGACCTGCCCATGTGGACGCCGCAGAGCAGAGCCCCCGCGCTCCCCCTGAGCAGAGGGAGCACTGAGCTGGGGAGGGGCAGTACCTTCCCCCGCAGCGCCCCGCAGAGACCACTGAGGGGTCGGGCCTCTTCTGATCACTGCCTGCCTGCCTCCCCGCCCCCTCCCCGGTCCCGGCAGCGCTCCCTGCCAGGGCCCCTCAGGACCACAGCCTTGGGGGTCAGGACATTGCAGGCCCTGCCTTGCTGAGTTGTCGACACCTCATTTTGAGTCCAAGGTGAACCCCCTTTCCCATGTGACCACATTAATTTCCTAGGGGTGGCTGTAACAAATTGTCATAGACTGAGTGGCTTAAAACAACAAAAGTTTATTCTCTCCCAGTTCTGGAGTCCAGAAGTCCCAAATCAAGGTGTCCAGGCACGCTCCCTCCAGAGGCTCTAGGGGAGGCCCCTTCCTGCCTCTTCCAGCTCCTCGTGGCTCCCTGGCCTGTGGCCACACCTCTCACTCTCTGCTTCTGTCCTCACTGGGCCTCTCCGCCGTGCCTCTATGTCCACACCTCCTGTCCCGCTCTTACTTATAAAGACGCCAGTCACTGGATACAGGGCCCACCCTAAATCCAGGACAATCTCATCCCAAGTTCCTTAACTAATTACATCCACAGAGACCCTGTTTCCAATTAAGATCTAGGGTATCAAGTGGGCATGAATTTCTAGGGGACACTATTCAGCCCACCTCAGTGACATCCGTTTCCTCACCTGGATGCTCACTCCGGGTTAGTGGAATCCATGTCCCCACCTAGCATTCATTCATTCATTCATTCATTCATTCCCTCACTGGCACTGGGCCAGCCCGGGGCATAGAATCAAGCAGACAACATCCTGGGGCTTGGAGTTGATGAGGGGATTCAGGAGATAAACAAGGATGCGTGTAAACCCCCGGGGTCTGTGCGGGTGGCGTTCAGTGCGGGGAAGGGGATGAACTGGGTGAGCGCGGTGCTGAGCACACACGGCTAGGGCCTGCGGCCCCTTCTTCCTCTGTGCACGCTGATCCTGCGGCTGTGTGGGGGATGTTTGAGGTCCGGATACCAGGCTTCCAGCTGGCTGGGCCACCCTCCCAAACCGTAAACCGGAACTGCTTCCTAAGCACCTGCTGCTGCATGGCAGGGCAGGGCGCTCCCCTGCGCCTGGCCCAGTGCTGGCGCTGCAGAGGCAGGTGCAGGGCGGCCTAGAAGGCTCACCTGTCGCTCCTACCTGGGATCCCTATCCCCTCCCTCCCCAAGGGCCCGGACGTCATGTCACCGTCTGTCCCTGTATTCGCCCCTGTTAGCTCCCTGCTGGGCTTGGGCCCCATGCGTGTTCAGGGCCTCTGGCTCCATGAAGGTCCTGTTCTTGGGCTAAGGGGCCAGTGGGGAGGGGGCAGGAACTCCCCAAATCTCAGCACAAGTCCCCTGTACCTGCATTTGGGCCAGAGGTGTCACCATCATGACGCCCTACTCCTCGCCTGGCCTGGATCCCCCCAGATGCTTGAGGTTTGGAGAGCCCAGTGCCCACCCACCTTCTGGATGTGAGAGCGGAGGCCCCCAGCAGGTAGCCTGTGCCCTTGCGCTGCGAGCGACCTTACCCTCTCACACCCCACAGGTTCGCCTCCAAGGCTGAGATGATGGTCTTTAGCTTAGAGATAGAGAAACTGAGATGGGGGAGAGGGACTTGATCAAGAGCCTCGGCCAGCGTTGGGTCTGAACCCTGGTCTGACTTGAAGCTGCTGCCCAGGCGCCCATGGGAGTTCGTGTCTGCTGGCCGGGTGAGGCCAGTATTGCTGGTAAGAGCCCAGAGGCTGTGGCTGCCCGCCTTGTCTGCCCATCCCTGGTCCTGGACGGGGAAGGCGGGGATAGGGGGCGCTGGCCCAACCCCCACAGAGCGTCCTGTACCCAGCTCTCCTCCTGGACCATGAGCATCCCATCCCCCCAGCTGGTGGTGCACACTCACCCCGACCCATGCTGGGCCCTGTCCAAACCCCGGACGTGGAGGAGCTGCTTTCATCCCTGCAGCACCTTCCAGGTGGTTCTCATCGCCCCCATCCTGCAGATAACAGCACTGAGGCTCAGAGAGGTGCAGGGACTGTCCAGGTCTCTGACTCCAAAGCTTCTGCCACCACCTCGTAGGGGTCTCTGAGGAGCCAGAGGAAGTTGGCTGGAGCCTCAGGGTGACTGGTTGGTTGGGAGTAGGGGGTTGGAGGGCAGTGGGGGGCCTGTGCGTGGCTTCCCCACCACCCCCACCTACTCGCTCTGGGTGAGGCCCCAGGTCCTGAGCCCATGCCCCTCTGAGTTAGTCTGGGTGTGGCCAGCAGAGCAGTGGTCCCCAAAGATGCCCCGGAACCTGTGAATACATTTCCTTACACGGCAAAAGGGACTCTTCAGATGTGATTAAGTAAAGGATCTTCAAGTGGGGAGGTGATCCAGGCGAGCCCAGTGTTATCACAAGGGTCTCGACAGGAGGGAGACCGGGGCTCAGGGTTCAAGAAGGAGGCGTGAGGATGGAGGCAGATTGGTTGAAGACACCACGGTGCTGGCTTTAAGGATGGAGGGAGGAGCCCAGGACAGGGAACGTGGATGCCTCTAGAAGCTGGAAGAGGCCAGGAAACATTCTCCCCTAGAGCCTCCAGAATGAGGCTCGAGTGACACCTTGACTCTAGTCCTATGACAGTGATTTAGAGCTTCTGGTTTCAGAACTGCAAGAAAGCACATTGATCTGGTTGTAAGCCACTAAGCGTGTGGTCTCTTGTTACAGCAGTGGCAGGACACTCATACGCTGGGTTTCCCTCCCTCCCAACCCTGCTCACTTCTCTGCCCCCCAGCTCGGGCTCAGAGCCGTCTGCAGTCCCTGAACCTGGCCTCCCACTTGGCCGGTGGGGACGTGAAATCAGGCAGCTGTGGGAGGAGGTGGTTGCTCCACTGTCCCCTGCAGCCTTTCAGGATGGATAGGTCAGCCCACAGCCAGGCATCTGCCTACCTGGGCAGGTGAGCCTCTAGAGTAAAGTTCCAAGCTCCTGCCTGGCGCCCAGGGAGGAGGAGTGGTGGGCGTGGGGCCCCTCCGACTCGGCCAGGACCCCGGGCCAGGGTTGGGGGTTATTTAAACCAGGTGCCCCGAAAGCAGGGCGAGAGTGATGCTGGTTGCTGAGGAGCAGGTGAACCTGGTATTCTCAGCCCCACTTTCCAGCGGGTCAGATGGGGGCCCCGCATGGGGGCGAGGTCGGGTTCTGAGTCGCCTGTCTCCCTGTGCCTTTCACCGGGGTTTGAAGAGGAGGCCAGTGGACGCTGCTCCAGAGGCGGCTGGAACAGGGCCACGCAGCCCCCCCACTTCATCTCAGGGCTGGGCTGACCCTCCAGGATACAGATGAGGACACTGAGGCTCTGGTCACCGTTATATGGACAGGGCAGAGGGAAGGCTAGAACCTGGTCTGTCTGAGGTGGGCTGGGAGCCAAGGCAGGCACTGTGGGGCCCCAGTGGAGCCCAGCACCCACACCCACCGTCGTCCACCAGCGGGGAGATAGGTCTTGAGAAGAGTCAGGCTTTGACACCAGTGGGAGGGGCTGGAGGAAGTGCCAGCCCCTCTCGGGTCCAGGTCGGCCAGTTTTCTGGGCCTCCAGAGCAGGGCAGGGCTCTACCTCCAGGCCCCCAGCCGGGGCCTCAGCCTCTGAAGGCGCACTGGCCTAGCCTGCCACTCACTCACTCTCTGCCAGGGCTTCCTGTATGGGCAGGCAGGCGACACTGAGAGACGTGTGACAGTGGGCCAGGGACCCACCCAGCTGGTGTCCCACCTGCTCTCGGCACCATACTGACCCCAGCCTGAGCCAGGGCAGCCACGGGCAGGTCTCCCCCAGGAGCCCCACAATCTGCCCTTCCTCCCCAAGCCTGACCGTGGGGGCCCCGTCCTGTCCCAGGCAGCCTTGGTGGCAGCACGTCTCGGCACCATCGTGGGTGCCGTGGAACCTCCCTGCCCCTTCCCCACCCAGGTGAGAGGCTGAGTCTTGTCCCTGCCCTCCTGCCTCCCTGCATGGGGAGAAGGGATGGGCCGGAGAGGGCCTGCCCAGTGAGAGGAAGCAGTGGAGGGAGGTGCTGGGCCGGCTGCCGCTCCGGCCTCACCAGGAAGTGCCCCAGTGTCCCCGGCTGGGCCTGCCCGCCTCTGGCCTGGGAGGGCCCGTGCCAGGGTTTCACTTCTATTTGAGGTGTATAAGCCTCTCCTCTCCCCACCCCTCCCCTCTCCCCCAGTGGCTCCTAGCAAGGTCTTGTTATTTACCGAACTCGGACTTTGGAAAGAGCGTGGAACCTCGGCTGGAGAGGCCTTGCCTGTCCACCTTCCCGCCCCGGGTTGGTTGGGGGCAGTTTCTGAGCAGCCGCGTGGGAGTCGGGGGACTGTGGGCCTGGGGCTCTGTTCTGGTCCTTCCAGGCATCAAGCTGTGTGGCTCTGGGCAGTGTCCCTTGGCTTCTCTGAGCCTCAGTGTTTCCATCTGCAACCTGGGCTGTAACAGTCCCCACTTCATGCCGTGGTTAGAAGGAGGTGGGGATGCTTGAGCTGTGGGGGATACTTTGAGGGGCACTCCCTCCCCTGGAGTCACTGCTGATGATACCATAGCACGCATGACCCCGCAGGGCGCTCTCTGCTCCCCAGTGTCTCCTACAGGAGCTGTAATTCTGGACCCTGTTGTACCCATTGTACAGACGGAGAAGCTGAGGCACACATGGTCCTATCTCTTGGCCCAGGCGTGCAGCAGGGAAGCCCAGACCTGGGATTCAAACCTAGACTTGCACCTGAACCAGCCTGAGGGCTGGAGGTGGGATGGGTGGGAGCAGGGTCCACCTGGGTAGGAGGCTGGGCTGGGGTGGGGTATGGACAGGAGAACTCCAGGGTGACCCCAGGGCTGGGCAGGTCGCTGCTCAGATACACGGGTTGAAAGGTGGAAGGGTGGGGACGATGCTGGGCTGGGAAGGGGGGCCAAATAGCAAACCAAATAGACCTCCGCTCCCCCGAAAGAAGCCAGGGTCAAATCCTCATCCAACACCAGAGTGAGGAGGGATGGGCCTGACCTCATGGTGAGCCTCCAGAATGGGGAGCAGCAAGGGCAAAGGCCCTGAGGCAGGAGGAGGCCGCTGCTGCTCAGACCCGGGCGTGGACAGTGGTAGGGGGTGGTTCTGGTGACACAAGGTGCTGGACCCCTGAGGGCCTCGAGGCAAGACTTTTCCAAAGAGCTGTCTTACCCTCCAGAGCCATGTGGTTAAGGTCCCCTCTGAGCAGGCGACCAGAGTGGGCTGGGAGTCCTCTGGAAGGTTTACCAGAGGGGGAGGAAGGCCTTGGAGAGGCAGCAGGACTGGGTCTGGCAGGCTGACCAGGGCTCCCTCCATGTTGTCCCCTTGGCCTGATGGAGGCCTAGGCCCCAGGGAGACCTCAGGAGTGGCTGGGCCCGTGGGGCCAGGGTCAGGAACGCCCCACCTGCCAGCCCCCAGGCTCCTCCGCTGACAGGACTGGGAGGGGCTGACCCCACTCTGTGGTTGTCCCTCCTCCGCTCGCTGCAGCCTCATGGGCTAGGAGTGAGTCCCCAGCTGTTTGGATTTCGGGGTGGCAGCTGCTTTGGACAGCGGGCTTCCTGGCGGCCATTAGACTTCCCGTCAGAGTTTCACTTGTTTCAGTCTGTAGACAGGGAACAGGTTACCGTGACGCAGTTGTGGGCCTGGGTCTACCGGGGACCTCTTAACAGGTGAGTCCACCCCGGCCATGACCTCCCACTGAGGCCTTCATCCTCCCAGCAACCTGGGGCAGGCGCACTCGTGACCCCCATTCACAGACAGGAGACAGAAGTTAGAGGACATGTGCCTGGATGCACGAAAAAGCGACATTCCAGCACCAGGCGCCGGAGTCAGGCACTCCGGGTCAGGTGACGAGGCCTCTGGCCTGGCCAGGTCGGGACCAGCCGTGGAGCCCAGGCAGGTCCCTGCCCTGCTCAGAGCAGCCTTCACCCACCTGGGGTGTGGGGCCCTGCCCCTGCCCTGCTCCCTCCAGGGTGCACAGCTGACTTGGCATCAGGAGGCTGCGTGGGGAGAGGAGGCAGCTGTCGGGTGAGCTCTGTGGCTTCCCAGAGGGACTTGGCTCTTCTGAGCCTCAGTTTCCTCATCTGCAAAGTGGGCGGCTAGTCCACGTTGCTGGGAAGGGCAGAGCTGATAAAAGTGGACCAGGGCGCCCAGAGCTGGGTCACTGCCGTCTAATCCGTGCTGCGAATAGCAGCACATGTCCGGCTGTCCCTCCAGGCCAAAAATCGCACTGCCTGTCCGCAGTGGTGAGCTTCAGAACAGCAGCCGGACCCTGGGGGGAGCAGTGCAGCCACCCAGACTGCGCTTTCGCCCTCAGGAGCTCATGGCTGGTGGCAGGGACTGACATGAAAGTAAATCGGTGGAGTGCTAGGGTATGAGTCTGTGCAGGGAAGGGAGGGGGCCAGGAGGGCTTCTTGGAGGCAGTGGCCTTGGAGCCAAGGCTCTAATATAGATCCCTAGTAGATAGAGAGCATTAAAGGCCTGCCAGGTCAGGGGCAGTGGGTGCAAAGACCCTGACGTATGGCAGCCCCTGGCAGGTCCAGTACTCTGTGAGATTATAGTGTAGGATGCGCAGGAATGCAGGGAGGGACCATTCTGGACGAGCGTCAAATGCCATGTCCAAGGCCTTGGGCTATATCTGCAGGGCCCTGGGCAAGGAAGGGACTCTGGCTGCAGTGGGTTGTGGACGCACTAAGGAGGTAGCTGGGGCGATCGGAGGTTTAGGGAAGCACAGAGGAGAGAGGCAGGGTGCGGCAGAGACCACGGGGTAGAAGTGGCTGGGGCTTCAGGATCAACTGGATTTGGAGGGTGAGGGAGAGTCAGGATAAATTTCATCAGATGCTTAACCAGGCTTCTTTGAGCCAGGCTTCTTTGAGCCAGGCGCTGAGCACACGGTCATGAACAACACGGCCCTGTGGCCTGAGGTTTGTAGATAATAGCGGAGACCAACCGCTGAAACAAATCACGTATAAACATGCGGGTGCCCACTGACAAGTTTTGTAAATGCTGAGATGACTTGTGGCCTGAAGGAAGGATCCACATGGATCCAGGGGAGGGGGGACCAAGCAGGAGAAAGGACGCGTGTAAAGGCCCTGTGGTGAGGGTAGCTCCCTCGGTGGAGCTGGGCTCCCGTGGCACAGGCACAGCCCGGGGGGCACCGGGGGCCAGCTCACAGCGCCCTGAAGCACAGGGAGGGAAAGCCAGTCGGACTCGGTTATGTTTGGGGGTGTAAGGCGATCAGAGGGTGGCCCCTAATTTCTGCCCTGGGTGTAGAGGGTTCAAGAACACGGGAGGGGAGGCAGGGTGTGGAGAGTACACAGATGTCCTGGAGAGATGATGGGGAGGCTGGGGCTGGGAGCTGAGGCTCTGGTGTGGACAGGGCCCCACGGGGACGGCCAATCCCTGTGCTCCAGGGCCTGCCTCCTGAGAGAAAGGACGGGTGCCCTGCTTCTGACCGGGCCCCCTGCTTCTGACCGGGCCCCCTCTGTTCCTCAGGCAGAGCAGGAGGGGCTCCCGGGGAGAGGGGTCTCGGGGCCTCTGGACAGACATTCTCCTCTTTCCCCACCTACAGCATCCACAACGGGGTGATCGCCGTCTTCCAGCGCAAGGGGCTGCCCGACCAGGAGCTTTTCAGCCTCAACGAAGGCGTCCGGTGAGTGGCCGTCTGTCCTGTCCCGGGCCTGGGTCTGGGAGTGGGGGGAGGGCCTAGGCTGAACCCTCCCCACCACCATCCCCCAGCCTCAGGTTCTACCATTAGGACCGAGGTAGCAGTGACCACCCCGGGGACCTTAGCTGCAGGCGCTGTTCCCTTCATCCCCACCCTGCCTGACAACTCCTTTTCAGGGAGGCAGGGTGGGACTTGGACAGTGGTTCAAGATAACACCCGCATTCCTCGCTGGTGTTGAGCATCACAGAGGATATTTATTCTGTTAAAAGAGGAAGGACCCACCTGCTTAATGATGGGAGTGTCGTTTCCAGAAAAGCAATTACAGCCGGCCGAACGCCCCTCATTTCCTGTGCATAGCCGAGAACTGAGCGCTTGTGAAGGCGCCCAGGACGGCCCAGCTCCGAGGGAGTCTGCAAGGCCAGTGTGTTAGTCCTGCGTTGCAGTGGAGGCTGAAGCTCAGAGAGGTGCAGTGAATTGTCCAGGGTCACACAGCCGTTGCGGAGGTGTGTCTCCCACCTCTGTGCTTTTCCTTCCGCCCCAGCCCGTGCTACCCTGGCCCCGCATCAGAAGACTCTTTGGGAAAAATAGGCAGCAAACCTCCTCATCAGCCAGGGCAGGAGTAAAAGGGTGCTGGGGACAGGGTCACCCCACCCCCACCCCCACCCCCGCAATGGCAGCGCTAAAACGGCCCTTACACACGGTAAACGGAGACCCAGGCCGGGAGAGGGGCTGGCTGAAGTCACAGAGAACAAGGGCTTGTTGCCTCCCCCAGACCCGATGTGTGTGACCGGAATTCCGGGGGGTCCTGCTTTTCTGGGGCTCATGTGACCAGACAGGGGTGGGGCCCTAGGAGCCACTAGGGGGTCTCAGTGGGGCCCACAGCAGCCCCATTTTCCTAATACGCCTCTGCTTAGGGTAAAAGGAGTTCTTTTACCTGAAGAATCGGCTGGATGTTTAAACAACAAAAACAAAAGAGGAAGTATTTCTAAATCCATGGACGAAGCAGCAAGGACAGCCCTCCTGCAGTGTGTACATCCTTCCCATCCCATGGCAGAAGCAGCAGGCGTGATCGCTTGGCCTCCAGCCGCCTCCTCTCCACGGGGACTGTGACTGCAGCCCCAGTGTCCCCGTGCCCAGCCCTTGGGGGGGCTGGCACAGTGGGTGGCCTCCCTCAGGAGCGTGTGCTGGGAATGGAGAGGGCAGAGGCTGCCCTGGGCTCCAGGTCACCCTCGCCAGCCGCAGGGTCCTTTCCTAAGAAGCAGGTAGAGGTCAGGTGATGTGAGGCTTGGAGCTCCTGGCCAGTTAGGCTGTTTGGGGCAATGTCTTTCTAGCCAGTCGAAAATTAAATGGTGGCAATTGTTAAGTAATAACAGAGCCTTTCTGTTGAGGGTTTGTTCTGTGCCGTGAGCTTTTTCCATGCCCTGAGCTCTCTCTGTGGCCCTGAGGACCGGGCACCTTATGGTCCCCATTTTACAGATGAGGAAACTGAGGCACAGAGAGGGCATGGGCTGCTCAGGGTCACAGGACTCGTCAGCAGAGCTAGGGCTCAGGCCCCCGACTCCAGGGCCTGTGGGTTCTTCTCCCCCGCGCTGCCCCCCAGCTCATCTGCATCACGTGGCCACATTAAATTGAGTTTAATTGTGCAGTAAATCCGTTATTGGTCATTAGCTTTGATGCCACGAGAGAGCCTTGTGACTGGAGCCACCGACTGTCCTGTTATCTGATGTTTTCCACTCAGTTCTGAGGATGGTCGGTGCGGGTGAGGGCCGGGGTTCTCTCAGCTGTTCCCAGGCACGGGCGGGGCCAGGGTCAGCTCACCGTCACAGGATTCTGGTGTCCGTCCGTCATTCTCGTTTTCTGCCATTTTATATAAATGTGTGTGTGTGTTTTTAAGATATGATTTGCTCTTTTAAAATGTACAGTTCGGTGGTTTTTAGTATATTCACAAGGTTACGTAACTATCACCACTATTTAATTCCAGAACGTTTTAATCATGCCCCCTCCCAAAAAAAAGCCCCTTAGCAGCCATGCCCAGTTCCTCCCCTCCGCCGGCCTCCGGCAAGTACCAGTCAGCTTTGCCCCTGTGGATGTGCCCTTCTGGACGTCTCACGTAGATGGGGCCACACAACACGTGTGGCCTTTTGCATCTGGCTTCTCTCTCGGCGAAATGCTTCTTGCTTGGGGTTCATCCACGTTGGAGGGTCTGTCAGTCCTTCGTATCTCTTTACTGCCACTTAATATCCTGTTGTATGAAGAACACGCCGTTTTGCTCATCTAGTCATCTGATGATGGATATCTGGGTTGCTTCCACCTTTTGGCCATTGTGAGCAGCGCTTCCGGGAATGCCTGCGTGTGAGACCTCGTGTGGACCTGTGCTTTCACGCTGTCGGGTCTGCGCCTGCGGGTGGACTTGCTGGGTCGTATCCAGGAGCCTGGCCCCGAGAGGGTCTGGACTACAACACCCATCATCGTTTCGGCCCCCGGAAGTGTGCACTGCCAGTTGTCCACATGAGTACAAAGGACGTGGCTCAGCTTCTAGCTCGGCGTGTCCTGTGTGCCCTTGGACAAGTTGCTTGACATCTCTGAGCTTCTCTCATCTCCCCTGTAAAAGGGAACAGCAGTCAACACCTGCTGCTGGGTTGGTGAGGACAGAATAAGCTTCTCTAGAGTAAGGGAGGAAACACTTCAAGCTGCCCTGCAGGGGAGAGAGGGCAGAGAGCAGGGGCTGTGAGCCGGGGCCGGGGGCGGGCTGCCAGCTCTGAGATTAGGCGTGGACGAAGGGGTGGGGCTGGGTGTTGGAGGCCCGGCCTGCCGGGTGTCTCCCAAGAACCTGAAGGATGCCTGTGGCCCTCGCTTCTATTAGCGGACCCCTCCACTTCCCTTCGTGTGAATCGGAAGGGTCCTAGGGAGCCACTGCCATGGCCCAGGGAGCACGCGGCCTCCCCGCAGGGCTGGGCCGGGCATGTGCCCCCCTCACGTGGCTGGGCTGTGCGGCCCCCACCCCAGCCCCCGGCCCTAACCGGCACCAGGCGGTCCCTGACTCCCGCCTCCCTCACTGGTCTCCCTTCCCGCCCACAGGCAGCTGCTGAAGACGGAGCTGGGGTCCTTCTTCACGGAGTACCTGCAGGTGGGTGCTCTGTGCTCTCCAGCTGGGCCGGGGTTGCTTCCTGAGCTGGCCAGAGGGACGGCGGCACCCGCTCCTGGTGGGTGCAGGGAGCGTTAGGTCTCCGCCTTGCCGTGACTCGGTTTCCCCATCCAGCCAGTGCAGCTGGTTGGGAAGGTTGCACGATCAGGTGCAGGTGAAGACCCAGCGCCGTGGCCGGCACAGGCCGGGGCTTGAGGCCAGTTCTCGGTCGTCCGCCTCCTCCCGGAGCATCAGTATAGGTTCCCAGAGTCCGTGTGTAGGTGTCTACATACCCCAGCGCCCTGAGCTGTGGGATGACGGTGTGGGCGTGTCACCAGCATCGCCAAGGCCACTCTGTCCCAGACGCTGCAGCTCCAGGCCTGCAAAGTCGATGAACATGCAGGGTCCTGGGGCTCGGGGAGGCGAGAGGACTGCCAAGGTGGCGCAGCCAGGAGGGCCGAGTGGTGCAGGGACATCCTCAGGCAGGCTCGGAGCAAGGCGCCCCCTCCCAGGAGAGGGTGAGGCGAGGTCCAGCCTGTGGGTTTACGGTCGGCTGTTTTTCATTTAACAGCTTTACTGGGGTGCAATTCACAGACCCCCAGTTCTGTGCACCTGCTGGAAGGGGACACTTCAGGGGAGTCTGGTGTAGTCAGAGCTGTGCAGCCGTCCCTGCTGTCCAGCTCCAGGACTTTATTCATCGTCACCGGGAAGGAGGTCCCGTGTTTATATAAACAGTCCCCATCCCGCTCTCCCCCGAGCCCCAGGCCGCCGCTGGTCTCCGTTCTGCCTCTGGACGTTTCTGTCAGGACCACACGGCACGTGGCCTTCTCTGGCTCCTGTCACTGAGCACAGCAATCTCAAGGTTCATCCACAGTGTCGCCTGTGTCAGAGCCTCATTTTTTTCCTAATGGCTGAATAACATTCCCTTATACGGAGGGGCCACGTTTTGCTTATCCACTGCGCTGTCGGTGGCCCCTGGGTCACCTGGCTGCTGTGACTGGTGCTGAGACCACATGGTGTCACTCTGCCACACCCAGGAGGTGTGCACAGGGTCTGCCGTTCGAGCCTCTCGTGGGTGATGGCAGCGCCCGGGCCCGGCCGGTCTCAGGGTGGGGGTGGCCCCTGCTCCACCCCCTGTCTCAGGACAGCCCAGCTGGGTCAGTTGCCCACGTCCACCCAGGGAGCTGAGGTTCCCGCTCTGGGCCTTGGCTGCCTGTTGGTAGACTCTTGGGGGTCCTGCCTGCCGGGACCCCACGGAGCAGTGACCGAATCTCCACATGTGCCTTTCAGAACCAGCTGCTGACAAAAGGCATGGTCATCCTCCGGGACAAGATCCGCTTCTACGAGGGTGAGTCTGGTGGCCCTGTGGCTGGACTGGTGCCGGGCCACACTGCTTGCTGGGAACCGTGGCCCTGCCAGCTCACCCGGGCCCCTCAGCTGGGTGGGCGGTGTGGCTCTCCTGGTTGAGGGAGCTCAGAAGGGGCAGAAGCAGTGCCTCGAGGGCGGCAGGGCTGAGGTCTGACCCGAGAGGGGACCCTGTAGGGAAAAGTGTCCCCCACCTTGCTGGAGCCCAGGAGGGCCGAGAGGCGACTGGGAGAAGGCCCCTGCTTCACCTCACTGCCCAGAAGACCTTCTGTCCCCATAAGCCCGTCCCAGCAGCCTGGGAGAACCCCCATCAGGGTCTTTGAGGGCCAGAAGGGAACTGGTTTAGGCCCAAGTGGCCCTGATTCTCCTGAGGGACAGGGTCAGGGCAGGGACCCACCACCTGGAGGGAGCAGCTGATGTGGGCTCCCTGCTGGGGTCTGGGGCCCAAGCATGGCCGGGGCTGCTGGGCAAGTTCTCTCCTTCAGGGCTCATGCCCACCTTGTGAGGCCTCTGGGTCACTGTGCCTGTTTCGCAGTTGGGGGACTATGCAGCGATGTCCCTCGGCTTGTCCGTGGCTGCACTGCAAGCGAGGGATGGAGGGGGGATTCGAACCCAGGACATCCCAACTCCAGAGCACACCCCCTTTACCCTTCTGGGGGGGGGCCCACAAGTCACAGCTGGCCTCTCTGGGCCCAGAGCCCTGACAGGACATCCTGGGGCTCCTGGTGTCTGCAGACCAGGGCAGGGGGCGGTGACAAGCACAGCGTGGGCACTTCCTCGCAGGAGTGAGCTGGTGTAGACAAAAGTCAAATTATGGGGGAATTCAGCTCAAACCAACACGCCTTGCTGAGGGCCTACTGTGTGCCAGGCCCCGCTCAGGGCAGGACTCACTGTGTGCCGCGCACCAGGCCCCCGCACATGCTCGCTCTGTGCGAGACTCTGTCCCAGGTGTTTTCCATCTCCTGACTCACTGCCTTGCCCAGCGACCCTGTGAAGAAAGTTCTGACGTTGCAGTCACTGAACGTTTGGGTAAATCAAGGCACAGAGGGGCTCGGTAACTCACCTGGGCCACACAGCCCCCACCTGGCAGCCTGGCTTCTGAGCCCGTAGTCCTCTCTCTGCTGCTCCAGGTTCCTCCTGGAGTCCTTGCTGACCTCGGGAAGAGTCTTAGCCTGTTTCACAGAGGCAGAGTCTGAGGCCTGGGGTGCTCAGCATGAACTCGGAGCTGTGTGTCCCGTCTTCCTTCTGCACCATCTCTGTGTGTGTTGGGTAGAAGCAGCTGAGGCAGGAGCCTGAGAAGGGCTGTGAGAACCATTGACGTTGGCGCAGGAGGCACAGGCCACCGGTGGTCTGGACTGGCTTCCTGGAGGAGGCGGCACCTAAGCCGGCAGAAGGATTTGCTGGTGGAGATGCCCTCCCACACCCATCCCCTGACTCGGCACATTCCGGCAGTGCCTCACCTCCCACCAGCTCCGGCCCAGGGGAGCTGGGACCTTCAGAGAAGAGGTGCTTTGTGTAGCTTCATGGACTCCTGCCCACGGTGGCCGTATCCGCCAGGCCACCCAGTTGGGAGTACCAGCCCCTCCAACCTCCCCTGGCCTCAGGGACAGGCACAGAGCCCCAGGCAGGGGGCCAGAGGGCCTGGTCTCTAGTTCTTACCCAGCCACAGACACGTCATTTACCTCTGGCCTCAGTGTCTCCACCTTAGCACTGTGGGGTTAGATGGACTCCATCTGTGTTCTCACTAAAGGTCAGGCTCCTGGTGGCCTCTGGGGACCTGGATATGGATACCCAGGCTCTACCTGGCAGGGGCTCACAGCCCAGTTAGGGATATAGACGTGGAGCAGACAGTGACAGTCCAGTGTGATAAATGTCAAGGTGAAGGGAAGCCCTGGGGAAGGAAAGGTTAGTTCCACCTTGGCAGTCAGGGAGGACTGCATGGAAGCGGCGGCCCTTGAGCCAGGCCGCAAAATGTGGTCATTTCAGAAGGATATCTTGCCCCCTTCAGCCCATGCACTGGGGACAGTGGCTAATGTCACACCCCAAGGGGTGGCCTTGGGAACCTCCCCCTTCTGCCTTCTGCCCTGGTTTAGGTCCCAGGGAGAGCTCTTCCCTGAGACTGCTCCCTGTGGCCAGCCATGTCCTCAGCCCATGCCTCTGTTGGATGGGTTGGATGGCCCTATCTGGGGCAGCCCCAGGACCTTGCTACCTGCTCCCCTCCAGCCTCCAGTGAGGTCTTGGACGTCGGCTCCTGAGCAGAGTGATTCCTGGAATTGGGAAGCCTGGCAGACAGCCGTGGGATGGAGGCCCCCTCCCTGGGGCCACGTTACTGGTAGTGGACTGGTGGTCTCAGCCTGTTAGCTTGCAGGAGTGGGCGTGGCTGCAGCCAAACAAGTTGGGGACTCTGGGGAGGAACCCAGGGTCTCCTGTGGGCCCTGGGCCCTGAGCTCTGCCTCTTGTCCTGCAGGAATCCCAGCCTGGTTTAGGTCAGGCCACCAAACACCGCAGCGAGCCTTCACACACTCGCCTCCAAGCCTGGGCTGTGCACATGCCCCTGCCAGACTCCACCTGAGTGTCCTCCTCGGAGTCCCTGCTGTGGGCTTTTCCACTGTCCCTGGGGTCTCCCCATCCCTGAGCCCGGAGCCAGGATTGGCCTGGTCCCTTCCAGTCTCCAGGGCCTGGACGGTCAGCCCCCAGCACACTTAAGACTGAAGAAAGGAAGACAGACAGGCTGGCCCACCTCTCCCCACCATCCGGGGGAGAAAGAGCTCAGGGGCGCGGCCGCTGCCCTGGCTGGGTCCTGCTGAGCCTCAGCACGGACACAGGACGCAGGACACGCGGTCCCGGGCAGCACCAGGCTAAGCCCTGGCTACCTGGCAGCTGTTAGCCCGAGGAGCGCGGGGGCCTCCATCACGCCGGTTTTACAGGGACCGCATTGAGGCTTGGGCTGAGGGACTCCTCGGGGTCACAGAGCCAGGCTTTGACGCCGGGCTGCCTGACTCTAACCCCTGACCACCCCGGATCCCCAGCAGAGAGCCCGGCCCGGGGACAGCACCGAGCTTCCCGGCCCCTTGGTGGGCGTGCGGCTCTGGCCGGGACTGGACTCTGTGTTTTACAACATCTGCTTTCCGCCGCGTTTCCGCCCCGTGGGCTGGAGAGCAGCCTGCGCCCAGCAGACGCCGGCCTGGCCCGCGCCCAGAGCCGCCCCACGGCCGCCCAGGGAACTGAGCAGCCTTTCTTGCCGGCGACAGCAGGGACCTCAAGGGACCTTTGTGTGCAGAGCTCGGGTGGCGGGCACCTCTCGTCCTAGGTTCCGCAGAGCCTGGCCTGGGTCCCCCGGGAGGACCCAGAGCCGGCCACTGGGCAGGGACCCCAGGGCCAGCAGACGGGCCACACTGAAGGCCGATCTGCCCTCCCCACGGTCGCCACCCCACCGCCCCAGGCTTCCCTTCCAAATCCGGCCCCTTTACAGGCCTAGGGGCTTGCCGGGTGGGAGCGTGGGGCCCAGAGCCTAGGGAAAGTGAGCAGGGGTGGCGAAGTCCCGACCTCCTCGTTCCCATGGAAACCTTGAGAAGTCGGCAGGGGCAGTGCGGTCCTGGAGGCTGGCCAGCCTGTCGCCCCGGCCCCCACCTGACACGCCCACCAAGCCCATTTTTCTGCAGCTGATTGCTAGTCTGGCTTCCAGGTGGGGGTCCCGCCAAGCAGCAGAGGCCCTCCGTCCCAGCTTTCTGCTTGTTCCAGGCAGAAGGGCTGAGGGTACAGCACTTGGCATTTCCCAGGGGAGCCCAGGGCTGTCTTGCGGTGTCTCAGCTGTCCCCGCCCTTAGGGGCTGTCCCCCGTGGCTGGGGCCGCTCCTTCCTCAGAGCCAGCAGAAGGGCCTGCGGAGCTTGTCCAGATGCCTGTTTTTCACACTCCACTTCCGCGGTTCATGCAGCAAGGCTGTCGGTCAACCAGGCAGAAGCACTTGGCCAGCACCTCCTCCTTGAGTCCCTCCCTGCCTGACGCCCTCTACCCGGGACACGTTGCTGTTACTGGATGTGGTCTCCCCGGCCTCCCAAGTCCACTTCAGGCAGCCCGGCTGGGGAGGCCCCGGGCCCTCGAGCGAGACATCTGAGCCTCTCGGAGGCCCAGCCTCTCCGTCTGCCCAGCGGGGTCACTCCCCCCTCGCCAGGGTTGTCCTGCTGCCCTGTTGTGATGGGACCAGGGAGTTTGGGGCTCAGCTGGGACCCCCATGCCAGGCCTGGCACAGTGGCGGCGCTCTGTCAGTGTCTGTCCCGGGGACAGAGGGACAGACCAGTGGGCGAGGCAAGCGTGTGAGCAGGAGCTCCCACTGGGGCCGGGCCATGGGGCTCCTGTGTGGAGGAAGTGGGGACCTACGTCTTCTTCTCTGCCCCGGGTCCCGCTTCGTCTGGCTTCTCCCGGCAGCTCTGGGGGTCACCCTGCTGCAGCCCCGTTTTATTAAGTGGGGCAGCTGAGGCAGGGGACGGGTGGTGAACGGGGGTCCAGATCCCATGACTCTGGGGCCTGGAGCCCGGCCCTCAGCTCCTGCATCCTCCACCGACGGGAGGGGTGCCTCATGACCGGGGAGGGTGGGAAGCGGCTGCCGGTGCCCGTTGGGGCAGTGGTGATGCTCCCTGTGCCCACAGGACAGAAGCTGCTGGACTCCCTGGCAGAGACCTGGGACTTCTTCTTCAGCGACGTGCTGCCCACGCTGCAGGCTGTCTTCTACCCGGTGCAGGTGAGCGGCCCCGGGCCCCGGTGACAGCCCGTCCTGGCCTCACTCCCTGGCCCCCGGCCTGGGGGCGGGCACACCTCTGCCCATCGCTGCCACGGGTGGGCTGTCTGCGCCTGCACACATCCCTGCGCCTCTGAGAACCTGTTTCCCTCCCCCGGGGTGGGAGCCAGGACAGCTCACTCCTGTGGGCCCTAGGAAGCCCCGAGCAGCACACAGTAGGCCATGCCCTGCACACAGTAGGGTCTCTGTCGGTGACAGTAAGGAGGATGTGTGGGGCCCCCCTTCTTCAGGACACAGGTCATCTGGGGAAGAGGACAGGGAGGAAGGGGGCCTGAGGTTTCAGCGGGTCCCATGTATCTGACCCCAGAACTCAGCGAGGGGCGGGGAGCGAGGGTCTCACGAGGCGGCATTGTGTCCGCAGGGCAAGGAGCCGTCGGTGCGCCAGCTGGCCCTGCTGCACTTCCGGAACACCATCACCCTCAGCGTGAAGCTGGAGGATGCACTGGCCCGCGCGCACGCCCGCGTGCCCCCCGCCATCGTGCAGATGCTGCTGGTGCTGCAGGTGGGTGGGGCCCGAGGGGCAGCCGCTGGCCGGGCCAGGCCCCCCAGTGACCTGAGAGGAGGATTTGGGTCCACGTGGCTTATCACCGGGGCTGCTGTCAGGAGAACGCATGGAGAGAGAAGCAGCAGCCGGGTTAGAGAAGGAGCCGCACAAAGATACGGGGTCAGGAGACTGCCGGCCTCCGGGTTCCTCGGAGAGCCCAGGAGTGTGAGCGGAGTGTCCCTCCCTGCAGTGGTGCTGGGCCGATGCACCCCTCGTCTGCCAGTCTCTGGGGCTGGGTCCACCTCCCCCTGCTCCCCACCACGGTTCCAGACATGCCTGGTGCCGGTGGCTTTTGTCTGTGAGGGCAGCTCTGAGGAGGGGGCAGTTGTGAGACGTTGGCAGCCACACTCCTACAGCTGGAGGGAGTGGCCCCGCCCAAGACGGGGACTCTGATGGGCTTTTCTGCAAATGGCTGCATCCCAAAGGGGCACAGCACCCTACAGTTTGCCAGTTTCTCTCACTGTCACAGGACAAGAGAGGGCACCATCAGCACCCCCATTTTACAGGCAGGGAAATAGAGTCCTCACTTGACTGCAGCTGAGAAGGCCAGGAGGCTGGCCTCCCCATTGTCCTGAACCCACCCAGGCACTTGGAAGTCCTTCTGAATTAGGGTCAGTGAAGTTGTTCCTGGGGCCCAGGGCAGCCAGTGAGGATTCCAGGGCGAGGAAGGAGCTGAGGAATGTGGAGGTTTGAAAGGCCAAGGGGCTGCACTCTGCGGGGGCTGGTGGTCGCCCTGGCAGCCAAGCAGGGTGTCAGGCCTGCAGCTGGATTTCTAGGGGCTTTAGGCCAGACCCAGCTGGGTTGAAGTTTGTGGCAGGGGAGGGGGGCTGGAGGGACATTGCATCTCGGCCTGTTTTCTCATTTGTGTGATAGGGTAAGACCGCGTACCTGGGAGGGCAGGAACAAGGTTGATGGAGAGAAATCAACGCCGAGTCCTCCGTGGTGCTCGCTCCTGGGGGCAGGCACTGAAGGAGCTGGGCTTTGGAGCCAGGAGTAGGAAGGTCTCCCCTTGATCTGAGGAACAGCACTTGGGTGGCGGCCAGGCTGGGCAGTGCTGCCCCCTGGTGGCCACTGTGCCTCATGCAGCTTTGGGGCTTGGCCCCATGTCTCCCCGTCCTGGTGGTGACCCCTGCCCCCAGTCACAACCCTTTGCCCTTCCCTGGCCTCTGCTTTGAATGGCCTTGTCCCAGCCTCACAGTAAACTTGTCCCCACTGTTGTCAAGTGTCAGATGGGTCTGAGGTCACAACTCCTGGTCTGTGCATTGAAGACCTGCTGTGCGCCCCCTGCTGCACCGGCCGAATGAGGGTTCCGTCTCACGGGGCCCAGAAGCTGGGTAACGGTCCCTCCTCTGAGTGCACAAAAATAATTCAGCCCCTGGGCCTCCATTTCCTCACTGCACAGTGGGGAGCAGAGCCCAGACTTCAGAGACAATTTCTGGGAATGAAACAGCATGAAGTCTGTGAAACGCCAGCACAGCTCGGCATTCACGCCGTCCCACCCGCACGGCACTGGCGCTGGGAGCGGGGGCAGCTCCTTCCCGTTCATCCGGGGGGCACCCCTGGGGTCCACTGCCTCCTTTCAGGCACAGCTGGGTCCGCGGGGTCTGCAGCGATGTCCCCGCCTTCGTTTCTGGTGTGAGTCACTGGTGTCTTCTGTTCCTCTCTCAGCCTGGCTAGAGGCTTGTTGACTTCATTGATCTTTTCAAAGAACCAGCGTTCAGTTTTGTTGATTTTTCACTATCCATTTCCCGTTTTCAGTTTTATTGATTTCTGCTCTGATTCTTACTTATTTTCTTCGGCTTACTTGAGACTTAATTTGCTTTTCTTTTTCTAGTTTCCTAAGGTGGAAGCTTGGATGATTGATTTTAGACCTTTTATTTTTTGTTGTTGTTTTTTTCTTTTCTTTTCCAACATATCCATTCGATGCTATAAAATCCCCTCCACACACTGCTTTCGATGTATGCCATAAATTTGGATGTAGTGTTTTCATTTCGTCTAGTTCAAAATATTTTAAAATAGTTCTTGAGATTTCTTTTATGACCCATGAGTTATTTAGAAGTGAGTTGTTTAATCTGTATGTATTAGGGGATTTTCCAGTTACTATTCTGTTACTGACTTCTGGTTTAATTCCTCTGTGGTCTGAGCAGACGTCGTATGAGTTCTGTTCTATTAACCATGTTGAGGGGTGTTTTACAGCCCAGAATGTGGTCTCTCTTGGCGAATGTCCCGTGTGAGCTTCAGGAGAACATGTTCTGCTGTCGTTGGACAATGTTGTCTATAGATGCTGATTCTGTCCAATGGCTCAGTGGTGTTACTGAGTTCATCTGTGTCCGTACGGACTTTCTTCCTGCGAGATCTGTTTCTGAGAGGGGTGTCGAAGTCTCCGGCTGTGAGAGTGGATTTCTCTCTCTCCCCCTCACTCTTTCCCCCACATACTTCCCTGCCCTGTTGTTTGGTGCATACGCAGTAAAGCTTGTTACGTCATCCTGGAGAATTGACCTGTTTACCATTAGGTAATGACCTTCCTCGCCCCTGATCACTCTCCTTGGTCTGAAGCCGGTCCTGTCTGAAATTGACGTGGCCACTCCTGCTCTGGTCTGTGATCCGTGACCCGTGTTACCACGTGTAACTGTCTCCTTTACTCCTCATCTGTATGTCTTTATAGGTTAAGTAGGTCTCTTGTAGGCTGTGTATAACGGTTCTCTTGCTGTCTTCAACCATCATTTGACATTAACTTGGATGAATCTTGTTTCTTAATTGCTGGCAGCTCCTTCAGGAGCAATGTCTTTCATTCATTCATTCATTCATCCACTGAGACATCATTTGTTCAGCAAGCACTCCCTAAAAACCTGCCGTGTGCCACCCGCTGCTGGGGTGCTGGGAGCACAGGGCTTCCCCCTGAGCAGCTCATGACTGGGTGGGCAAGACCAAGGCTGTCCTGTGGGCAGCCTCATTCTTCAGGCTTTGGCTCAAGTGAAACAGGAGGAGGTGGGGTTCCCTTTGAAGCTCTGGATGAGGGGAGGTGTTGAGGGGGGAAGCTGGATGAGACCTGGTGGGGGCAGCCACGTGGGACGGGGAGGGAGGGCTCTGTCTGATGGGTGGGCCTTGACTGCCCAGCTGGGATGCAGACCTGGGCCTGGGCCCGGCACCGGGGGACAGCCTTTCCTGTCCACGGCAGTCCACGAGGCAAGGGAGTGAGGGTCAGGGCCCATTGACGCAGCTGGCCCCACAGGACTGCCCAGAGTTCCTAGGAAGCCAGCTCACGGAAGGGGACACACGATGTCCTGAGAAGGGGCGTGCAGGGAACCCAGCCTCATTTAGCCACAGAGCCCTTTCCCACAGGCATCACCGTCTCTTGGACCACGGCAGCCACTGTGTGCAGCAGGCAGCCACGAGGACGTTAGAGGAGGAGAGGGGCACAGAGGGCCCAGCTCGAGAGAGGGCCGGGGAGGGAGGGCGCTGTGGGCACTGTCCTGGGGGCCAGGGCCCCCTGGGAATTGGGGGGGCGGGGCTGATCATGGTGGCCTTTGAGCCAAGCCTGCTGGGCTAGGAAAGCAGGGGACAGGCTGTCCCATGACCCTCCCGCCTCCCTCCCTCCCTGTTGCAGGGGGTACATGAGTCCCGGGGAGTGACCAAGGACTACCTGCGCCTGGAGTCGCTGATCCAGAAGGTGGTGTCACCCTACCTGGGCACCTACGGCCTCTACTCCAGCGAGGGTTCATTCACGCACTCCTGCATCCTGGGTAGGGGTCTCCTGGGTCTTGGGTGGGGAGCGGGCTGACCACTGGCCTCGTCCACCTCTTCCCCCGGGGCCCAGGCCTCCCAGTGAAAAGACGTGCAGAACCAGGATCCCAGCAGGATTTGCGTTCCAGCTACATAGCTAACCTGTCCAGAGCATCCTCCAGCTGTGCTGTGTGCTGGGCACTGGGCACACGGGGGTGGGTCACCTGGGATCCTTCCTTCAAAGGCTGAGGAGGACTCGGTGGGCAGACACCATAAGTGGTGTTGCAGTGACTCCCCTGAGAGCCCCCAGAGGCCCCGTCACCCCCAAGGAGCTCCCATCCATACTCAGTCCTGAAAGTCAGGAGTTGTCCAGGCAGAGGACACAGCACATGCAAAGGCCTGGAGCGCAAGAAATCCGGCCTTTTTGGGGACTCATGGGGGCGTGGACGGGTTGTGGGGTGGGCGTGGCCTGGCGTTGCTCCTTTACCAGATGGGCTTGGCCCTGTTGGCTCATTCGGGGCTGTAGACTGAGCACCTGCTGAGCACCAGCCCCTCTTCTTGGTCCTGGGACTTCAGCAGAGACCAAGCCCCACCTTCACGGGCTCTTGTTCCCCCCGGGAGGCAGGCTAATGAGTAAACCATCCCCAGGTGAGTGCCCGAGGTGACCCCTGCCCAGGTGACATGAGGGCCATGGGCAGGGAGGTCGGGGAAGGCCAGACTGGGAAGTGACCACTGAGCCGAAGGACAGGGAGGGCCCAGCCCAGGGAGAGGTGCACAAAGAGAACCAAGGGGACAGTGGCACAGGGGCTGGTCAGCGGTGTCCCCTCGTCCAGAGTGCCCACCCACCTCAGGTATAAACCTGCCCGGCACCATGTCTCAGCTCAGGCGGGACCCCAGCCCCTGGAAGAGAACTTGGAGCCTCTGCTCTGGTCCAGGAGCGGCCCCTGAGCCACTCACTGTGCTCTGTCCTGCCACCTGGTGGTCATGGTGCAGAACTGCATGGCCCTGAATGGGCTCCTGAGACCTGCCCTTTACTATCCTCTTCTCCCCACCCCTGACCCCTGAGAGCTCCCAGCACACTCAGGATAAACCCCAGCCCCGACCTCAGGTGGTGCCCCGTCCGGGCACTTAGCACTGCCTGACCCGTGCCCACCCAGAGGGATATCTAGGCCCCCATACCTAGCAAAGTGCTGGCGCCTGGCAGGTGCTGAGACTGGCGACTTTCCACAGGTGGGGCACTTAGCAGGCACACAGGTTGCTGGCATGGTGCACCTCTGAACCCAGCAGTTGATGAGCCCCCACACCCCCGCCCATCCAGGCTGAGACGAGATCACTTACGGGGGTGGAAGCCCCAACTCCCCTCGCCCGGCCACTCCGCCCCGGCAGGGTCTGCACCAGTCGGGCTGTTGCCTGTAGTGGACCTTTTGTGCAGACCCAGGCACGCAGCAGATGCACGCAGTAGGTGCTCCCTAGCGTCTGGCCAGAGGGAGGGCCTGGAGCAGGCAGTGCCCGGAGTGGCCCGTGCCTGACGCTGCCACCTGTCTCTCTGCAGAGAAGCACTTCCTGCGCCGCTCCCGCTCGGGGGACGTCCTGGCCAAGAACCCGGTGGTGCGCTCCAAGAGCTACAACACGCCGCTGCTGAACCCCGTGGCTGAGCACGAGGCTGAGGGCGCGGCGGCCGGCGGCGCGGGCATCCGCAGGCACTCCGTCTCCGAGATGACATCCTGCCCCGAGCCCCAAGGCTTCGCCGACACGCCCAGCCAGGGCCCCGCCGGGACCTTCAGATCCTCCCCGGCCCCCCAGTCGGGGCCCTGCCCCAGCAGACTGTATCCGCCCGCCCAGCCCCCCGAGCCCGGCCTAGGCCCGGCCCGTGGCTCCCCAGCCTCCTCCAGCCCCGAGAACCTGGTGGACCAGATCTTGGAATCTGTCGACTCGGATTCAGAAGGGATCTTCATTGACTTTGGCCGGGGCGCTGGCTCTGGCACATCTGAGTCTGAGGGGGCCGGGGGCCGGCAGAGCATCGTGTGAGCGCCTCGTGTTTTACTGACCCCATGTATCTGGTGCGTGAGTGCGGGAGTTTTCTACTCTGTCCCATCCTGACCCCCGTGGGCCTCAGCCACCTGGGCATGCCTGAGCCTTGGCGGGAAAAACCGTCGCTGCCCCGGGTCCAGCACCACTGTGTCCTGGGGCGTCTGCGTGCCGGGCTCTCCAGGTGCCCGGGGCAGCCTCGTGTGTGTGGAGCTGCCATGGCCGTCCCACCACCCCTGCCCACCCCAGCCCTCCGACGTCCACACCTTGGAGACTGTGAATCCCTCAGCTTGGCCAGGCCCCCAGAGTGATGGGGTCCGTAGCAGACTGGCCTTTTCCCTCCTAACTCACCTCAGGCCACAGTGTAATCTCCTGTGCGTGACTCTGTCCCAGACTCTCTGAGCGCCGTGTCTTCTCTTTGCCCAAGGTGGCCATGGGCAGAAAGCAGGTGGAATAAAACTTGTATACCTGGCCCCCGAGCTGTGTCTGCGATGCCAGGCCCCAAGGACATCTTCCCAGGGTCCTCACCCTCACGGGGGACTCCCCTCCCCTCCCCCAGAGGGGGCAGGTTCCCAGGGCCAGCTCTGGGCCTCTGGCAGGAGCCTTCTGGGCTAGGTGGGGGACCCCAGACCCCCTTCAAAGTGCTCCCCTCTCGTGGAGTTAATTTTCTGTTGGAGGTGGGGAGGGGGCGCCCTCTGAGCAGTAAAGGACAGACCCAGGGCAGGTGAGCAGTGTGACAGGGTGCTGGAGCCAGGTGGTCGGGGGAGGGAGGTGGACGCCCGGTGGGAAGCATCAGCCCCCAGTGCTCTGCAGGGCGATTTGTCTGCGTGGATGAGGTTCTCCTGTCTCGTGGGAGGAATGGGCCAGGAGCCCCGGCTCCAGCCCGGGGTGGGGTGTGGGGGCGGCAGGGTGGGAGCTCAGCCCTGTGGTCTGTGATGGGGAAACATACCGACTGCACAGGGCCTCACGAGCACTCAGCGTTCAGAAGGTGCCCTGGAACAGTGTCCTGGAGAGAAGTAACCCCAGCCTCAGAGGAACCAGGTTTGGGGGGTGGGGACAGAGCCAGAAGCCTGTCCCTGGTCTGAGAATCAACAAGAATGCTGCCACTCAGCTGGGCTGGTGGGGCTGAGATCCCTGACCTGCCCCCCGTTCCCCTGCTCCCTTATGGAACCCGGGGAGGCCTGGGGCCAGCTCACACTGAGAGGGTGACGGGGGAGGTGGGGAGCATTATCAGCAGGGTCCCCTCAAGGCAGAAGGACCAGGCAAAGGGTGGAAGTTGTGGCGGGGACCTGGCTAGCTGGGCTCTGCCTGCACCGAGGGGCTGGGCCCTGTTCTGCCCTCACCTTCAGATATTGGGGCTCCATTATGAAGGTCTGAGCATCCCAGGCCCCCGTGGGCTGCTGGGCCTGGCCTGATCCCTGGGGACTCTGGTGGCACCTGCTGGTACATAGGCCCAGGACCAGGTGTGACCATTGTCCACAGGGCCCCTGAGCTCTGACAAATCCCTCCACCCTGGGGCGAAAGGAGGCCCCAGACACCAGCCAGCTGTGCCTCGCCTGCCATGGGGAGACTGCAGCCCAGGGAGGGTGGGTGCTGAGCCCAGGTCCCACAGCAGCTCTGGACACTCATTTGGGGCTTCTAGCTGGGGCTGCCCCTGCTCCCCAGAGGTGGGCCGAGCATGTCCATGTGTTATACCCAACCTTGTCTGAAAAATGTTTGAGGTGATCTACATCAAAACGTTAAAATTGGTAAATCATAAGTGAAAAATCAGGACTAGGAAACACACAAATTAAGATAGAAGACCAGCTACTCCTGGTCTCCTGGTCCACAGAAGCTTTCACATACAGCCATATTGGCCTTGGTGGAAGATGAAACCCAGGTGTTCCTCCAAGAACCAAACCTTACAGTGATGGTCACATCACTGACCATGTCTTCCTTTGGCCGCCAGGGAGCTCAGGCCAAGCCCCAAGCTAGCTGTGGCCAACGCCAACCTATGGCCCTATGTCTGCCCCACCAGCCTGCCTGCCTTCCACCCCCAAGGCATGGTCTTCTCTCCCCACCCTACACCCCACCTCCTGATTCCGCACCTAATCGCTTCACAGCACTTGTCACTCTGAAATCCAGGGGTGGAAACAGGGATCGTGGGGTCAGAATCGCATACAGCGCAGTTTGCTTTAAGGGCAGAGTGGAAAGAGACTGGAGAAACTCCTCCATCTGCAAATTTACATCTGAACACGGGGGGCCGGGGCCGTGGAGTGACTGGAGCAAGAGGAGCCCAGGGGTTTTAGCTTCATGAGCTCAGGGGAGACATCCCCCCAAGAGAAATGAGTTTGTCGTTAGCTTGTCTCCCCAGCCAGAAGGCAGCCCCGTGCGGCCAGGAGGCTCACCCGCCCCACTCCCCCCAAGTCCTGGGCCACAGGCCAGTGCCAGCACGTGTTGGCTATTGGTTAACTAAGCGTTGGTGTGGCCTGGGCTTCAGCCGGGGAATCCTCAGTGGAACGTTGCATCCGCATCTCCAGGGCTGGGGTTCCAAGGACCGGCTCACTGTTTTTGTCTTTTGTTGTTTTATTTGTTGTAGATTTTCCAGGGTGACCTCTCACCCCCTCACCTCTCAAATGCAGAGTCTCCGGCTGGCCCGCACCTGCTGCTGCTGGATCTGCATCCCGGCCACACCCGGGGGTCCGCGGGCTGTGACCTGCTCCACACACTGGCTACGCTTGGGTTCCGGGGCGGCTGCTCCAAGGGTTGTCTGGACGGAAAGTCCCGCAGGCTAGTCAGTCAACAGCACTGCAGGCAAAACACACCAAAAAGCAGATGGTGGCTCACCTGCCCGTCCGTCCAGCCGCCTGCAGTGGGGGTGCTCGTGGTGAAACTCACATCCCCCGCCTCTGCTGGTACCTGGCCGAGGGCTGCTCACCCCGCGGGCTGGTCTTCATCCGAGGACGGCTGACCCTCACTCCAAGGTCAGGGCGTGAGCACAGAGCTGGGATCTTATCCGCGGGCAGCTCAGAGAATCTGAGGAGCTGCAGTCCAGACCCCGCAGCCCACCCACCTCTAGGGGCAGGAGGGACTCCAGACTCCCCTCCCCTGGGGTCACGTAAGCCCTATAGTGTCTGCTGGCCAGTTGTTCCAGGCACTGTGTGGTCCCATTGGTGGGGCTGCTGGCTGCCTCCTCCTCCCACCGGAGGAGCTGGGACTCAGCCAGTTCAGTGTCCCCGGAGGCCTCCTCACCCTCCTGCCTGTGCCCACCACCCCCGCCCGCCTAGGCTGCCTCTCTCCCCAGTCACTACAACGGCGTCCGCGGCTCCCAGCTCCACACCTGGCTCCTCCCGCGGGTCAGCACTGCAGGCAAGAGCTCCCCTCCCACTGCCCCTGCCTCGGGGGCCAGGGCGCGCTCTGCAGCCTGGATGGAAGGCCCTTCTCAGGGAGGGCCTGTTGGCCTCCCCTACCTGGCTCCCCCTACACACCATGCACATGCATGCACACCCACACACGTGTGCACATGGCACACAGCTCACCTCCCAGAGGCCCTTTGCTGCTTTGTACCTGCTCCCGCCGATCCTTGAAGGTTCTCCCGACCACCCGGCTGCCTGGCAAACACTCACTCAGGGTCCCCTGACTGCAAAGTGCTCCCTGGTTTCCCTGCAGGGAGACTCAGCCATGCTGTCCTGACCCCCGCCCCTCTGAACCGAGGGCCTGTCAGGTTCCCATGGCACCCTTGGGGTCCAGGAGACAGGAGGGTTAAATGAGACTTCCCTCCTGGAAGAGGACACAGGACAGGGACAGCGGGTGACCGCAGCTTAGGACCCAAAGCCGGAGCAGTCCCTGCCTCACATTCTCCATGAATGGCCAGTGCGCCAGCTGGCAGTGGGGGTCAACGGGCCATCCTTGGGGGGCCCTGCTGGTGAGGGCTTCGCCTTCCCTCACCCAGCAAACATCCTTGTCACTCTCATTAGACACCGGTAACCCCCTCGAGATCACGCTTCGTCCACGCAGAGAGAATTCTCTCTGTCTCTGTCTCCTGACAGCAGTGCCCCTAAAGCCATCCAGGGCCCCCACCCCCTCAGCGTCTTTTTTTGCAGAAAAGTCCAGCTCTGTCCCTTTGGTCTTAAACTTTCATATCCAGGCCTGGAAGAGGCTATCATATCCTTCTTAACAAACAAAAGCCCTTTCAACTACCAGGCTCCACCTGCTTTCGAAGGCAAGAGAACTGTGTGTGAGAGGTCACTTCTGGGACGGAGCAAGGAATTATAAACAGCTTTTTCCTGCCCCACCGGTACCGGCCTGCTGTTGCTCCGGGCCAGCACCTGGCCACAGATTCCCCCTTCGTCACCTCCTCTAACCCCTTCTCCCCAGGGCTAGCTGCTACCATCAGTCCTATTTCACAGATGACAAGACTGAGGCCCCGCCGCTGTGAGTGGTGAAGCTGGACTCTGTCTCAGCCCTGTCTGACAGCAGGACTCTCGTTCTGAGCTTCACTCTGACCGCTGTTGGCCCTCTGGCCTGAGAGCATCCGGGGGCCGGGGTACCTGGGACTCGTGGCTGGGACCTGTACTCAGAGGGTGCCCGCAGGTGTCTGCTGGATGAACTGAATCTCAGAGGAGCCTTTCAGAAGAAAGATCAGGCTGGATGTAGCTTACGTTTTTTTCCCTTGAAAAAGATAAACCAAAATCATGTAATATTCTTAACTCCCCCCCGTCCCCTCCTCTCAGCTACGATTTCCTTTCTCTGACCCAGACTTCAGCTCCAGATGGCACTGATGTGCTCTGTGGCTTCATTCTTGGATGGGAAATGGTACAAACGCAGGTTACACGTGGGGGTGGGGGTGGGGGACATACCGGCAGTAGCTGGTGTGTCCTCGAAGCACTGCAGGGCTCACCTTTGGCATGTCCCTACGTCTGTCCTCAGTCCTTGGACTGCCGCCTGCCCCTGAACAGCTATCAGAGAATGTCTCTCCATGCCCCAGGGTCCCCACTTCCTTCCCAGCACCCCAAGGGGCTTCCTCAGTGCTGGGGATCCATCCTGGGTGCTGGTGTTAGGGGGCTGTCCGTCCCCCGGGCCTCACTCAGCATCTGGGGGAACTTCTGGGGCCGCTTGCTGTCTGCCAACCCTGCCCCAGCCTGGTTAGCCAGCCCCTTGTCCCTGGCATTGCCTGTGGGTGGGCTCAGTCCCCTGTCCCTCCCCAGGCCCCCTACATCTTGTGAACAACAGGGATCCTTTGGGCAGACAGAGAAAAGTGGGAACCTCTGGACTGATACGAAATCACGCATTTTGGGGGTGACAAGTGGTCTGGAGGCCAATAAAGAAAGATGGGAAAAGGTGGGGATCCCCCGTGTCCGAATGCAACTTTTGCTCATTATGCCTTCATTTCAATAAAATCAGCCTTGCAGATCAGAAGTGCCCGTCAGGCACCAACGCCATGACCCTTCCCATCCAGACTCAATAAGGACAAAAATCCCTCCTCCCCTCGGGAAGGTAGAGCTGGGTGGAGATCAGGGAATAGGACCCCAAGCCCTTCCCTCCCCACTGAGTATTCCGCCCATTCATTTTTACACCGTGTGGAACCAGCTTGCCGAAGAGACTCTGCAGCTGCTCCCCTGAGCCTGCCGTCTCTCCCCTTGGGAGCATGCTCTCCAACACTTAATAAATCTTCACTCTGCTTCCTAGGCCTCCGTGCCTCTTCTCAGGGATGAGGGACAGGAACGTAATCACCGGCAACAGTCCCCGTCACTCAAACTGCCACCAGCACCGACAGCAGCCCCCGTCCCAGGTACTTCACCTTGCAGCCACTGCAGCTCCCTCGCCTCCCCCCACGCCTGAGCTGCCCGTCTAGGCTGCCCTTTCCTGCATAATAAATTGCAGGGCCGCCTCCTCTCTTACGGTATAGGTCACAGTGGCGGAGCCTGGTCACTGTCTGGGCCCTGGGTTTATTCTGGGTAAACCCGCGGTCTGGCCCCCCGGGGCAGAGAGACTGGGAAGGTGGGGAATCCCAATAGAGCAAGGGCATTTGAAAGGTGCAGGGTGTCAGAGGACACAACCACGTTCCACCTTGATGTCAAAAAGGCATCAAGAACATGACCTGCTCAGTTGCAAGTCAAAAGGGTTTTGACAGTCAGGTCCAGACAACCCCAGAAGACATGGTGGAGCGTGCACATGGGTTAGACTCGGCTGGCAGGCAGTGCTAGCAACCAGATGCTCTTGCTCTGAAATACGGACCAGCGCACAGGATAGGAGGCCAGGGCGTCAGGAAATGCGGCTGGGGTTCCTGGCTTGGCTACACAGCCACCAAGAAAGCCTCTTACCTCACTGGGTCTCAGGTCCGGGTCCACAAGGGAGAGAGTGGGAACGTGGCCCTCCTGCCCGTGCCCACGCTTAGCAGGAAAACCTTGATTTCATGGTTTTAATAAAATTCAAAGCAGACCAAATCTTGGCTCCAGCAGTTGGTGGGGAGAGTTAATTTGGGAGAAAACAAATGAGAAGCCCAAGGCCGGGATCGGCTGTGGGGGTGGGTCTTTATTTCCTCCTTTCTTCGAGCTCCCATCCCCCAGTGCTTATTAACGTGGAATTTGCTGCTTGGGGGAGAAGCAACTCTCCGACTTCATAAACATTTGCACGGAGCAAATTTAATAAAGCCGGGAATAATACCATTCAGATGTAATTCCTTCATTTTGCATTATTATTCTTGCTTTGCTACCGCAAAGTGCTTGAAATGCAAGGAGTTATTGTTATAGCAACAAAAGGAAATGACTGACTGGTGGGTTACTGATTAGACGTGCTTGGGGAAAAACAGAAGAAAGTCCCTAAAAGGGAGCCGGCCTGGGTCTCACAGTTCCTTTTTAACTTTTTTTCCTTTTATTATGAATGGCGGGATACACCTGCAATTTTTTCCCCTACTATCTTTCTGTATTATCGCTTTATTTGTACCTATTTTAATATCACTAAGCTATGGTCATGGAATTTGTATGAGATTTTTGCAAAACACAAATGCGAGGAGGGTGGCCTTCCCCTGACATCTCGTACGTAGTACCTTGAAATTAATGCTGCCAGCCGCAGACCAACCGGGGGCTGTTTTATTTCTGTTCAAAGTCACTTTTTGAAACAGAAAACCTGCAAATTGTCCGGCTTTCATGAGACTGATCTTACACTGGGAATAAAAAAAGATGTTTACATTCCAGAAAAGGAAAAGAGAACCCAGCACAAAGCACTAGACAAACCCAGCCAGTGTGTGAGTCACCGGCATGAGTTTTGTCCTAGAAATAGGCCCCCTTCCTGATCCAGCCTCGGGCTCAGATCTGCGGGGCTTAGAGGTCAGACAGTTCCGTCCGCTTTCTCACCACCCATGTCCTTCGGGATCAAGGAAAGTTCAGATACTAATAACTTGCAAGGGTGCTGTGTGAGGTGAACAGGCCCAAGTGCTAGGATGGTTACAAATTCTTTGCACAGAAAAAGGCAACTGCATGGGTGACGATAGGGAGAAACTGAGGTCATTCATACATTCATATTTTTTGTTTTTTGGGGTTTTTTTCAGGGGGCGGTAATCAGGTTTATTTATTTTAACAGAGACACTGGAGATTGAACCCAGGACCTCGTGCATGCTGAGCACACGCTCTATTACTGAGCTACACCCTCCACTCCCATTCATTCATATTAACTGGGGACAGTGGCTACTCAATACTGGGCACAGGGCTAGGCCCTGGGGATACCTCAGTGAGCAATAGTCTCCTGGTGCTGGCCTGAAGTAGAAGGGTGACAACTAATGTTTAGTACCAGGCACTGGTCCCCATTCATACTAAACCATATTCATTTATTTCATGGTCACCTTTAGCACAACTGGTGTGGAGCTGACTGTCTTGACTATGGGCTCACTACGGCCCCCTGAAGGCCTGCATGACTGGCTTAGGCCCAGTAACTTCCAGAGCTTGAACCAGCTGCTGGAGCAGTGGAGCGATATTACACCGACTGGCCTGTGCAATCAGACCTCATCTCTAGAAATGGGGAGGGGCCAATACATCTGACTGTCCTAGCTGCTGTACACTGGCCACCAGGGACCACAGAGCCTGCCACACATGACCTCAGAGCTGACAGCAGCCACACCACCTCCCACGTAAGGCAGCCCGGGATTGTGGGGCTGTTCTCACCCCCCCCACCCTTCTCCCCGAGAGCAGGGGGGAGAAGGGGGAGGGGCACTTGAGCAGGGACAAGACAGGATCTCAGGAAAGGATTCCCCTCGCTGCTGTGTTGACACAGATGGAAGGGGGCGAGGGCAGAAGCAAGGAGATGGCTTCGGAGGCTGCTGCACTGAGCCACGAGAGATGTTGGCGGCCTGGACCGCGTGCGCCAGTGCGGGTAGAGAAAGTGGTGGCACTGTGACACATTTTGAAGGAAGAGCTATCAGGCTTGCGGAGCACTGAGGGACCACACACGGGGTGTGAGAGAATGGGGGAGTCAAGGATGGCCCCGCAGGCTTGGATGGGGCTAGTGGAGATGGACATGGGAAGCCCAGGAGAAGAGCCGACGTTGAAGTGCAGACCTTGAGCTGCCTGCCAAGATCTCCCCGTGGAGATAGCAGGTGGGCAGTCGGAGGCAGGGGTCTGGAGTCAGGAGACATTAGTTGGGGACCGTCAGGGTATAGGCTGTATTGAAAGCAGGAGGCTGGGGAGTGATTACAGAAGGGAAGAGGTGCAGACCCAGCCCTGGGACGTGTCCTTCAGAAACTGGGGAGATGGGGGGGAGACTGAGAGCTGCACCAGAGAGGGGGGCGCGATAGACAAGGGGCCTGATGGAAATCCACCCTTAAAACCCCACTTCCTGAGCAGCTCTCAGGATTGGAATGTGACCATATCGGAGGACCCGCCATCTGCTTGCCTGGGGCTCCGGGCATTCAATGGCACCTCCAAGGGTAACTGGACCCCAGCCAGGGCCTTCCTGATTATATGACCCCGGCCTCAGGGCTGGGGCAGTGACTGCACACATGCGCAGAAATGCAGCACCGGCCCCGAATGACCCCGGGTCATTCGGGGCCGGTGCTGCAGGAAAACAGCTCCGGAGGGGTAACGCGCGGGGCGGGGCGAGGGGCGGGGCGAGGGGCGGGGCCTGCGCGGGAGCCACGTCCGGGGCGGGGCCAGGTGAGGCGCGGGCCGAGAGGAGCCCAGGTGAGGAGCCGGCGGGGCTGGAGCCAGGTAGGGCCTGGGGTTCGCGGGAGGGAGCCCGCCTGTACCCGGGTGGGAACGCAGAGCGGGTTCTGAGGTTGGGCCCATTGCTCAGGTGGACACGCCGAGGCGGGGCGCGGCGTCAGACGACGCGGTGCGATGACCGGCGGGGACCCGAGTGCCTGCGCTCGCCCCGGCCCGGCCCCTCCCCCTCCCCATTTTGCCCAAGCGCTCTCCTCTCCCTCCTCCCGCCCTCCTCTCCCCCTTACCCCTGCCCCTGCTCCCTGCCCCCTCCTTGCACCCCCGTCCCCTCCCTTTCTGCTGCCTCCCTTCTCCCGCGTTTTCGCGTTTTGGTTTGGTCCGGGTGGGCTGTCTCAGCCCAGGCTTTCGCCGGCCGCCCATTTCCCTCCTCTAATTCGGGGTCTCCGATCCGGCCGACACATCAGCTCCCTCATCCCGAACCTGGGAGGCGGGAGGCATCGTCCCGCTTCACAGATGTGAAAACTGAGGCACAGCAGGTGCTGCGCTCACTCAGAGGTTCTGGCTGCGGGCGCTGGCCCATTTATCACCAAGACCAAATATGCCGAAAACTTCAATCCGGAGGCTAATCAACCTCCAGAATCGCTAGTTAGGGGAGAGGCCCTGACTGCTTTCACTTTTCCCAAAACCAGGCATGGGGCCACTGTCAACAGCACAGGCTTGAGGGTTGCCCAGGGCCGGGCAGGTGTGTGAAGAGTGGCAGCTCAGGCCCCTGGAGAGGCAAGCAGGGTGGGAGGGGAGGAATTCCTGAGTCCTTATTTGGCCAAGTTGGGAGGGTGGGGACCCGGCCTTGGCTGTCTGGTGGTGCAGACTTTGAAGTTTTGTGTGAGAGGCTGTGTGGATTCCAGAGAGCGCGGCGCTGCTTGTCCGTGAAGTGTGGTGTTGACGTTTGTCCGGGTGAGAACGCAGAACATGAGACTCAGCAGTAAATATCCTTTGGTCGGTCTCTGTTGGTGGTTTTAGGGTCTTGTTTATGAGTTTCTCCTTTAATGCAATGACTATTTCTCAAACTAACACCAGGGCAGGGGCCAAGGGGTGAAGAGGGACACGGGGCACCACCTGAGCCCAGCTAGTCCTTGAGGACAGCCCCCTCCCCAGTCCCTGCCCACAGAGGACCCAGAGTCTAGCCTTTGTGCGACAGAAGGAAACTAGGGGCTTATAGGAGATCAGGGACAGCTTCCTGGAGGAGGCGACCATTGAGCTGGAGGATGGATGAGAGATAGGCAGAGGAGGTGTGGCACGTTGAGGTCACACACAGGCTGGTTGGCTTAGTTGGCTGGTTGGGGATAAACCACCTGTGAGGTGGGGTTGGAAATGCCTGTGGAGTACCCGACAGGAGGAGCGGTAGGAATTTACTTGGACTCAATGACTTGAGTCATTGAGATGCAACCTCAGTGAGATTTTTGTTATATTTATTTATTTATTTTTTAGATTCCACATAAAAGTGAAATCATACGGTATTTGTCTTTCTTTGTCCAACTTACTTCACTAAGCATAATAATACCCTCCAGGTCCAACCATGTTGTTGCAAATAGCAAGTTTTGTTCTTTTTATGGCTGAGTGATATTCCATTGTATGTACAAACCACATCTTTATCCACTCATCTGTTGATGGGCACTTCAGTGAGATGTCTTGAGGTCTGGAAACTTGGCTAAACATCTCACAGACACACGGCATCTCCCTGACAAGCTAGTTCCAGCTAACTTGGTGGGGGGCATGCCGTAGATGGTGGCTTCTGTTAAAGAGAGGACAGCAAGAGCTCAGGCCACCGTGGAGGTGCCCAAGGTACAGATCTGTTCTCTGATTTTGCCCTCTTTCACTGATGGGGAAACAGGCAGCAGGAAGGTGAGAGCCGCAGGAAGAGTCAGAGACTTGAGCAGGTCACTTTCTCTCTTGGGGACTCAGCTTCCTGACCTGTAAAGTGACCTTCTTGGCCGTACTTCCCCCAAAGGGTCATGGTCACTTTTGCTAATGGCTCTCAGGCTCCAACTGCACAACTGGTTGCCTCGTTCCTCACTCCCGCCATCCTCATGAGGCAGGAACTGTTACAGTCCCCTTTTACAGATAAGGAAACTGAGGCAGGGAGCTTTAGGTGACTTTCCGAAGTCACACGGCCAGTGAGTGGAGAGCCGCAGTGTCCACACCCTCCCCACCGGCACTGAGGTCTGCCTCCTGGGTGGAGACATTCCAAGCCTGCCAGTGACTGCCTTCAGATCTCTGTGAAGTTAGCATGTCGATATAGAAATGTCTAGAGGTTTTTTTCAGACCAATTTTTCAACTTTTCCCTCAATTCTTTGATTAAAATTGATGCTCAAAGAAGATGTGCCCCACGCATCCAGAGCTTCGAGGCCTCCAGGCGTGCCTTTGAGGGTCCCCTTCTGGCCCAGGCACTGTGGGAGTAGGGATGGCCTCAGAGATGCCGTGTGGGGCTCAGCTGCAGGCAAACACGATGCTCCCGGGTCCTGCCCCAGCCACCTTCGTGTGCGGCTTGTGGAGCTGCTGGCAGCTGGACCTGGCCACTGTCCAGGTTTCTGGGTCCCTGAAAGGCAGGAGACCTGGCTGAGTCAGGTCCCTGTTGTCTCACCTCTCAGACAGGCATCGCAAGCAGCAGGTGGTCCTGAGGCTCAGAGGAAATAACGTGGGTGCTCAGTGCAGGCCGAGCGGTGCGCTGGTTAACAGCTGATACTGGAGCCTGACTCCCCGACCCAGCCAGGATCCTGACCATGCGACTTTGAATTGCTGACCCGAGTTACTCTGTGCCTCAGTTTCCCCAACTGTAAAATATGAACAACGTTATCTCCTATCATAGGGTTATTGGGAGAAACAAATGAGTTAATTTGCATAAAGTGCCTAAAACAGGCTGTGGCATCTTTACAGGTGTTTACATTTGTTTGTGCTAGATCCCCCCCCCCACCATCACCCCCAACCAGGGGAGACGGGTGAGGACTGAGCTTGTGGGTAGCCTGTTCTGCCCGGGCTGGGGCCAAGTGGTTCTCTCTTCAGTGCCCCTGGGCAGAGTAAGGCTTGAGAAGTTTGCTTCAGTCAGAGCCCGTGACTGGTGACTGTCCATCCAAAGGAACTGGTTTGGCAGGTCAGGAGTCCAGGAACTCCTGGGGACTGCCCCGTCCCTTCCCCCACCCGGTCGTGGAACTGAAGCCAGGGACACACTGGCAGGCAGGAGGCTGTCTGGGCTGGGCCATTTGTCCTCTACAGAAAAGCTTCATTTCAGGTGGCTGAAGGCAGAAGGCGGAGGCTTGAACCAGCCGGGCAGGTGTGGGGCTTCTGGAAAGCGCCTCCTCTCTGGGCCGTGGTCTCTGTCAAGTTGTAGGTGCCTCCGAGACCCCCGCAGCTGTGAGGGTCTCTGCTCCCCCCGGGCCCCTAAAGCTGCAGGGTCACCGCATTTGCTTCTGTGCTGTTATAGCACCTTGCATCTAGGGTTGGGGGCTTTGGGGATTTACTCAAAGTTTTTTCTTTAAGGAAAATTTCAGATATTCAGAAGTGAGCAGGACGTCCCAGCGTCAACCACTGCCTCCCTGCAGCCAAGCCTGGCCGGCACCCCGCCGCCTTCCCATTCCGTTCCCCCACCTGCTCACCCCCCACCCACTCAGCCCCGCCTCCTGCTCCCGTATCATTGTAATACTTGTTCTCCATAAACACTGCAGTGTGCCTCCCCTTATATCACGTGACCACAATACTATTATCACACTTAAAACAACAGTAATTCCTTAATAGCCAATACCCAGTTGGCAGTCAGATTCCCAGTTGCATCAAATATAAAAATAAGGTTAATCTGTCTTCTGACCATGCCTCGCCTCTTGAGGAGTGGTCTGTCCTTGGCTCCCACAGCCCTGGTGACTCTTACGATGCATTAGCCTTGGAGCGCCTGACCTTTCAGTGTGCTGTCACACCTGTCACTTTATCTGATCTTCTTCAAGGCACTGGCCAGACAGAGCTTGTGCCCATTTCACAGACGGGGAAGTGGGGTTTAGAGGGGCAGACTGACCTCAGCAGGGAGGTACCCTGAGTAGGGGTGACCCAGGCTGGAACCTTTTCCTCTGACTCTTCGTCCATGCCGTTTGCTCACGGCGCCAGCGTGGAGGTACAGAGGGGTTTCTGGGTGGGGTGCAGAGGGGATCAGAACCAGGTCCCTGGCTCTGGGAGGTATGGGTGGCCTGACCTTCCCCCAGGGACCTGGGGTGCTTTTCTCTCTGGCTACATGGAGGGAAAATCTTTATTTGACTCAGCTAAGCTCTAACCAGATCTTTCCATACAGAGACATCTGAAGGTAGAGGGGTTTTGGGCCCTGTGGGTCCCACTTTGATTTCCAAGGAGACCAGTGTGGAAGGTAGATTTGAATTCAGACTGAATTATTGAACTGGACTTGAGCCAATGCTAGTAATAGGAACCATCTATGGATCATTGACCGCCTGCAGGAGCTATGTGTTCCAGGTAGTGTAGACAGCATGTGCAAAGGCCCTGAGGTGGGAACAGCTTGGCGTGTTTGAGGGGCAGCCCTGAGGCCTGTGTGGCTGGAGCAGAAAGAACAAGGGTGGAGGGGAGGTGATATGAGACAAGTTTTTGAGGGCAGCAGGGCCAGGCCACAAAAGTCTTTCAGGTGTCTGCAGGGGTTCGAATTTTATTCCAAGAACTGCAGGATGCTGCTTGCACTCAGAGGGTGTCATGGGAGGTGTGGAGTAGGCAGTTGGGATATTCGAGTCCAGGACTCCGGGAGAGGTTTGGGCCTGAGATCTGGGTGTAGGGGTGGAGAGCGTGGGATTTAATATCCCTTAGGGAGGAGAGGAGAGGGCCCAGGGTCCCCCACCCAACAGGTCTGAGTGTGGATGATGGACATCATGGCAGGGGCCACAACTGTGTCCTCTTCTGGGACAGAGAAGCCTAGGATGGCAGACAGTGGAGCCAGTGGGAGTGGAAGTGGCCTGGGAGTGACCTGAGAGTGTTGGTGAGACGGGCCGGGAAAGCCTTGAATGCCGGGCGCTGTCGTTGCGCTCTGCTTGTTCTCCTATTCAGCAGGCACCCCATGTTCCTTTCATGTCCTGGATGAGAGCTGAGACTCAAGTGTGTGTCAGAAATGGCCCCGGTTGTCAGGGGACACCCAGTCATGGGTCCAGAGAGATGCATGGACATGCGATGTTGGCTGGTGAGGGCTGCCAGAGCCTAGAGGAAGTTCCTGCGGCCTGAGGTGGGTGGGGGATCTGGGGGCATCATAACACTTTTGACTGTAACAAACAGGAAACCCAACTCTGAACTAGCCCCAAAGTCAAAGGGGACCCATTGGCCCGTGTAGCCAAAATGGTCTGGGGATTCTATGGAGATCAGATATGGCTTGATCAAGGCTTAGCAATTTCCTGTGTTTTTTGTGAGCTGCTGGCTCTTCAGGGTGGCAGTGATTGGCTACAGCCATTCTAGGCCACATCTTTATACACAGCTGTGTGGTGAGAAACTCCTCTATTGGCCATCTCCTGATAGCAAATGATCTTCTGGAAAACTTTTCCAGGTCCCTCACAGGCCTCAATGAACCTATCCGATTGGCCAGGAAAATTGCTAGGTGCTGATTGGTTCAACTTGACTTCCCCAATAAACCTTTGAAAAGGGAGATCGGCTTACCCTTAGGTAATCGGCAGGTCCTAGGAGGTGGGGTGGGTCAGCTCCTTGCAGCTGGAGGGCTGTGCAGGTAAGAGGGGCACCTGGGTACCACGGGCAGGGCCACAGGGATGCTGGGGAGGGGAGTGGCCCTGAGTCTTGAGCTTGGTGTCTACCAGAACCACAGAAGCGAGTGGGTGGTCCCAGCAGCTCTTTACAGACCCCCTTGTCCTTTCAGAGTGTCAGGGAACTTGTGGGCAGGCCTCTGACAGAACCGTGTAGCAGTTCACAGCTCACCTGGACCTTGCTGCTGCCACCTTTGGGTGTCTCACCCGGGTGTCATGCCCAGGTTCCAGTGGTTCTGGCCCCGGTACCTGGACAAACCAAACGGTCTACACACGCCTTCTCGCCAACACTGGGGACCCAGGGGTGTTTGTGTTAAAGAGTGGGTCATAGGGGTTTCTATCAATAAATTTGTGAAACGGCTGAGACAAAAGGGTGAGAATTACTCTTTATGGGGTGCACCTGGGAGAGCCTGGCATCCAGCTCAGTGGCGGCCCCTACTCAGCCAGGAGTGAGAGTTCCTGCCCCTGCCTCAGGTGTGACCCTGTGCCGGCGCCCTCCTCTCGCGTCGGTGCCCTCCTTGTAAAGTGCGGGGCCAGGCCTGGATGGCAGCCCAGCCCCTCCTGCCCGCAGAGCCCTTTGTCCGCACGCCCTGTTCACAGACAGGAGCCAGGCGGGCGGATACAGCAGCGAGCTCTTCCTCTGTACGCCCTGCACAGCGCCCGCACCACTCAAGTTAAATCTGGTGCTGATTTGCCCGAGGTGAGCAGGTGATAATTTGTACAACATTAGGATGATTGCTGTGAGGGTCTATTTGGGTAACGTGCAAGTATGTTTTTATAGCAACAAACCATTTTGCTGTGAGTTACAAATAGAGCCGTTGGGTGATTCGACACCTCTCTTGCGTGACGTCACGTTGCCCTAGCTCTGGTCCACGTCTCTGTCGTTGTGGCCTCACGATGCTGGTGGCTCCTTGGTGCCCATGCCCCCCACACTTGGGCCACAGAGCCCCGCCCAGAGGGAAGATTTTGGGCAGTGAGAGGTTCTGGAAGCAGGTGAGGTGCGTGAGTTCTATGAGTCATCCTAGCGAATTATTGAACCAGAGCAGGGCTGGTCATGGGAACCCCCGACTTTGTAGCCAACTCAGACAGAAGTGCACCTGGCTGGGGACCTAGGACTTGGACTGGTGTGTGTAGCAGGGGCAGTCTTATGGGACTGAGCCCTTAACTTGTGGATCTGCTGCTAACTCTGGGTAGTTTACGTAAGAATAAGATTGTGGGACACGGACTTGGCATCAGAGAGTTGGTGTTGGGATGACGTGTTTGTTGTTAGAGGAAAACCCTGTACAGGAGCAGAAAGAACAAGAACAGGGAAGAGTCTGTGCAAAGGTCCTGGGGCGGCGGAAGCAGCGTGGAGTCTGGGAGAGGCTCAGATGGGCAGGTTTTGTGGCTGGAGCTGCAGGAGCAGAAGGGGGAGCCTCATGTGAGTCTCGATTATGGGCCTGCGGGGTGGGGGGCTCACAGGGCTCACCCCAGCAGTTACCCCCTAACTCGCCATCCGTTGCCATAACAAAGTAGAGATTATGGATGACACGCTTAGGCCTGAATGTACAAACTTCAAAACAAATCGTGCTGCCTGTGCTGTTTGAGATAGGCGATGGAGTAAAGGTTTTGAGCTTGCAGAGAACAAAAAGAGGAAAAAAATCACTCTGTCTGGTTAAAGAAGAGTCTGGAGGGAAAACAAAGCCCTCTTGGCTTCAGAGACTCTCGGCCCCGGGCGGTGCTGCCGGACCGTGCAGTGGGAGTCCTCCCTCTGCGGTGGGAGTTCTCTCTCTGCTGAGGACGAGGCCTGGGCCCTTCCATTGTTTACCCGGGTAGTCGGGCCGCCTGCCTGCGAGGCTTGTAAGCAAGAATGTTCCAGGCATGTTCCCTCCCCTGGGTGGGTGGGTCCCTCAGGAGGTGGGCCAATCAGGGCCCCTGGTGTCCTCAGAAGGTCACCTCCAAGCTCTTTGTCCAGCTTTAACAGGCTTTTCCAGGGTAGCCCAGCAAAAGGGGGCGCATGGGGCTGAAGGCTGGCGGGGGGAGCTGCGGTGGAGTGGGGACAGGATGGCTTCCCACCTTCTTCAAACTTCAGGAGCCCCTCCTGCCTGTCGTGAGGGGTCAGTGGAATGACAAGGTGGCTGTGAGTCCCCCACAGGACTGAGTGCCCCCCAAGGGTGGCAGCGGTCTTCACACGCACCCCTGTGCCTGGAGTGACTGAGGACAGACATGCGCCAAGTTCGCAGCTCGTCGGGCTCCCGGCCTGGTCTCCTTGCGGACCAGCTGCCCGGGCTGGTGCAGGGCTGTGGGTGTAGATGATTGAGTTTATTTTCTCACTTTCACTGCAGATAGAGGGGAGCTCCCTGCCAGGCGTAGGTTCTAGGGTCCCAGGCCTGGGTGTTACCCCGCTGCCCCCGGGTCCCTGGCTTGGGGAAGGCTGGATGTGGAAAACGGTGCTGTGTCCTGATGCGGAGGAGGTGGGCGGTGGGGCAGCGCCGGGCCTCCCTGCCTGGTGCTCGGTGCCCTACGTCCCGCAGGGAGCAAACCCCAGCCTGTGTGTGCACCTGGCCCTGCCCGCCGGCCTTCAGCTGCCATCCCGTCCGCCTCCCCTGCCCTCAGGAGATGCAGCCTCTGGAGAACACAGAGGGTGCAGGGGTTGGGGACGGGGGCAGTGGGCGGGGGTGGTGGCAGATCCAGTCGCTGGTGAGGGTGAGACGTGTGGGTGGTTAGGGGGCCGATCTGGAATTGTCTGTGAGGGCGCTTGCTGGAGGTGGTGGCCCAGAACTGTAGGCACAGGGGAGCCAGGACGAGAGTGTGTGTGTGTGTGAGTGTGAGTGTGAGCGAGTGTGTGAGAGACACAGAGAGAAGTGGAGAAGGTGGTGCAGGTGACTCCTGAGACCTCGCCTGCCTGTCCCTGGGGTCCCTCTCTCCGGGGGTCTCTGCCCGTCTTTCCCTGCCTTCCCCATCCTGGGCTCCCTCCGTGTGCTCTGCCCAGCGTCTTCCACCAGCAACCAGCAAGGCTCTTGGTCCATCTCAACTCAGAGAGGGCACAAAGGGCACAACTCTTGGCGAGGCGACACAGCTATCAGTGGCCGCAGAGCCCACCTGAGGGAGCAGGTGGCCTGGGCTGCAGGGAGTGCTGGCGGGGTGGGGGTGGGGGACACAGCAGGGGGTGGAGGCTGGTTGAAACTGGAAATGGTCACTGGTGACATGGCCCCTAGACAGTGGAGAGCTGTCAGAAGGGACACACAAAACCCCCAGGTGTATCTGTGCCAAGGTGAGAGAGACTGTAAAGGGATCGGAGTAATAGGAGGCATCCTGGGGCCGTGTCACCGTGTGACCCTGAGCCACTGTCTGCACCTCACTGGCCTTCCTCTTGTTCTCCGATAAATGGGGAGGCTACAGAGTGGCTCCCTCCTTCCCGCCTTCTGTCTCCAACCATTGTTATGAAAATTGTTCAGAGAACAGCAACATGTAAGAAAACACACTTTTTGCCTTGGTTTGGAAGTTGGTACCGTTCATTATGGATTTTCTCTGTCTCTTTCTCTCTCTCTGAGCTGAACTCTTGGAAAGGAAGTGGCGGACCCCCCGCCATTCATTCCCTGCCGACTGTTTGAACATAAAGACGTTCTCCTGTACAACCTGATACTATTCCCACAGCTCAGCAAATGAGCCGTAATTCCTTTAATATCATCGTCCATTCAGGCCGCGTTCACGCTTCCGCAGTTGTCCCAGGGATGTTTTCGCCGCTCCTTTATCAACCAGAATTCCATCAAGGGTCACATGCTGCGTTTGCTTGTTCTGTCTCTCCGTCTCCATTCAGTCTAGAACAGTGCTCCCACCCCACCCCACCCCCACGCCTCCCCTGCCTTTTTAAAAAATAACATCAACTTTTAAAGAGGCCAGGCCAATAAATTGCCTGGTAGGATGGCTCTCATTCTGGGTTTCTCTGCTTGTTTTCCCCCATTATTGTGTTATTTCTTGTGTTCTTTGATTCCCTGGGGTGTTTCCTCTAGAACAATAGAGCTGGAGGCTTAATTAGATTCGGGTCGGACCTTTTGGGCAATATTGCAATGCATCTGAAGGTGCGGAGGTCAGGCTGTCCTGCAGTCGTGGTGCTGGGCTTGCCTGACTGCGGGGTGGCCACCAGCACATCACATGTTGTCCAGCACCCAGCTATGTTGTCCACACTCCTTTCCTGACCCCCACATCTTCCTCTTTGCAGCAAGAGACGCCAACTCCCATCCCAGATGGCGATGGCCGTGCCGCTGGTGGCCCAGGCACTGGGCTGAATATTCCAGGGTCTGGGGTGCTCTGGGCTGATGGAGGTGGTGGTGGGTGAGCAGACAGAGCTGATTATAAAACATACATGTACGTGCAGTCTGATTGTGGCTGTAAAATATGGGTGCGTGCGGACAAAGACTGGAGGGAAATGTGCAGAAATAAAAGTTGTACACAGGGTCATGAGCGACATCCCCCCAACCCCTTAAACTCAGTCCTTCAGTGTGCTTGTCACACCATTTTGCTGTTTAGAAATGAACTGCGGAGTAGAGGGAGGTCTGGGGGACTTAATCACAGCGACGTGGAGCAGAGCAGGTTCCTTACAAGGCTGTGTTATCTGCCTGGCACAGAGAAGCTTGGATCAGGGGAGAGCAGCGTCCTCAGGCGCCCTGCTGAGTCAGCGCTGGTGCTACCGTTTCTTACTGTGTCCTGGAGTGGAGAGATGGGGTCGTGTGCAGGGCCAGGGCTGGCGTCGGTTGTAGCTCTGTTCTGAGTCAGATTTCCCCCAGAGCGTTTTCAGAAATGCAGTTTGTTTACCTGTACCACCATCAACAGGAAAATAGTGGGCTTGATCATTCCATTCTCTTAGAGAAGAGAATATTGAGGCAGATTTCATCAAGTGTTTCAGTATCACTGATTTTTCAAAGGAAAAAATAGTTCTGGTGGAAGTGACAGGTCATCTACAACCCCAACTGGCTTAAGGAGAAAAGCGGATTTATTGGCTCTTCACACTCAGGTACAGCTGGATCCAGGTGCACAGCGTTTTAGGGACATTTCTCTTCTGCCATTCTGTTTTCATTTTCCTCAAGTTCATGTGGTGACCTTGGCTAGCTCAAGGCTCACATCCTCTCAGGTTTGGGTCCAGCAGAAGAAATTTTAAAAGCATCTCCTTTCAGTGGCTTTGTGGACGTCTTAGACGTCACTCTGATTGGACTGGCTGTTCGTGTGATCGCTCCTGAGTCGTTCCCTGTGGCTCAGGGAATTTCGTGCTGTGATTGGCCAGGCAAAGGTCCCGGGGGTGGAGCCTCCCTCGCCATCGCAGGGCTGCGTGTGTGCGTGTGTGCATGTGGGTGAGGGAAAGATTGCACGTGTGTGTGTGTGTGTGTGAGGGAGAAAGTGGGTGAGTTACGGGCAGAGGGGGAAAGGATGCCGGTGGCCAAGAGGTGTCCACTCAGTCCAGCCATGAGCCCTCTTCCTGTGGGGCCGCAGGCCTGGACCCTGGCCGGAGCCTGTGTGTGTGGCATCGTCCCTTTGGGCACAAGTGTGAGCAGTGCTGACTGGGGAGGCCGTGCCTCTGATGCCTGTTGGGGTCTCCTGACACCGGCTTCTCTGCCCGTGTGTGGCCTCAGCAAGCCCCTTACCTCTGTCATTCTCCACATGCGTCTGGTAGACACCCAGTCCTTTCCTCACACTGGTCACTTCATGTCTGGGCCCCTGTCTCAGCCTGAGCGCTTCTGAAGGCACAAATCCATCCTGCTCTTTGTCGGGGCCCTGGGATCCTGCCCGGAGCGGGTGGCAGGTGAGGGGTGAGGCCATCGTTTCATATGAATGGAATCGTGTGATCTTTTGTGGCGGCTTCTTTCACCAAGCATCATGTCTTCAGTGCTCGCCTGGGTTGCAGCAGGTGTCAGCACTTCCTTCCTTTTCGTGGACAAATAATATTCCATTGTTCAGTTACTAATGGGGATTTTTGTAAAGATGTGTACAGGTTTTGAAGCAGCATCCAGGCACAGAATGACCATGTGGTAACTCTTAGCTATGATTGTGATTGCCAGCCCTATGCAGCCATGAGTAGCTGAGATGGAGCTTTGCTGGCCTCAGTCACCCCATCTGTAAAGTGGGTACAGGAGTGAGTATGCGTATCTTTGAGGTGGGTGGCTCGGAAGGAATGAGACTGTCCTTGTAGTGCTGTCCCCACTCCATGTGTCCCTGATCCCACCGCCCTCCACCCTGCTCTCCTGGGATGTGGGGCTGGTTGGTGAGGGGAAGCCCCGTGGGTGCCCTGGTCGGTGGGCAGTGCCTGCAGAGGAGGAGGTCACATGTAGAGGCCCAAACATGGGGCTGATGCCACCGTGCAGCTGGACCGTGAGTTGTTCATCGAGGGGCAGTTCTCCCGTGTTGGGGGGACAGGGTGCGGGAGGGCTGGGCAGGCTGAACCCCGAACACCAGAGTGATCTGCAGTCTCGGCGAATCAGATGTAGGTGTTTTGTTTTTAATGTCAAGGAGGAAAATTAAACAGTAAGCAGGTCACATGAAGGGCGCTCCTTTACTCCTTAAGCCCGGTGCACTTGTGTGTTAAATGCCCCCCGGGTTCCGTGTGCTTCTCCCTCAGGGCGTCGGAAGGACCCCACGCCCAGATCCTCAGGCGGTGGCATCCGGATGGTGTGCCCAGGCCACCCTGTCCCCCGTCAGAGCATGTCCCGGCTGGACTTGGAGGAGCTGGCCGAAATAGGTAACGCGCATCCTCCCCCAGCCCCATCCTGGGAGATCCCTGGGGCGCGTTTGTTTTTAATAGGTAATATATTGATATGGCTCAGAAAACCCTACCCCTCTAAGAAGGTGCTCTGTGAAGCTGTCCTTCTACCCCATCTCTGGATCCCCACCTCCACCCTCAACGGCCAACTATTAGGGACTTTTTTCTTTCCAGAATTTTTAATACAGATTCACCTGCACCCCCATGGGTGATGACGGCCATCCTGCTGGGGTGCTGTGAGGCCCAAATGGGAAAATACCCTCATTCACTGCTTCCCGCTCCCTGCTGGGGTGCCGGGTTCTAGACCCCCATTTTACAGATAAGCAGCCTGAGACTGAGTGACTGGAAAGCATACCGAGGTCCCCTGGGGACAGGGCCCAGATGGGAGGAGAGCCCGTCATCCAGGTGCGTGGGGAGACCCCTTTCCGTGGCATCAGCTCACGGAGCTGGTTAAGGCCACGTGCATATGCGTGTTTAGGTGAGGCGCTGTTTCTGTTCTTGTGTGCAGCGCCGCCAGACTATCTTATTCATTTCACTCAAGTGCAGATTTCAAGGTTTGCAGGAGCCAGGGCAGAACCTAAGGACCTGCTGAAATAAGTGATTTTCCATCTGCGTCAGCATTTGACACCCAGATGAGGAACCCTGACGGGTTTTACATGTGCTGCTTGATTTGCTCCCGAGAACCCGCAGTTTTACCTTCTAGTTTCTGCCCCTTAACGCAGAAGCACGCAGCCTCAGACCGCTTCTCGCTCGGGTCGATTTGGCAGCACGACGGTAGTGCCAGTTTTAGGGGAAGTGACGTAGTTCTGAGACACGGGCCATCCTGTCCCCGGAAGGGGTCCTTGTTTCCCTCCTCTCCCGCCGTCCTTAAGGGGTCCAGGGTTCCAGCTCGTCGTCTCTTTACAGGTGTCCCTGCCACGTGCTGGAGCAGCTTTTACTTTTCTTTTTAAATTGAGGTGAGATTCATTTAACATGAAATTAGCCATCTTAGAGCGAACAGTTCAGTGGTCTTTATGATACTGACAATGCTGTGCAGCCATCACCTCTCTCTGGTCCCAGAACATGTTCATCACCCCAGAAGGAAACCCCAAACCCGTTAAGCCATCTCTTCCCCGTCCCTCCCTCCCCCCAGCCCCTGGCAACCATCAGTCTGCTTTCTGTCTTTATGGATTTACCGATTTTGGAGATTTCATATAAATGGAATCGTACATTCTATGGTCTTTTGTGTCTGGGCAGATGACATTTTGTTTATCTATCCATCCATTGATGGACACTTGGGCTGGTTCTGCTTTTCGGCTTGGTGAGTGGTGCCGCTGTGAACGTGGTGTGTACGTGGATTTGTCTGAAGATCTGTGCTCCTTTCCCTGTGTGCACACCTAAAGGGGGACTCGCTGGGTCGTAGTAATTCTGCGTTCTACCTTTTGAGGAAAAGCAGACTTTTCCACGACGTGCCCCAGTGTCATAAACATCTATCAAGATACTTCCAGAAGTGGGGCGTTTGTGGGGGTTTCCATGGGGCTGTGTCTGTAGGATGTGGCGGGTTTAGAGGTGGGCTACTTTCAGTGAACATGGGTCAGCCCAGCTCCGGGGCACGGCCTGAAGGTCCCCAGGACGTGGCCTCGCTCAGCTCCAGCCTGATCCGCACGCTCCCCTCTGTCTCTGGTGTGAGGCGGACCAGGATGATCACTTACGGCCCCCGTCTTCCTGCTCTTCCTCCTGGACTCGTGACCGTAGCTTCGTGGCCCTGTGGTCTGGCCTGCCCACCCCCAGGCCTCACCCTGCCTGCGTACCCCCTGTTCTCCCTCTGGCCACGCTTGTCTGTTACCCTTCCCCCGCTGGGGCCCTTTCCTCCCTCTGGACCACTTACCCTCTCACCCCTCTGTTATTTTATACCCGTCCATCATGAGCACTCAGTATAGACTCGGCTCCTCCAGGAAGCCTGCTCCAACCGCCTGGGATGGGCCAGCCCCTCGCCCCTGCCCCCTGCAGCCTTCAGGCCACTCAGCTGCCCAGGGATCCTGGGAAAACCCGTGGATGGAGCTCTTCAGGGTGACAGGTTCCTACCCATCTTCTCTGATTGTCCCTGGGACTCCCTGCTGACACCTCATGGCCTCTGTGCGCCGTTCCCTCCACCCGGATTCCCTTCCGGCAGGTTCCAGCCGCCTGGCTCCCTCCCTCCCTCCTTCATGCCTCTGCTTAGAGGTCCCCAGCTCAAACCTGATGCAGCCCCCAACTCTGTGTCCCCCTTAGGCTGCTTAATCTTCCGTTTGCCCCCCACACCTGACATCCCTCTGGTGTCTGTTTCTTGACCCCGCACGAAGGCTGGTCCTCGAGGGCAGAAACTGCATGAGTTCCCTAGAGCTCCCGAAACAGCCCCACAGAGCTCGTGTCATGGCACAACGCTGTCTGAAGTGCGTTTCACTGGGCGGGTCTGTAGTGAGGCCCGTACTCCCTGGGGGCTCCCAGGGAGAAGCTGTCTCCTGGCTTTTCCACGTGCCTGGGCTTGTGGCTCCCCGACACCCTGCAGCTCCACATCTTCCTGTCTGTCTGTCTGTCTGTCCTGTCCTCACAGCTCCTCGGATGCTGACCCTCCTTCCTCCTTCTTACAAAGACCCTCGTGATGACGTTGGTCCCACCCAGATACTCCGGGTTGATCTCCCCATCTCAGGTGCTTCATCATATCTGCAGAGTCTTTTTTGCCGTGGAAGGTCCCCTGGTCTCAGGTTCTGGGGATTGGGATGCGGACATCACGGGGCCGCCAGTGTCAGCATCTCTCAAGAAGGGCCCACGTTGGAATGTAGAGCCGGGGAGCTGAGTTCACGGCCACACCTTGCTGCCAGTTTGTAGTGCGACCTTGAGGAGTCATTCCCTGCTCTGAGCCTCAGTTCCACCCCTGACCATGCAGAGGACAATATCCAGTCCTTGGCTCTCATTTTTCTCCCTCCATGGTACTATGCACTGAGTGGCTGCACAGTGGGTGAGCAGCAGAGGTGGGTGCATAGTGGGTGCACAGCTGAGACAAGGTGCGTGTCCTAGAAAGACCTCAGGAGGCTCCCTCTCTGTCCTCCATCCTCGGGAATACAGCTGACTTCCTCTCCCCCTCATTGTCTGCTGTAGAGCTGCAGAGAGATGAGGAGGAGGCCACGGCACTGGGCGCGGTGAGAAGGACCCCGGTGGCACCCATGGCTGGCCCGGACCCTGCTCTGAGCATGAATCACCCCTTCTACGACGTGGCCAGACACGGCATCCTGCAGGTGGCCGGTGAGTCCCAGCTGGGTGGTTCCCCAGGACACCGACAGGGCCAGCCTTCCGTGGGTCCTGTGGCACGAGACGGGCTCCTCACGTAACCCCAAATGTCCTCTTTAGAAAACCTTTAATGTCTAGGTAGTGGGGAGGGATACTGGTCCAGATGTGAGGGACGTGGACCCACAGATCAGGTGCTCACCACAGGAAAGCAGGAAATCTAGTTACTTTTAATAAGATGTAAAAAATTCATTATTTGTGTTAATGTGCAGTGGGTTTATTATTCTTTTAAAATGAGCAATTAACTAAATATTTTAAAATTCTCTGTTTTAGGTTTTTAATACTGTAAATTTCTATAGAAATAACCCACATTAAAAAAGTTATTTAAAATCTCTTTGAAGTCCTCAGTGAGTTTTAGGAGTATTGACATGTTCTGAGACCTAAAAGTCTGGGAACCAGTGGCCTTGTCTATGATCTGTCTTGTGCACTTAAAAAGAATGTATATTATATTCTGCATTTTGGGGCGGAATGTTCTGTGTATTTCAATTAGGTTAGGTTGGTTAATAGTGCTGTCCAAATCTTCTGTCTTCTTCATCACTTTTGTGTCTGCTTCCATCAGTTACTGACGGGAGCGTTCAAAGCTCCCACGATTAGAATTTGCGCACCTCTCCCTTTGGTTCTGCCCACTTTTGTTCTGTGTTTTGATGCTTTGTTTTAGGGGCGGCATATATACTTAGGGTTTTTATGGCTTCCTGACCTGTTGACCTTTTTGTCATTGTGGAGTGGCCCTCCTTCCGTGCGTCATACTCTTTTATTCATCCTCTTTGCCCGATTTGTCTGATGTTACAGTCGTCTCGACAGCCGTGTCAGCTTTCTCCGTGTTGCTGTTGGTAGATACGCCCTCTCCATCCTTCCCCTTCCAGCCTGTCTTAGTCTCTGCGTGGGCAGCGTGTCTCTTAGAAACAGCTGATCGTTGGCTCTTTCCTTTCATTGAGAAGGGGGCTGAGTATCGGGGAGCCACCTTCTCGACAACTTGCACGCTATGCTGGGGAGTTTGCACTTGGTCACGATGGCTCTGGGGAAGCTTGAACAGGACCGACGTAATCCGGTCTGATTTAGGGGGATCCTTCGGCGTGGAGGGTGCTGATGGCGGCTGCAGGAGGCAAGGAGACGCACGGGAGCAAGAACGTGGCAGCAGCGAGAGGGGAGCGGCTAGAGCTGAGAGAGACTCTAAGATGTTATGCTGAGGACCTGCTGAGTCCCACCTGGGATCGGGCCCTCGTAGACGAGATGAGGCTCCTGGGTGCAAAAGGAAAAGTGGAATTAAGAGACGAGGGTCTCTGGGCAGTGACTCGGGCTGGCTCTTCTTTTATTCATTTATTTTTCTTTCTCTTTTTAAATAATTTTTCTCTGTTATGGAGGTACTGGGGATTGAACCCAGGACCTCGGGCATGGCAAGCACTCGCTCTACCACTGAGCTATTTCCCTCCCCCTGGCTCTTCTTTCACGTGCCTTACCTCCACCTGCTGCTCTGGTGGGGGCCGGCGGGACACGGTTCCTTCCTGGCAGGAGGCTGTGGGCATCCCCAAGGTTTGTGGTGGGTCCTTCAGCACCGTTAAGGGACTGTAGCTGCCGTGGGGTTGTGCTCAGGCCCTTCTAGAGACACCGCATAGAACCGTCACAGTTGAACACGTGAGCCTGTGTCTGCACTCCTGCAGGTTTCCTTGGGAGGGTGGAGGCTGGGCAGTAATCTTTGGATTCCGGATGGTTCTTTTGGACTAGAGTTCTCACTCGTTCAAACACCGACTTCTTGAGCTGTTTAAGTGTCTTAAAAAGAACATCTAAGAGCCTCGAGCCATCCTTAAGAACGCCGGCCCTCCTCAGAGGTCGTGGATAGCTGGAGAAGAAATCAGCAGGACCAACTCCACACTCAGCGAACGGGATTTTGTAGTCATGGATCGACAGCAAGGGGAATGAAGGGCCTCACCTGGGTGACTCAGTGGCTAAAGATGGAGAAAATCATCAGAGCAAAAATCAGTGTCCCTGAAATCGCGCGTGGCTTTTCCAGTTGGAGCGCCCGGTGAGGGCAGGCTCCGGGGTTCCCTCCCTGAGGGCTGGCCCTCCACCCCTCCTCCCAGGCCTCACCTGGTCCAGCGTTGTCCCCTCATCCCAACTCAGCCATGCTCCTTTGTGTCTGGTGGGTCTGCGATGTGGGGACGGAACCCTTTTTCCTGCTCCTCCAGGAGGTGGCACAGGCCACTCTGGGATCCCCTTCAGGGGTAAGCAGGCATCCCTCTCCGCGAAGGGGCTCCTCTAATTTTCCTCTCCCAAATGTCACCTCCTCCAGCGCTGAACGTCCAAACCACAGCCAGAAACCAAAGAGTCTTCTTGAAAATAGTATTGAAGGATCTCTCATTACTTTAGGGGTTGTATATTTGGCCAGATGGAAGCTTTGTAGAATTTTAACTCTTAAGGCAGTGTTCTGTAAATACAGTTGATTTAAATACTTTGAGGAGTGGTCGTCATCTGAAGCTCCGGGCTGGGGCTGGGGCTGGAGCTCAGAGGGGAGATGAGCCTGCGGAGAGCAGGGGGGTCCCGAGAGATCGAGGAGGTGGGACATGTCATCTCTGAGGCGCGTGGCAGGGGAGAGGGACACCGGGTCTGGTCCCCTGGAGGACAGAGCCTTCCTCGCAGCCCATGCAGACTCCAGCTGGCCTTCCCTGCAGGATGAAGACAAAATGAGTCTTCAGATCTCCTTTCACTTCTGCAAAAGAAGGTTAGCAACCTGACAACAAAAACCAAAACAGACAAGCCCCCACGTAGGTCCCGATGAGGCTGCTGCTGCCTTTATTACGCATTTTAATCATCCTTCACTCTCAGAGCGATGATGGATCGACGCGGGCGTGGCAGGGCAGCGGCTCGGGGGATCATTTCTTTATTCATAAACGGGGCTTCTCCCGCCTCGGAGACAGTGAACGATGCTGTGCTGTAAACAGCCAGGGGAGGAAAAGGGTCATGAATTAAACCGATGCCGTGTCCAGTCTGCGTTTTATTGATAGTTTTCATTTCCCGCCGTATTATATCATGTGGAAGCCCGTTCTCGACACGCTGGCCCGTGTTGCGGAGGGCAGCCGAGGGTGTTCACTCATCTTGACTGATGTCGTTGACGCCAATGCCCAGCGACTGCGCAATCAGCGGGAGGGTTGGGTGTCCGGGGATTCCTCTGGGCTGCAGAGGAGGCTGGGCCCCGGCGGCTGTGGAGGTTAGAAGGCCTCCTCCCCGGGAACGTGGGTGACCTGGCAGCAGAGAAGGCTGCTGAGGCCGGGCGGGGGGGTGCCACCCTGGGAGTCAGCCGGCTGCGGGGGTGAACCCAGCTCTGACACTCCCTGGCCTCTCCGGGCCGTGGTTTTCTCACCTGGAAATGAACAGCACACCTGGAAGCCGCCCAGCATCCCGCCTGGCACGTGGTCATGGGTCACATTTGTTGAGCACATGCTGTGTGCCAGCTCTGCAAGACTATTCAAGCTATCGATCTAGTCTCTCCTGAACCCCTTGAGGAGCCAGGCAGGAGCCGTGTCTGGTCTCTTCTCTCCAGAGCTGAGTGCACGTGGGCCCGCAGCAAGCACTTGTTGGCTGGATCTTCCGTTCACCAAAGTAGCGCATCCCCAAGAATTTCCGTTCAGTCCGATTCAGATGTTAGTGCTCATTTTCCCCATCACTTCATGGTGGCTGTTGACTTTCTGTTTCAGCCCCAGCAGCTTTTAGTTCCTGGCTCCTTCAGTAGCCGCACAGACAGTTCACATCTTCAGAAGCCGACTGGTCCTTTTCCCTTTCCTCCTGCGGAGCCCCGGCCTCCAGGGTGGTAGGAACATTGTTTGGAAAACAGTCCAGGCAGAGCCGTGGAAGGCTTTGTGCTGGAAAACGCCCATCTGGCAAGGGGAGCAGATAAATGTGTGGGTTCCAGTGCAGCCCTCCCAGCGGGAGCTTTCTAAGCAAACGGAAACCATGACCAGAATTCTCAAGCAACCTGTGAAAAGGCCGCTTTATTTGGAAACCGAAACAACTCTCGAATTCTGAACGTCAGAGTGGCTCCCAGGCTCCTGGGAGAATCAGACGTGCCCTAAATAACAAATAGCTCCCTGGCCGGACAGCGGGCGGGGACCTCAAGGGGCACGTGGTATGTGTGCGCCTGTGTGTGTGCCTGCACATGTGTGTGTACGTGTGAACGTGGGCACGTGTGTGATCATTTTCTTTCTTTTTTAACAAAGATGCTGGGGATTGAACCCAGGGCCTCGTGCATGCTGAGCACGTGCGGTACCTCTGAGCTCGACCCTCCCCCCGACGTAGGATCTTGCCTTTCAGAGCTGGGGGCGGGGCTGAGGAGGCGGGGCTGCCGTTCTTCTCATTTTAAGCAAACCTCTGAGAACAGTTGTGAATACTTGTTAAAGGGGCTTAAAGTGGGTTCAGAGTCGGGCACGTTTCTGGAAGGGCTCCCTTGTGTTTCCTTCAGGGTCCTGGTGATCTTCCCCAGTCAGTCCCTCAGCCAGTCAGTGAATGGTGTCGGGCATCGTTTGAGCCACAGGCATGGGCAGCAGGCGTGGGCTCTGGGGATGCAGATGGTGAAGGTGAACTTGGCACAGGTGCACAGAGCGTCGGGTGGTGGGTGCCCGTCCTCAGGTGCTGCATCCACCGCGCCCTGGGCACCTGTGCCCCAGTGGGCTGGTCAGGAGGCTACCGGTCTTTGTTATCGCCTGCGGGCGTGGTGGGGGAAGGCAGCCTTCGGTGTCAGTGCCATGAGGCAAGGCTCACGCTGTCTCCCCTGCAGGGGAGGACCGCCTTGGAAGACGAGTCGTCACGTTCAGCTGCTGCCGGATGCCCCCCTCTCATGAGCTCAACCACAGGCGGCTGCTGGAGTAAGTCCTGTCCCCTGTCCCCTCCACGCACCCCCACCACCTTGTGCACACATCCCCTCTGTAGGCTACCCCCCCCCCCCGTGTAAATGCCTCCATGACTCTCAGCACCGAGTGGATGTTCGGGGTCAAAGGCTAGCATACACAGACTGACGGGCAGGTCCCCAGGTGGATGTCACGTCAACTGCCAGGTCACCAGTCCACCCCGGGCCTGGAGCCCACAACTCGAAGTGAACAAAGGCACAGTTGGGTCCCAGAAGCACCTGGAAGCTTTGGGCTGGTTGTTCTGTGAGGCTCCCCCTGACCCACGCGTCCGCTCTGGCTTGTTAAAGAATCTTCCAGTAGCTGCTGAAGATATAATGGCGATGGCAAAAATCTTTGCTGGGAACTGGGGCCCAGAGTCTTTCTGCCAGAGAGCCAGTTCTGCTGTCTTGAGCTGGGATCGGCTGTGGAGTTCTCGAGGGGAGCCCGCGTGCCAGGCAGTGGGTTCCTCCAGACGGCAAGCCGGCCCTCCCAGGAGGTGCTGGCCTCCCTGAGGAGCCAGGCCAGTCTGCCGCCCACTCTGTGTAGACAGGGCACGTGGGGAGGGAGGGGTGCCCGAACTCAGAGCACTTGTATCCTGAGGTCCTCCGAGATCAAACACATTCCCTTGCCAGATTATTCCTTTTGTGGCATCAAGTAATCTGTGACCTGTGGGTCAGCTCTCACCAAGGGTACCACTGCTGTGCCAGGAATGAGTTCAGGATGTGTTTTCTTGGAAAGACAGACAGAAAGCAGGTTGGTGGTTGGGGGTGAGGGCCAGGGGAAGGAGGAACGCCTGCTTACTGGGCTTTCTTTGGGGGCAGTGAGAATGCTTTAGAGCTGGCTGAGGTCATGCTTGCACAGCATTGTGAATGGACTGAATGTCACTGAATTGTTCACTTTAAGATGGTTAATGTCACGCATTTCACCTCAATCCAAAAAAATGTACCTCTGACAACAATCGGTATGTTGTGCTCTTCTGCCCTGCCTCAGAAACCGTCATTACCGGATGGAGGTGTTAAGCATGGCCACCATGAACAGTTGTGTAGGTTGTCCACTGCACAAGGGCACCAGCAGGTGCTCCCCTCACCCAGTGCTGGCAGGCGTCTACCTGGAGGAAGAAGCGTCCTTTTCTCACTTGCTCAGAAGTGCTCTGTAGGCTTCTCGGCCTTGATAAGCCCTAATACCTAGTCTTTTCCATGGCTTTTCAGGAAAAATCAACACCATGTATATTATCCTCCATCACTCCATCCCAGTGGGTGGCTTTCCTGTGGCCAGATGTGTGCTCCTATTTTGAAACGAGGGAAGAAATAAGTCCGAGCCTTTGAAGCTCAACCAGTGATTTAGTTAATGACTTCCTATGCTGAGCAGGCGTGCAGATGTGCTGAGGCACTGAGAGGAACTTGACACGTTATGGAAGGAACCGGGGGCACACTGGGCTGGGGAAAACGTGCCCGCTTTCACTGCAAGTGTCCGCTGTGGACACGTGAGCTGGTAAGGACAGCTTTCTGATTTCTCCTTTCTTAAGAAAGTTGAGAAATGCAAGAGTGACCATCCTTACAGAAATGAGAGGGCGTTCTCGGGCTCAGGGACTCTCTGCGGGAAGTCAGAGATCTCCATCTGGTCCTGTTAGTGAGGGCAACTCGAGGCAGCATGGTATCTGTGAATTATGCCCGAGGGCTTGGTCCCGAGGATCTGGGGGACAGTGCACTGGAGAGTGTCTGGGCGTTGGAGTTGCTTCCGCGGCTGCTGAGCCCAAACCATGTACCACGTGAGGTCAGACTCGCATCATTTTTACATCAGAGCAGATGGCAGGTGGGGGCCTGTGGCTTTCTGGGGGCAGGACAGTGTGGGTCAGAAAGTGGACTCCGGAGCCAGGCTGCTGCATTCAGATCCTGTCTCGGCCCCTTACCCGTTCTCCTCTGCCAGCCTCTGTTGACTCCTCTGTAAAATGGGCATATTGGTGCCTGCCTCAAAGGGTCGTTGTGAGATTTAAACGAGCAAATCCGTGTAAGGGCCTGCAGTTCATGTGGTCAGTGCTTTGGGCAGAGGGCACTCTGATGTTTGGAATCACACAAGCAGAGGAGAAACTGCCATCCTTTGGGGCAAGGAAATGACCCCCTGCGGTATTCCGGCCGTGCGGGGCAGCTGCATGCCTGCCGGTGGCGGGGACTACCTGGGTTTTTGCCTCAAGTGGTTCTGGGGACACTTGTCCACCTGAGAACCGGCCTGCACAGTGGACCTCCGGGCTCCAGTGGGCTGCGTTCGCACAGCTCACAGTGAGGGCCGCTGTGTTCAGAGACACTGGGTCTGAGCTCCTGGAGTGCCCGGCTGGGTTAATTGTGGGATGAACTTCTAGGTAACGAATGACTCTGGCAGCCTGACGTGTGAGAGCTCGTACTGACGGCTGGGTGTCAGGGGCCCCGCCAGCGTGGTGGTGGGCTCAGGGATGGGCTTTCTGCAGCTCGTCTACTGGCGGCCACACGAGGCCGTTCTAAGTGGGCCACATGGGTGTGTCCAGGAGGGAGGGATCCGTGATCTCGGGACTTGTAAAGCTTGTGCTAGGGGTGTGGTCAGATGACTGAAGCAGAGCAGAGCCAGGGTTGTGCTTTACAGTAAAAAGAAAAGGTGCTGAGAGCTATTCTGGGCAGAAGGAGTTGCTTGCTTCTGGAGATGCAGCAGAGCAGCAGGGAGTCGAGGTGGAGGGGCCGAGCGAGTCCCGGGGCTGCATCCCAGTTCATCCTCTTTGTTGGTTTCCTATGGCTCTTATAACAAATTACCGAAAACTAGGTGGTGTAAAACGATGAATTTATTCTCTTCCGGTCCTGGGGGACAGAAGTCTGAAAGCGTGGTGTTGGCAGGGCCCCCTACCCACCAGAAGATGCTCCCCGTCCAGGAGAGAATTCCTCTTGCTTCTTCAAGCTTCTGGGGGCTGTCGGCAACCTTTCACCTGCCCGGAGCCGGTGGCTGCGTCACTCTCTTCTCTGCCTCCGTCTCCACAGGGCCGTCTCCCCGCTCTGGCTTTCCCTCTTATGTCTGTCTTATCCGGATACAGTATTGCATGTAGCGCCCTCCTGGATAAACTCCTCCTCTCGAGGTCATTGTCTTAATCACTTTCACTGAGACCTTTTTCCATGTAAGGCCGCATTCATGGGTACGGGGATTTGACATGGATGTCTTTGGGGGGCCATTTTCAGGCTACCCCCTCCACTTACTGTCTGTGTGACCTTGGGTAAGTTACTTAGCGTGTCTGAGCCTCAGTCGTCATCTAAGAAACGAGGACCAGGCCCCCAGCCTGTGGATTCTCAGTGTTGTCCTGGACATGTTCCCACTGGGTGCCCATAGCTTCTGTTACGGGGAGAGCACATTTGGTTACAATGATGGGGAGCGGGAGACTGAGCCCTGTGCTTTGCGCCCAGGTATCTGCAGTACACGCTGGACCAGTACGTGGAGAGTGATTACACCATCGTCTACTTCCACTACGGGCTGAACAGCCAGAACAAGCCATCCCTGGGCTGGTTCCAGAGCGCCTACAAGGAATTCGACAGGAGGTGCGTGTCCTCCAGCCTTCAAGGGGGGAGCCTCAGGTGCAGGAGGCTCGGGTGACAGGAGGGGTCACGTGTCTGCAGTGGGGGAGGACGGGATGCCAGGGGAAGGCGGGGTGTTAGGGGCGCCTCTCTTCAGGACCGGGGCCTCTGCCCAGCGCTGTCACAGGGGGCAGGGTGGGCACACATACTCTGAAAGGGCCAGACAGTCAGGATGCTGGCTTTGTGGGCCACCATGTCTCTGTCGCAACCTCTCAACTCTGCTGGAAAGTCTGGAAGTGGCCGTGGGTAACAAACAGGCAGGACTATTTATTTATGGACATGGAAATGTGAATTTCATGTCATTTTCACATATCACAAACTATTATTCTTTTCATTTTTTTCAACCATTAAAAGCATAGAGCCATTCTCAGCTTGCGGGCTGTACAAAGCAGGCGACAGGCCAGACTCGTACCCGAGAGCACCGACCCTGGTCTAGTGAGTTGTTGGCAAGGAAACGTAACCGTCCCCCCGGTGCCCTCCACCTGCAGAGCGCTTCAGTCTGCAGGGGGCTTTCTGGTGTCTCGTGTCGAAGAGGTGGGCACGGGTGTTACAGACAGGGACACACGGGTCCCAGAGGACGGGTGTCTCCCTCTAGGTCCCTCAGCTGGCACGTGGCAGGGCTGGGACCCCAGCTGAGACCCACGTTCTGCACTGTTTGGGGACTGCCGGGGGCTGGTGGACTTTTTCCTGCCACGTCTTGCGTTAACAGTGGGCTTCGCAATGCACTCGGCTCACAGACGGCGCTGCTGGGCGTTAATGTTGAAATCCGGGACGACTCCGGGTTTTCCTTCTTCCAGGTCCTTTCAAACCTATAATTAAATCTTCCTAACAGATGTTTGAGTCGGTGGGACGGTGGCAGGCAGTGCCTGATTTCTCAAAGCCCTCCCTCCCGACTGCCTCTTGGGTCCTGCTGCCATTGTCAAGAGAAGCTAATTTAGAGGGATTTCTCGATTTCCTGCCCTGGGTCTTGGGGAAAGTTTTGTTGCTACATTTTGCAGTCATTTATCTGGCACCATATGTACCGGTCAATGCAGGGGAGTCAGAGGCGACCAGGCCTCAGCTCTGGCCTTCCCCCATGAAGCCTTCCTGGATTGGCCCAGGAGAATCAGCAGTCCCTCCCCTGCAGCTTCACTGTCCCTGAGCCAATGATACACCTGCAAAGCATGCATTTGTGGCCAGGTCTTCCCCCTGCACCTGGCTGCATCCCCTGATCCATCTGTGCATCCCTTGCCTGTCGGAAAGGGTCTGCATATGACAGGCTCTCATAAATGTTGGGTAGGAGGAGGGAGGATGGAGGTGGACCAGCACTAAATACCAGCCTTCCAACTGGGGCAATCAGAGAGGCTGCATGGAGGAGGCAGCCTCTGAGTGGCTCCTGGAGTGATGGGCAGGCTGTTGCTAGGCGGCAGACACAAGAAAGGATGGTGGGCTGAGGCTCCGTGGGTGGGAGGGCTAGACTGGTGGGCTCACATGGGAACCATGGAGGGAAGCAGCAAAGGGTAGGGAGCGTGCTAAGGATGCCAAGCTTTGTCTAGGAGGCAGTGGGGAGCCATGCAAGGTTCTTGAGGAGAAGCAAATGACATGTTCAGAGTAGCCCTTTTCAGAAGCTCAGGCTGACAGCACAAGGATGTGTGTTTATACCTTTGTCTTGAACTGAAAAAGACAAATTGTCAAATGAGAGGAAGTTAACTTGTTCTGTGTCTCACACTCCCCTCAAAGGTGGACTGTGGGTGGGGATAGGGTTACAGAGCTAGGTTTGATGGAAGCCAAAATGAGGGAAAGCCTAGGCTTCAAAACCAGCCAACAGTGGACTGTCTGCTATCAGGTAGTGAGTTCCCCATCACTGGAGGTATGTAAGTGGATCTCCAGATCTAATTAGATGAGATTTATACACAAGGATTTTCCATCTGCCATCACTGCACCCCAGTGGGTTTCCTGGGTTCTTTTCTGTTGTCTCTGCTATTGACTTCTCATCTTCCAGACTGTTCTGCCAGGTTACTCCTTTAAGGAAGAACCATTCACACAGGAGTGTCCGTGACCCTCTTCCAGCAGTACTCACCTCTGCCAAGAAGCTCCTGCCATGGGGGCATCTCACGGAAGCCACCTTCCAGTAGGGATGGACTTCATGGCAGCTGTGTTCTGGGTCCTTGGACCACCTGAAAGTCACCGTAGCCTCCCTGTTCCGAATGGCAAGCCTGTCTTTTTGTAATTAATTAGTATTCCTTTGGGAGACACTTGGAGACTCTATAATTACCCTGCTCCTCATGGGAGTTGTGTGGGCTAGCTTTCACCTCCGTTGCCATTTCTCGGCTTGATTATTACTAAGATGGGTGCCAAACGGTGACTGGGATTCCTGGTTGGCACTTTACTGTAAGAAAGAGCCTTCTCTTCTGGTTTATTTATGTCAGTATGGACTTGTGATTTCCCATTTTATTTGGTGGGTTATAATCCATGACTATATTTATCTTGATGCTCAAATTGTTCAAATTTGGCCAAGCGGGCTTAAGCCTAGCTCTGTGTCCCTCAGACACGCCCCGTCCCTCTGAGCACTTCCATTACTTTCTAGCACCAGGATATGCTCTGCCCAGCCTGGGAATTGCCGTTCCTCTTAGCGGAGGGTGCTCCTGGGGCCCTGGAAGCAATGTGCTAGTTGCTTTTGGGGTGTTACGGCTCCTGGGCCAGTCGGTAGACAGTTGGGGGGGGGTGTGTACATATGCACGCACACACATCAACCTCGATCTCACATTCACACTTACCTATTCCTACTGGTACCCATGCTTTCACACCGACATCTACACCAGTTCCAGCCCTACCCCACGGATTGTTCTAGTTTTCTCACTTTCTCTATTTGTAACGTCTCCTCTCTGACAGTGACAGACTGGCTTCTGCTGCCCCTGCTTGTCCGACTTGCCACGTGTCTGACGACCCTGTGTGGCCGCCTCTCACTCACTGAGGCTCCATTACTGCTCGGGCGGCCCTGCCCCCACCCAGCGCCTTCCGGCTTGCACACTTGGCTGCAAACCTTGGGTCTCCTCTCATGCCTCTGGCTCCGGTGCTGTCCCCACCCTGCCTGGGCTCAGACACCTCCCTCGGGCTGTCTTCGCTCCTGTCCCCACCCCGCCCAGGCCGGCTTAGTCACTGACTCCAGGAGGCGGGTGGTTGGGGAGACTGATTTATAACATTTGCAGATTTCTGTGGTGACACTCCTGCCACTGTGGCCAGTGTCCCCGCTGGACACAGGCCTGGGAGGAAACAGGCGGCTGTCACCTCTGTGTCCGTTCCACCCCTCAGATGCAGCAGGCAGAACAGCACAGGGATGCCAGCCTTCCGGGCTCAGCCCAGTGGCTTTGGACTGAATTACTCAGGAAGGACGGAGGGCAGCAAGCTGAGAAATGCCTCGTTTGCATGGGCGCCTCGTGCTGCGGGTGGCTGTGCTGAGGCTCGGCTGTCCCTGCTATGTGAGCACACAGCTAAGTCCCCCACCCGGGGCCGACTCCCAGCAGAGGTGGGGCTGTTGCCAAGTTGCTGTCCAATGTGTGTCCCCAGCCTCAGCCCCAGAGTGAGCACCTGTCAGTGGGAGCTCTGATCTTGCAAACTGTGAAGTGCAGCGTGTACACTGGCGGTGGTGGCCATGGAGTCCTGATAGTCTCCTACTTTTGGTTCAGTGTCCTTAAATTGGCCAGAAAACGGAAGGTTCTGAGACTTGCCGTCAAGGCCACGGCTCTGCGGTTCTGCAGCTTAGAGTGTGTGTCTGCGTCTCGTGCTCTGAAGCCGTCTCCCCTCCCTCCACAGGCACAGGAAGAACCTGAAGGCCCTGTACGTCGTGCACCCCACCAACTTCATCAGAGTCCTGTGGAACATCCTCAGACCCCTCATCAGGTGCGGGGTGCGCTCTGCCTGGATGTCCCTGGGTGGGACAGCCTTCACCGTCCGGGCGCCGGGGAGGCCCTGACTCTGGGGTCCCCGCCCAGCCCGGGGTCGTGATCAGGCGTGCCGGCTCTCGACCGCAGTGAGGTTTGCTCCTGATATTTTAAATCCCCCCTTGGCCTGAGCACCCATCTTGTGGACTTGGGTCCCAAGACCACCGTCAAGTTTAATGACTCCCCACGAGGACTCCCAGAACCCAGGAAAGCTGTTATACTCGCAGATACGGTCTTTGCAGAGAAGGAGCCAGGTGGGATCTGGAAAAGGCCTGTAGGGGGAGAACAGGCAGATCACGCCAAGCCCCCCTCTGTCCGCCCCGGGGGATTCACAGGCCACCCCCCGTCTCCCAGCCATGACGTGTGGCCCCAGCAGAGTGTCGCACCCAGGGAAACTCGCGCGAGCCTAGTGTCCAGTCACTTAGACAGGCCAGTCCGAGGCCCCTGCCATGAACCACGTGGTTGGCGTCTTGTTCCTCTGTGTTGCTGCTTAACCAGGACCAGCATGCTGGGGCCACAGCTGACAGAGAGAGAAAGCCAGTGCCAGTTGCCCGCTGCCCGGGAGGACAGTTCAGATGTTCCTCTGCTTATTGGTGCCATCATTCACCTTGGGAAAGCCCTAAGGGTTCTAGAAACCTCTAAAGTCCTTCTTGGAAGAACACCCCCCAGCTCCTGCTGTGGGCGGCATGGCCGCCCGGGTGACAGGGTGGTTCTGGAGCCGGACCTCCTGGCTTGACTGGGCTGCCTTGAACATCTGTCACCCTCGGCAATAGATGCCACCTCTCTGCCTCGGTGTCCTTGTGGCTGACAATGCTACTTCAGTCACTCTGCCGCTGTAACAAGAGCTGACTCAATACCCGTGCAGTGTTTTGAGCAGGGCCTGCCCAGCGCTGGCAAACACTCACTATTAGCTGTTAAGGTTGTTCAAAATTTTTTTAATTATCCTTTTGTGATTAATTAATTAATTACAATACATTGGGTACTTTATGTGCAAGGCACCCCCAAACAATTCTATGAAGTCAGCTGTATTTCCTTATTCCAAAGGAGAGAAGGCTGATGCTCAGAGAGGTTAAGGAGCTTGCCTGAGGTCACACAGCAAGTCAGGGCTTGGCTGGGATTCCAACTCAAGCCTGTCTGGTCCTGCCCCTTATCCTGCCTCAGGCAGGAACATAAGCAGATACCATGAGCGGTCTGCAGAGATCAGGCTTGGGGCCCTAAAACTCCCCGGCCTGATGGCTATCACCTGGCTGGCTGCCCACCTGAGCCCAGGAGTCCTCAACTGACAGTGGAGGACATGGATAAGAACAGGGGCTCTCCACTGCCCACGTGCTGCCTGACTCTGACCCTCTGGAGGTGAGGCCTGGCGATGCCACCACACACCCGCGTTGGGGTCCCCTGGATGGGCTGCCAAGAGGCCCTTTCCTGGGTGTGATAGGCAGGGAGGGCCCTGTTTGCTCTGCAGAGCCTGCCATCCAGCAAATGCCTGGCTGGCTGGAGGGCAGGCAGAAACTCAGAGAGAAAGTTGAAGGGGGCTGCTGCATGACAGGAGTTGGCACAAGGGACCTGTATCCTTGCAGACGAATCACGGGAGGCCCCCACAGTGCAGGTGGCCAGGGGTCCAGGCACCCTGTCTGACTCCCCCTCATCCACTAGGGGGAGCCGGTGCACGCGGCTCGGCCTCCCGTGGGCTCCGGGCTCACGCCAGGTCAGTGATAAAACAGCTCGGTTTCAGTTACACAAGGTGAAGAGGTTTTAGAGACCTGCAGGACCGCGGAGAGCCTGCAGTGAACCATACGGTATCGCGCTCTTGAAAACTCGTTAAGAGGGTACCCCTCATGTTAAGTTAAAAAAAAAAAAAAAAGCAAAGGGCCGCAGGGAAACCTGTAGGAGCATGGTTATACTTGCTACCTGATTGTGGTGCTGGTGTCCCAGTGTATACATACGTCCAAACTCATCGAGCTTGGACGATTTCACGATCAAATTGTGAATGCATCAAATTGTGTGTATATCAGTCAGACTTCAACAAAGCTGGAAACCACGGAGCCGTCAGGTGGTGATCATTCACTACGTGCCGACGTGGGCCTGGCATTTAACTTCTCACCCATCTGCGCCTCCTGGTCGCCCCACTTTGCAGCTGGGGAAACCGAGGCTCGTTAATGACGATAGTCATGGACTGTGATGTCTGCCAGGTGTCAGACAGCGGACTGTTTTAAGTAGCCTCCTATTTACGCAGGAGAACCGACCGCATTCGGGGAGGGGGGGCAGGGGTCCTGAAAGGTGGGCGAGTGGATTCCGCTAGGACTTACCTGCGTCATGCCTGCTCCATGGTGGACCCCTGGGGGGACCCAGTGTGTCTTGTTCAGTCCCTGCAGTAACACGGAATTGGATGTGGTCGCCACCCTCGCCGAGAGGGGGACTGAGGGGTTCAAATGTGCAACCAGCAGCGACCCCAGAGGCCACAGGCCCCACGAGCCCCTCTCCGTGCCCCTCCCTGCCCCGGCGGCGCAGGGCTCCCGCTCTCCTCCATCTGTGCAAATTCACCGCAATTCAAACTGGAGGCACATATTTATTTTTATGCAGATGAGACTCTCCAGAGTATTTGGTGCATCCAAGATCTTATGAAAGCGAACATCTGCAGACGTGCGCTGCCTCTGTTACATCCTGGCTTTAGGTTGTGTCAGCATTTACATTTTCTTAATATGAAAAATGCCAGCATCTCTGTTCTTCCAGTGCTCCCGCTGCCAGCCCCCTCCCCCGGCCCCCGGCCTCTCTCTCGCCATCTTATCGGGGTTTTTTTTCTGTTTTTTTTGTTTTCATTCTCTTGCTTCTGCTTTTTCAGTCACAAGTTTGGGAAAAAAGTCACCTATTTCAACTATCTGAGTGAGCTCCGTGAACACCTCAGAGATGACCAGCTGATCGTCCCCCCGGAGGTGCTGCGGTGAGACCCTGTCCCAGGAGGCGGGGACTGGGCCCCCGGGCTTCCGCAGCCTCCGTCCCATCCTGTGAACACTGAAGGCTTAATTTCCAAATGTGTGCCCAGCCAGATCTGGTTGTGAAATCTGCAGCCTCAACAAAGATTCGCAGTAAAAGATGCTAACTGCTGACGCAGGGAGACGAGGCTGCGGACGGCTGTGTACACAGAGGAGATGCTTTCCTCACCCACCGTTGCAGAACTGATTAAAAAAAATAAGCCACGATGGGGAATGCTGTTTGCTGCCTTAGAGTTGACCATTTTTGCTTTTGAGCAGAAAATTAGGGGGATTTCTAATTCTAGGGAGTGTGGATAATGCTGTGTACAGAATGGAATGTTCTCCGGCACATCGCAGGTGCTCTGGAGAGCAGCCCACCTGGTGCTTCTGGCTGAAAGCCTGTCTAACGTGTCTGCTACTTTGTTTTATATGGCAGTGGTCCACCACCCGCCCCGCCCCCAGCGACAGTCTCTCAGGTAGGGTCATGTGGGCTGAGAGGGCCCAGAGGGCCGTGTGGTCGGCCCTGGCCCCCTACTGTCAGCTCCGGGCAAAGCCGGATCTCTGAGCCCTCCCTGAGTGCCCTCCGCCCTTTGCATCTCCCTCTCTGGGGGGGCTTCTTTGAAGGAGCAGGGCCCCTGCTAAGCTGCATGCGGGTGAATCCACAGCCCTGCAGGAGGAGTAACAGTGTTTCGCTCCCTCTGGGTGCCAGGTCACAGCCAGGTTCTGGGGATATCAAGCTGTGTTAGGGAGTGTGTCTGCCCACAGGACACTTGCAGGTAGTGGGGCCACGAGTCAGTGACAGTAGGAGCTGAAAGAGGCACTGAACCCAGCTGGGGAGGGGACTAGTGAGGAGGGATATCAGGGAAGGCTTCCAGGAGGAGGTGACTCCTGAAGTGAGTTTCAGAGGGACAATTGGCTAGATCGAGAGGCCAGGGAAGGATGTTTCTAGCAGAGGGAAGCTGTTGTGTAGACACGTGGGTGAAATATTGGCCAGGGGTTGGCAGGAGAGACTGGATGCTGGATAGAGGTTGGATTACCCTTGCTGGCTTCTGTGTGAACACCCCATGGCTACGGGGATCTCTAGGGTGCGTGTGTCTGTGTGTGCACATGCGAGACAGCAGTATGACACACAGGCCTGGAAGATGAGACCCTCAGGTCTCCTGCAGACATTTGTGGGACATCTGGCCCCAGACAGCCCCTGGAGGCGGCCCTTGGTGGCCCGAGGCTTCTCCCTGCACGTGACATGGTGACAGCTGTACTTCTGTTGTGTCCCCAGGCACGACGAGGAGCTTCGGAACCTGCACACGGGCAGGCTGCCCCCTCCCACCAAGACGCCGCCGCCGCGGCCCCCTCTGCCCACGCAGCAGTTTGGAGTCAGTCTGAAATAGTGAGTGAGCTGGGACGTGGTCTGCTCTGCTTGCTGGAACCGCGGAGAGCTTCCGCCTGCTGGGAGCTTCTCCCGACCTCTCCTCCAGCAGCCAAGCTTAACCCTGCAGGGGAGCTGAAGTGTGAGCGTGTCGCTGAGGCTGGAGTGCCCGTCGCTGCTGTGCGTGTCCATGTGTGTCTGTGCAGAGGACCCAGCAGTGGGCGGGGAAGGCATCAGGGACCTGGGGTCCTCGTCCAGCTTTTGTCACCACTGCTCACTGGCCAGTTCTGGCCTGTGACCCCCAGGCCATGGCCCGGGACACCTCCCACCACCTTCCACGTGAGCTGTGGCCACATGCTTTGCTCTGGCCAAGGAGTTAGGAGTGGCCATGGAGCGCGTCACATCCAGGAGGGAGCTTTGGGGACCAATTCATGGTTTGCCTCTCGTGGTGACAGAAGCAGCTGGACATGGTGCCCAGCCGGCCTGTGTCCCCGAGTGACTACAGAGTGTCTCCCACTGACACCTACACCGATGGGGAGCACGAGTGACAGGTGAACTTCTGTTGGGCTCAGCTGCCAGCATTTAGGGACTGTTGTTGCCGCAGTGTAGCCTCCCCTTCCTGACCAACCTTAGCCTTTTTAGCCATTAGCCATGTGACCTTGAACTCACTCCCCCTCTCAGCTTGTTTCCTTATTTCTGCAGTCAGGGAGCTGGATGATGTGATCTTTACTTCTTGTTAAGGCTTCTGGGGCCACCTATGCAGGCCAGCTTCGTCTCTTTGAAGACATCCCAACGGTACCTCCTCCAAGAAGCCCTCCTTGATGCTCCAGACAGCCCACAGGGCCCTCCTCTGTGGCAGCCTCGATCTGAGCAGGCTGCCGTGGGGAGTCTCCCCTGCTGACTCCCCTGCCCAGGGGCGAGCTCCTGCCCATCCTCCTCACCTCTTCTTCCAGCATCTGGGATGACGGAAGGTGAAGGGCTTGTTTTAACCACACAACCACCATCAGGCACTTGGGTCTGAGCTGCCTGATGCAGAGGGAAACCGGGGCCTGGAGGGTCGTGGATCCCAGGGAGCAGTCTGCTCGCTTTCATTTGTTCGTTGTTTCTGGTCAGAACCTTGCATGTGCTTTGCATGTGGTGCCCTGTAGACCTAGGCTGGTTCTTGTAACACTGAAGGGTTATGAACCGAGGCGGCTCTGGGAGAGCCCAGGCCAGGGAAGGCGGCGGGAGTGCCACCTTGGGTGTGTCCCAGCAGCTAAAGATGGACTGTCACTTTCTAGAACTTTGTGCAGTGGTGGACATGATCTGTACTGTCCACATGTGAATTTTTGAGCAGTGCAGGTGAGGCACGGAATGTCTAGCTTTATTTAGCTTTAACTGCTTTGAATTGAGATGCCCACTGGCTGCCTGGGGGTCCGTGAGGCCCTGGACTGCGGGGTCTGGTGTCTCTTCAGAGAGGCTTTTTGTAAGCGCTTAGTGAGTATAGTGTATGTTCAAATATGATCTCCCTAAATGTGTCTGGAGGAGAAGTTTACCGAACAGCACTTCCTTTTCCTTTATCACTCATTGTAAAAATGTGCTGGCGTGACCCACTTGTGTGGTGTGACTGGGGAACGCGCCTGCAGTGACCCTGGGCCCCTCTGGGGGGCGCTGGCGAGAACGCGGCGCTCAGAGGCGGGTTCTAGGGAGGTTTAGTCGGCAGGGCCGGAATTTTCAAGCACCTGTGACCATTTTCCCAGAGTTTCCTAGGCTCCTGCTGTCGGCCCTGTGTGCTCAGCCCAATATGGGTTCTGCGTGCGGGTGTGACCTGACACACGGGGTTCCAGAGCGGCTGTGTCGAAGCCGCTGGCATTTCTATCATCAATCCCTTAGCCCGAGGACTAGCGGTGCCTTCTGGTTTGCCTTTTCAGAACCACTTCTGTCCCCTTACCGTCTAACAAAGCTTAAAAAATGAAAAAAAAAAAAAAAAAAAAGGAAACTCACCCAACTCGTGGACTTCTGAAGCCATCCACCTGAGCACAGTGCAGGGGGCTGTCTGTAATTTAACCCAGCCCTCTGAAGCTCCCCAGGGCACCTTAAGCCTTGTGTTTCGAGCAGGTGCCTTTTGAAAACAGCTGACGCAGCATTTGAACCCCAGAGCTGTCAGCAGATGGGAGGCACATAGTACAGATGTCTGTTATGAAGGCTGTGGTTCACCCCTGTCCCAGGACTGGCTGTAACTGTGCACATCAGTTCCTTGTGTCTTTAGGGAGTGAGGCGTACCAGTGGGCAACCTTTGAAAAACATGCTGCACGTGCCGCTTTGAGAGAGAATCCATGCAATTGCCTCTTTAAATGAATATTTTATGCTGTTTCATTGCGAATGACTATAATAAAATGGCAATAAACACATTAAATAAAGCACCAAATATGTAATTTGTTTGAACTATGAATGAATGAATGTCATTAAAATTCATAAGCAGATCCTATTCACAAATGTTAATTCACTGAGTGAAGTTCAAAAGCACAGACAGGAAGCTATCACCTTAGAACAAGCTAATTAAGTTAACATATTAAGGGGAAGTCAGAGATTCAAAGAGGCCTTCGCCTGCTTGCCGTCCCGAAGAGAGACAGGGAAGACGTACGTGTGTGTTTAGTACGGCCCTGTCTGGGCAGCTGTAGGGGGCTGGGAAGAGGGAGGGGCCTCTGTCAGCGGAGGAGGGGCACAGGTCCCAGTCCAGCTCCAGCACTTTCCAGCTTTGGGAAGTCGAACTTGGCGTGTAACTTCTCACACCAGTCTCTTTCCCTGTAACTATAGGTGAAACCCTGCCCTCCGCACCCTCCAGGGCCACGGGATCTTAACAGGGTGTGCAGACAATGCGAGCTAGTTCCTGCTGCCCTCATATTTGTGCTTTGCTGTTATTCACCCTCATAGTCCCCTCCTCCAGGAAGCCTTCCCTGATGGCACCACACAGATGGGGATTTGTCGAAAAGGTTTTCCCCCACTGGATTGCCTTGGCACCCTTGTAAAGAACTAATTGACCATGAAAGTAAGCGTTAATTTCTGGGCTCTCATTCTGTTCCATTGATCTGCGTGCTGGTGCCATCAGTCTTTATTGCCGGAGCTCGGTGGTAGGTTTTGCAGTTGGGAAATGCGACTCTTCCAACTTTGTTCTTTTTCAAGATGATTTCAGCTCTTCTGGGTCCTTGGAATTTCCGTATTCATTTTAGGATCAGCTTGTCAATTCTGCAACAACAACAAAAAAGCAGTGGGGTTTCAGGAGGGACAGTGCTGTCTCTGTAGGCCCATGTGGGAGGTATTGCCATTTTAACAGTGTTGTCTTCCAGTTCACGAGCAGGGGATATCTTTCCATTTATCTGAATCTTTTAAATTTCTTTCAGTGATATTTTATAGTTTTCAATGGACCAGTTTTGAACTTTTTTGCTATATTTTTTTAAAGTATTTTTTCTTTGTGATGCTATTGTAAATCAAATTGTTTTCTTAATTTCATTTTTTGATTGTTCATTGCTAGTATATAGCCATACAGTTGATTTTTTATACTGATTTTATATCCTGTGACCTTGCTGAACTCACTTATTAGTTTGAATAGGTTTTTGTGTTTTTGTTTTTGTTTTTTTTTTTTAGTATTTTCTACATCCAAGGTCATGTCATCTGCAAATGGACATAGTTATTCTTATCCAACCCGGGTGCCTTTCATTTCCTTTTCTTGTCTGATTGCACTGGCCATGCCCTCCAGTACAATGCTGAATAGAAGTGGTGACGGTGGGGATGGGGGGTATAGCTTCGTGGTAAAATGCATGCTTAGTATGTGCAAAGTCCCAGGTTCAATTCTTAGTACCGCCATTAAAATTTTTTTTTAAATTAAGAATAATTAAAAAAAATAAAGTAGTGAGAGTGACGTCCTTGTTTTGTTCTTGATCTTAAAGGAAAGCGTTTCAGTCTTTTACCATTAAGTCTGATGCCAGCTGTGGGTTTTTCATAGACGCCTTTTATCAGGTTGAGGAAAATCCCTCCTGTTCCTGCTTTGTTGAGTGTTGCTTTTTTTTCTTTCATGAAAAGGTGTTGGATTTTGTCATGCTTCCTTTGCTCTGTTGAGATGATCACTTGACTTTGGTCCCTCATTCTATTAATGTGGTTACACTGGTTGCCTTTCGTATGTTGAACGAACCTTATACTCCTGGGATATATCACATGTGTTCATGGTATGTAATCTTTTTATATGTGGCTAGATTTGCTCTGCTAACATTTTGTTGAGGATTTTGTGTCTACGTATAAGAAATATTGATCTGTAGTCTTGTCTTATGATGTCCTTGTCTGGTTTTGGTGTTACTAGCCTCACAGGATGAACTGGAAAACGTTCCCTCCTCTTCTATTTTTTGGAAGCGTTTGTGCAGGATTTCTTTGGACATTTGGTAAAATGCACTAGTGAAGCCATCTGATCTTGAGGTTTTGTTTGAGGCAAGTTTTCTTGATTACTCACTCAGTCTGTTTACTTGCCATTCTATTCAGATTTTTTATTTCTTCTTGAGTCAGTTTTGGTAGTTTGTGTTTCTCTAGGAGTTTATCCATTTCATCTCAGTGATCTTATTGTTTACTGAGTTGTTCATAGTGCTCCCTTACACTTTTCGATTCCTGTGACGTCACTAGTCATGGACCCTCTTCATTCCTGATTGCAGTGATTGAATCTCCTCCCTTTTTTTTCTTAGCCTTAGCTAAAGCTTTGTCGATTTCATCTACAGCCTTGTCAATTTCATCTACAGCCTTGTCGATTTCATCGATCTTTTCAAGGAGCCAACCTTTGGTTTTCATGACTTTTCTCTATTATTTTTCTATTCTCTGTTTACTTCCACTCTAATCTTTATTGTTTCCTTTCTTCTGCTTGTTTTGGGTTTAATTTGCTCTTCTGTTTCTAGTTTCTTAGGGTGGAAGTTTGGTTGTCGATCTGCGATCTTCCTTCTTTTCAATACAGGCATTTACAGCTCTAAGTTTCTCTGAGCCCTGCTTCAGATGCGTCCCGTAAGCACCAGTAGAAGACAAAACCAACAATCTAAGAAAACTTGAACAACATAATCAATCAAATTAGTCTAACTGACATTTAAAGGACACGCTTCCTAAGAACAGCAAAACATATTCTGCTCAGTTAAAAAGTGACAGAGCAGAATTCCAGCCAGGTGTGTCTGACTTCAGAGCCCTTTTTCCGCAATCCAGCACAGTCGCTCAAATATGATGTCTTTGGGGTAAGAAATTCCAGGAAATAAGGAAAGAGAAAAACAAACATGTTTAGTGGGAGCCCAGAGGTCCATAGGATGAGTCATGGTGAGTGGCTCTGGCTTCAGATCCTGACAGATGGGGGCTGGGGGGGGGGTGAACGTGTGTGTGGGTGGGGCTGGGAAGGCCATTCTTTTATATTTGTACACATATTTTAAAGTTTCCTTATGTGAATCTCTGTATCGAATTAGCACAACGAGAGACTAAGTGTTAACAGCCTGTCGGAGGCAACATACTAGGTTTTCATGAAACAGGTTTTTTGACTAATCAGCATCCGATCCAGGCCTCCTGGTTCTGCTTTCATGGCCAGATCTTCTCTCACCTCTAGGCTTCCCTTTGTGTGCTTCCATCTGCCTGTAATGCACTTCCCTCTTTTGTCCTCTGCAGGCTCCTACTCATCCCTCAAAACCCAGCTCAGAAGTTTCCCCGTGTAGAGCCCTCCCCAACCCAAGGTCTCCCTGGTAACACGTCATCCCTCTGGTGGAGCCCGCAGACAATGCATTATCATTTTTGTTGTTTCTCTCTCTCTTTTGGCCGCTGGACCACCAGCTTCCTTGGGGCCCAGGCAGCATCTCTCTCTCCCTGTGTGTCATCGCGGTCCTGTGTTTTCACAGGGGTGTGGAGAGGACTAGAGCCCTGTGCTGTCATCCCGTCATGCCCAGGGAAAAACTTGCTTTCTTTCCTCTCCTCAGCCTCAAGGATAAAAATCAAGGTGAACTCATCCCCCCTGTTCTGAGGTTCACAGTGACGTACCTGAGAGAGAAAGGTGAGTGCTGGCTCCAGCCAGGGGAGGTGAGGGCTGCCAGGTACACCTCCCCTGGGGGCCGCTCCAGGGTCCTGAGTGTCCCACAGGCCAGGGAATTGGAGGACTGGAACCTGGGAGGGAGGGTGACCAGGATGGGCAGGGCTCATGCACAGTGTTTCCATCTAAGGGCTCTGACCCAGACTGTCTGGGTTTGAATCTTGGCTCTGCTGTGCACTAGCTCTGTGGCCTCAGGCCAGTTACTCACCTTCTCTGGCCCTCTGTTTCCTCCTCTGTCCAATAGGATTAATAACAGTACCTGGTTCACAGGGTTGTTATGGGGACTAAGTGAGGTGATGACTGGGAAGTGCTTTGCACAGCGCTGGTTCACAGGACGCCCCCCCATAAAAGGGACTCCTTTGGTACAAGAGATAAACTTGGTTTGCAGATGCCACTGCCAGTGAGACGAGTACATTCAGTGGCTTGGAGGGGGTGAGCCTTGTGGCTCCTCCAAGACTCCCGAAGCCAGAGCTCAGATCCACAGGGAAGGTGTGCGGAAGCCACTTTTACCCTAACGGGAGGCAGATTGTTCTCTCGGAGGAGCAGGATGCCGGGGAGGGGTGGCCACCTGCAGATGTCGGTGCAGGAGCTGCAGAGGGGGCTGTGCTCAGACAGGAAGTGGGACTCACCTCCGCTGGGGTCCCTGCTGGTGGTTCCCGACCTGCCCTGGGAACTGCGAGTTCAAATGTGAAGAGTTGTATGGAACACCGCTCGGGCTGGCGGAGCTGTGGTTGTCACTGGAGTCTCTGCTTTGATATTTGCTTCTGCTTTGTCGTTTGTAGTACTTCCCGTTCCGTAATGTGTTTCAGGGATAGACGAAAAGATAGTGAGTAAACAGTTTCACAGAAACTGAATGGGAGTCTTCCTTTTTTTTTTTTTTACCATATTAATACCTTTCTTTATTAAAAAAAATTTTAACAAAACAAAGAAACAGCCCAGAGTAGGAACTCAGTGTACATTTGTTGAATGAACATGTGAATTAAACATTTACTCACTGGGCACCCACCCTGGTCCAGGCACTGAGGTTTGCATGATGACTGCAGCTCACAGCCTCTGTGTTCCAGGGACTCACAGCCCATTATGTTTGTGTCCGTAAAGCTGTAACTGTCACAACCACAGACTTAGGCAGAAGGGGATGAGCCGTTCATAGTAATCAGGGGAACCAGGGTGCTAACACCTGGGTGGGAGGTCACTGTATCGATTTCGTTGCTGCATAACAAGCGGCCACAAACTTAGGGGTTAAAGCAGCATGAATTTGCTACATTCTGGAAGTCAGAAGTCTGGGCACACAGGAGTTGGGTTTTCTGCTCAGGGTCTCACAGGGCTAAACTCAAGGTGTTGGCCAGGCTGTGTTCTTCTCTGGAGGCTCTAGGCAATACTCTACTTCCACGCTCATTCAAATTGGCGACCAAATTCAGTTCTTTGCAGCTAAGATGCCTGCTTCCTGGCTGGCTGTCCACCAGCAGCCTCTGTCTGTTTCTAGGGGCCACCTGCTTTCCTTGCTATTGGGCCCCTCGCTGAAGAAATTCCCACACCTCGAATCCCTGCCCGCATGCTTTGAATCTCTGTTGCCAGGAGAACTTGGTCCCTTTTAAGAAGCTCACCTGATTAGGTCAGGCCCACCCTAGATAATCTCCACATTCTTGCCTTGGATGTGAATTCCATCTGCAAAGTCCCTTCACTGCAGCATCTAGATTCATGTTTGATTGAATATCTGAGATCCCGGGGTCCAAGGATTTGGGGGCTATCTCTGAATTCTGCCTGCTACAGTCACTCAGCAAAAAAGAGAAGGACCAGCCCTCCAGGCAGAGGAAACAACAGAGCATGGAGCCACCTGGAGGCTAGATGGAGGGGCTAGAGGGGCTGTGGGACAGGAGAGTAGGGCAGCAGCAGCCAGACCATGTGGGCGGGGCAGCAGCAGCCAGACCACGTGGGTGCTAAGGGTTTATGGGCAGCTCTCCCAGGCTGATGAAGGCAGGAGAGGCTCCATGCAGGGGCTGATGAGATTCGGATAGACATGTTCCATTCAGCTTCAGGATGGAGAAGAGTTGAGGGAGGAGGGGAGGGGAGAGCTGGGGGTCCAAGGCCCACTGCTGTCCCGTAGAACTTGGAAATGTCCTATATCTGCACTGTCCAAGATGGTGGCCACTGGGCACTTGTGGCAGTCACCTAGTAGAGTATTTTAATATGTGGCTCGTGCTTGAATGTGGGTAACTTGAGTTTTCCTTTTATTTAATTTTAATTAATTAAACTGAAATTTGAATCACCATGTGTAGCTGGTGGCCCCTGTGTTGGACAGATTAGCTCCAGGCACTCACGGGAAGAAAGGGAAGCAGCATGTTTGGGGGCTTCCTGGGGGCCGGGCATGTGCCAGGGGTTATCCTTCCTGCAGCCCTCAGAGGCAGAGGCTCTGTGGACTTACTCTGTAGACGAGGCAGCGGAGGCTCAGAGAGGCTAAGCGCTTTCCCTAAGCCCACACAGCTGGCGCGAGGCAGAGTTGGAAGGACCTGGGTTCTGTCTGCCTGAAGTGTCAGTCTCTTCCCCTCTCCCTTTCTGGGGCCCACAGAGGTGGGGAATCACAAGGGATTGAGGAGTGTGGACAAGTTTGATTTAAGAGGAGTAAATACAGGTACGGGTGGAGGATAGCGTGGGGAAGAGCCTTTCCTGCTAGCCACAGAGGGAGTCACACAGTGTTCTAGAAACCTCATGTGCTAGGACCTGTGAGATGCCCCAAGGCTCTCTCTCTGCAGGACTCCGCACCGAGGGCCTGTTCCGGAAATCGGCCAGTGTGCAGACTATCCGTGAAATCCAGCGGCTCTACAACCAAGGTGAGGGGGCTCCCCGGGGACTCTGGGCCTCCCGCCTGGCCAGCCCCCAGCCCCTAGAATCGCCCAGGGCGGAGGGAGATGCCCAGGTGAGTCCTGTGCCCGGAGGGGCAGGTGGCCACACGGTGTCACTTAACTTCCCCGGGTCCTCCTCTCAAGCCGGGTGGACAGTGGTTTGAAGTGTAAGGAACTGTCCCGTGGCACCTGCTCGGGCAGCTGCCCCGCCAGCCTGGCTCGGCTCCCTCAGCTGCCCGCGGATAAACCTGCTGGCCGGGAGCCGTGGTGTCACAGCTGGCCCACCACCGGTGACGTTAATAAAGCAGTTGGCTGCGGACAGGAGGCCTCCCCTCTTCTCCCGAGCACCCTTGTCTTTCCCACAGCCATGCATTCACTCATCAAGCGACAGGGCCAGCCCGTCTCAGCCCCGTGTGCCGGGCACCGGGGACAGTGGAGCCTGGTCTGACCTCAGAGCACCCTCATCCCAGGCAGGACCGAGTCACCTAGCTGAGAATCTGTAGCATGCCCAGCCTCCAGCGGGTGCCCTGGAGAGGCAGGGGAGGGTGGGGCGGCACCCCATTTCCAGGTGCTGTGTCCCAGACACGTGGTCCAGCATAAGGCCCTTCCCCTTTGGAGGTTTAAAGCCATTTTGTGTTAGAGCCTGTCTGAAAGCGGGAATCCCCAGCCCAGAGTCAGATCTCAGACGTGCGATGCCCTGTGTCCAGGGAAGCCTGTGAACTTTGATGACTACGGGGACATCCACATCCCTGCCGTGATCCTGAAGACCTTCCTGCGGGAGCTGCCCCAGCCGCTGCTGACTTTCGAGGCCTATGAGCAGATTCTGGGGATCACCAGTACGTACCTGCCGCGGGTGCCGGCCTGGGGTGGGGCTGCCCGGCCTCCTTCTGTTTCCATCTGGCACTGTGGGCCAGGGAAGGGGCCCGCCCCCACCTGGACCCCTGCTGGCCTCAGCCAGGCCGCTACTGTCCATGGTGGGGGGACATGGGGTAAGGGGTCGTCATCAGGGTGGCAGAGGGCATCCTAGACGGGGCACGTCACCCAGATCAGAATGCTGCCTCCACCCCCTCGTGGTGCTGCTCCAGAGGAACCCCCACCTCCAGCATCTCCGCATCGTCGTCTGGAAAGGGGGTAACCACCCCCGCCTGCTGTTAAAGACAAAGCTATTTGGGACCCTTGTTAAAGTACAGCAGGGCAGCCTCTATTCAGTGGGGGCAGGGGGACATTGTGAGAGGTGCAGGACCCCGGCAGTGGGCTGTGTCAGTGGGGAGACAGATTGGCTCAAGTCTGAATCCAACAAGCAAAAGTGGGGACTTACAGCCAAGGAGCAGGTTGGGGAGTGGTCACTGGGTGGAAACATCAGGGGTTGAGGGGGTTCTGGCTAACCTGACCCAACAGAATTCTTGCTGCAGGCAGGCCTGGTGGTCCAGCATCACCTAGGGTTGTGGGACCGGGGATGAGGAACCCAGTCAGATACCAGGGGCAATCAGAGTTCTTGTTAAACTGGCTTAGCAGGGTCCTTGGTAAAGCTGGACAACACAGAGACAGACATAGAAGCCCAGAAGTCAGGGCCTTGTTAAAAAAGAACTCAGAGGTGCCTGACTGGAGCTTGAGGAGAGAATCTTTGTCACCATGTGTCTCCCCAGATGGGTGGAGAACGCCGGGGAGACCTGGCCGGAGCTGCGACCACAGTGCGTGGTGAAGTGGGTGCTCTGGGGTGGACCGCGTGCACTGCTCACATATCAGAGATACTGGGGCGTGCCAGGAGACAACAGAATCGAACACTGTCACTTTCGAATGGGAAACAGGACTCCCTCCAGCCCCAGTGTGACCAAAATTGGGTTCACCTCTTGGTGGGTGTCAGGCCAAAAGACACACACCAAGCCAAAGGGCAAGAGAAGGACAGATTTTACCATTGCAGCAAGTCAGGACAACCAGGGGTCTTCCCCAAGCTGTGTCTCCTCAAGCAGCAAAACGGGGATGGTTTAAGCTAAGGGTACGCGCATATTCATGCAGAGGCTCGGGTGGTATATGCATATTCATGAGGGGCTTGAGCAGAGGAGAATGCAGCCTAGAACTGGGGCAGAGCTTGCCAGAGCCCACGCTCCAGCTGACTGACGTCACAAGGGTCCGCAAAGGTCAGCGCCGTCGTCCCTTAGGTTCTGGTTGACGTGGTGGTTGGGCGCTTGCGGGGACTTGGATCCTGCCAAACAGCTCAAGAGTGTGCTCCAGGCTCACCTTTACCTTTGAAACAGACCTGGGGGGCTTGACAGCTGATTTATTGCCTCCGATATGGTGAGGTTACCTCCCTGACCTGGTCAGAGCTGCTCTTACGTTCTTTGTTCCTTTAAAATCATCAACTGCCGAGGCCTGTTCTTCTGCAGGTGCAGGCCCTGTGGTCAGGCCTGGATCACAGATGGCTTAGGCCGAAAATGGCTTCTCTTACGTCAAGAAAGCCAGGCCTGGTTCTCTTCCTCCAGGGCCCCCTACCCCATCTGCCTACACCAGGCTTCCTGGAGCCCTGCAGTCCCAGACGGAAACTTGGGTTTTATATCAATTCCAGAACAGCTATTTTAGGATATTTTAAAGATAAATCTTGAGCTGTTTGCTCCCAACCAGTCTTCTCTGTTTTGCAGTGAAGAATCAGTTTTACCCAAAAGAGGTCTGGCCTCTGAGCTGGCTCCCGGGAGGGAACCTCTAATCCTTGGAATTTCCCAAGTGACAGAAGTTCTTGTTCATGGGGGCCTGATGGTTTATGCTAATGAGGTGACTCAGGATGGGGCTGGCCAATCTGAAAAGACCAACCAGGTGCTGTTAGAGGTGGGGTGTTGAGCCTGACCTCTGGGGAGGACAGGGGGTGGGGTGAGCTGGACGCTGATCTTAACCACATGGCCGTCCTTCAAGGATATGAGGCCCCAACTCCCCTCACCCCACACCCCATGGAAATTTGCACCCATTTAGTTGGCTGGCGCAGCCAAGCACCTCCCAAGCACCAGGCCCTGCCTGAAGGGGGAGGTGGGGATGGGTGACATTGAAGCTGACTGACTTGGGCCTGGGGGGCTGGAGTCAGGCTGGGCCTCAGGGAAACGTGACCGTGTGCACAGAGGTGATTGGCTGGAGGAGACAGACAGGGAGGCTGCCCATCCGGCGTCCACCCACGAGCCGGGCCCCATGCAGGGATGGCGGGGCAGGGGAGATGGCGGTGCCCTAGAGAGACACTTCCATACCTCGCTAACCCCTGCAGGGGTCTCTGACCGCCTGTGTCCCTGTGAGTGGAGGTGAGCTGCAGTCCAGTCCTCTGAGGGCCCTGCCTCAATGACAGAGCCGCGCTCGGAGAGCCCCTGGGGTCAGCAGGACACACGGTCGTGAAGCCAAGTTGGATTTTCCCTTGTCTCCTCTGCTGCCCTGGCCCCCAGTGTCATGGCCATCAGGGAGGGTGCTCACTGTCTTAACCTTCAGGAGATAGGAGTTCTGATTAACATCATTAGAAAAAAAACCATTTAGAAACCTCATACCCAGCGTGGGCCGTTATGCTGCTGGCACGGACTGTGTGACTCGTGTGACAAGGCCTCTCCTTGGCCGCACTCAAGTGAGGCTCCTCTGGGCCTCCTCGAGTAGGCCTCGGCCTTGGCCTGTGAAATCTGCACACCCGGCACAGATAGTTCACCAGCCCACGCCCTGCCCCCCGCACACACACACAGACTGGAATAAGCACTAGCATTTTTTCTAACAGCTCAAGGCTGCACCCCTAGGACGGTGACTCCAGACTCAGTCAGTTCCTGCCTGAGAGACAGAACCTGGTGATAGAGGTGCCCGCCCCGTCTCAGAGCAGTGACTTTAGACAGTGTGCAGTCATAAGGCCCGCCTCTGCCCGCTTGGAGATGTAGATCTTCTCTTCCCAGGACTGCCTTCTCAGGGGCCGTGGAGCCATCCCTTTGAAAGGCAAACATTCAGGAAGACCCGTGCCTCCCGGAGGGGGAGGGGGGGAGGGCATCGCTCACCTGCCTCCTGTCCTGAGGCCTAAGTGTGTTTCTCTGATTAATAAACCCAGACGGCCTTGTCACATTAACCCCCTCTTCCTGCTTTTGCAAACATCCCCTTCCCTGACTGCTCGAGCCCCTGCCCCCCCCCAGCTCCCTCGCCCCCTTACAATGTTCAGCCACCTCTGCACAAGTGGTAGGGTTCCATTCATGCCAGATTCTTCCCTGTTAGGGTAGTTATTACTGAATGCAGTCTATCCTGATCTCCATAACTAGGGTCCAGATAAACCATCCAGTTTATCTTTGACGCCGGCACCTACTTGCCAAGCCCCGAGCCAGGCAGCGGTGATCTTAGCGGAGGAAACCTTCAGGCCCTGCCCAGAAGGCATGCCGGGCTAGCTGCGGGCCAGGTGCAGAGTTGAACTGAGTTGACAGAGTTAAATGGTTGAAGTGTTTCTCGACCTGGACAACAGGTATTTTCCAGAAGGAACACGGGAGAAGGCTGCCGGGCGGGAGGAAGAGTGGTGGCAAAGGTGTGGCAGGGTGACTGAGCTGGGAGCTTGTGGCCATGAGGCTGGCTGGGCAACAGAGGTTCTCAAACTCTCCTGGGCATCGGACTCCCTCCCCCACCGACCCCCCAGGGGCAGGTTGAAACATTGACCCCTGGGCCCCACCCTGGAGTTTCTGACTCCATAGGGCTGGACATCAGCCCGCAAACCTGCATTTCTAACTGGTTCCTGGGCGATGCTGATGGGCAGGGCTCTGTCCCGTGGAACACAGTGGACGCCCAATTCCTGGGAAAGGCCAGGCTGTGAAAAACCAAGCCTCTGAGGGATAAAGCTCAATATGTGGTCTTTTTGCACCAGGAAGCAGGGGCAGGGGAGGGGCAGACACTGAGAATTTGTGAAGATTATAGCATGATGGTAATCACACGAGCACACAGTAAAAGAAAAAAAATCGAACAGTGCGAAAGGGTCTGTGATGAAGCTGGGGTCCCCTGGCAGCACCCTCGGTCCCACGCGTGCATCGACCCCAGCAGTGGGTCTGTGCCTGTTTGCCTCTCTTTCCAGGAGTGTTCCTCGTGCACACGCTGTTTTGAGCCTTGCTTTTTTTTTTAAACTTGAGACATCTTTTAGTTCTTTCCTCGTCCTGCGCATCTCGACTCATTCTTTTTAACAGCTGCCTAGCATCCCATCAACTTTATAATGTTACAGGTAGCAAACATCTAGGACTACTTCCAGTTTTGTTTTGCTCCCTAATTTTAAGTCTCAGTTCTGGTTATTGAGAACCCCCATGCCCATGTGACCGAAGACTAAGGCTTCCGGCTGTCGTCTGACAACGCAGCCTGGCTGAATTGCGACTCAGGTGTAGGGTTGCCAGATTGAACAATAAAAATACAGGATGCCCAGTTAAATGTGAATTTCAGATATGCAGTGAATACTTTTTTAATATAAGGATATTCTAAATACTGCACAGAGTGTACCTGTACTAAAAAATATTCGCTGTTTATCTCAAATTCACATTTAACTAAGTGTCCCCTGTTTTACCTGGCCACCCTGCTCAGGTGGGCTGCATGTCTTCCTGAAGGGAGGCAAAAGCCTGCCCCTGCAGGGAACACTCTGGAGGAAATGGGCTTTCCAGGTGGCCTGTGTTGTACAGGGAGAAAGGAAACTGCTACAGGGACAATCACCCAGTATAGAGCAGGGAGGTTGAGAGCCCTGACTCAGAGCTGAACAGATCTGGACTCCAGTCTGGGCTTCACCACACATTAGCTGTGTGACCTTGGGCAAGTCACTTAACCTCTCTGAGTTCAGTTTCCTCACCTGTCTCAAACTGGGGCTGCTTTAAGGATTAAGTGTGCATAAAATGCTTGGCATGGTTCCTGCTCTGTGCATACATGAGATACATGCTGCATACACGTAGCTTTAGGACAGCAAGTGGGTCCTTCCTGCTCGCCAGGGAGTGCTCTTTCTCCAAGGAACCATGAGCCGGGGGAGGGGGGGACCTGGCACCAGTGTCTGCTCTGGGACCACAGTTCCTAGAAAGAAGACGTGGAGGCTGGAGAGCAGAGACCCAGGGCAGCCAGGTGGCCACCTCCAAGCCTGCTGGTTCCTCGGAAATATTAATCCCAAGGAAACTCTTTGTCCGCTCAAATGACCCAGCAACAGCTTGAGTTCCGGAAAGAATGACTTTTATTAAAAAGCCAACAGGGATGTTCACAGCAGGGAATTCTGTGTCTTTCCGCAGTGGCTGTGTGTGTCAAGCACAGAGCGTTCACCGTAACCCTGCCCAGGGCTTCGTGGGAGGAGGTTAGCGCTCAGAGGACTGCGGTGTGCGTGTGGGTGTGTGCGCAGGTGTGTCTGCCAGTGTCTGCCGCGGGGGCCTGGTGTGCACTTGCTGATGGCGAGTTTTGACTTGAAGGCAGTGGAGGTCGGTGGAGGATGTCGTTATGGGGGGGTCTGGGGCTGCTCACTCTGGTCAGCTCCACCCAGGCCCCTGGTGGGCGCGGGCACCTGAGCTGCAAATCTTAAGCAGGTTAAGTTGGTCTAGAGCGGGATCAGCACACTCTTTCTGTAAAGGGCGAGAGAGTCATTATTTTAGACTGTGTGGGCCGGACGCAACTGGAACGCAGAAGCAGCCACGGACGAAGGGGCTTGGGTCTGCGCCAGTAAAGCTTTATTGCCAGAAGCAGGCCGTTGGCCCTCGGCTTGCAGTTTGCCGCTGCTGGCCTGGACCATTCCATGTATGAAGTGGTTCGGCTCCCTGGCCCTCTGGGAGGGAGTAGCTACGGTGCCCGTGGAGAGGGGAGGGGAGCACGAAGAAGAGGGGTTTGCTGAGAAGAGCCGCCCAGCTGGGAAGAAGGCGGGGCCCCGAGCTGCCCTCCTCCCGGTCCCCATGGCTGTTCCTGGGAGGGACGCAGGAAGGACCCTCGTGCTGTTGCAGGTGTGGAGAGCAGCCTGCGGGTGACCTGCTGCCGCCAGATCCTGCAGAGGCTTCCAGAACACAACTACGCCGTCCTCCGCTACCTCATGGGCTTCCTGCACGAGGTGAGCGGGCCGGGCAGGGCCGCGGAGGGGAGGCACTCCGCTCGGAGCCCCAACAGACCAGGGTCTGGGTTCACATTCTCCTCGGGCTTGGAAGCCCACTCAGGCCTCAGAGGACACCATCCAAGGCCTGGCCAGGCAACAGCTCTGCTGAGAAACCCACCTGGCCGCTGGGCAGGGTCACCTGTGCCCGCCCCCGCCCCCCTTGGACCCCTGGTCGGTGCTGAGACCTTCCCTGTCCTGTCCCTCTGCTCCGCGCCCACCCGGGCTGAGTGTCAGGAGCGGGGATATGTGCCCAGGCCAGGGATGGCGAGGAGACTCGTGGCTGTGTGTGGGCCCAGCAGGACGTTCCTGTGAAGTTTCATGAGTTTCCTGGAGCTGCCGTAGCAAAGTACCACACGTACACGCTGGGAGGCTTAAAGCAATAGAAATGTGAGCTCTCACCATCCTGGAGGCCAGAGGTCCTAAAATCAAGGACCGAGGTCTGCAGGGCCACGCTCCCTCCGGAGGCTCCAGGGGAGGGTCCTCCTGCCTCCTCCAGCTCCCAGCGGCTCCAGGCGCCCCAGGCTTGTGGCTGCATCCCCCAGGCCCGTCTTACCTGACCGCCTCCTCCATGTGTCTCTGTGTCTCCAGTCTCTCTCTCCTTTATCTGATAAAGCTGCTTGTCGTTGGATTAGGGCCCACCTGGGTCATCCAGGGTGCTCTCACCTTGAGATCCTTAACGTCTGCAAAGACCCTTTCTCCAGTACGGCCACCTTCGCAGGTTCTGGGTGGGCGTCTCTCTTGTGGGGCTGCCATTCACCCCCCGGCACCAGGACAAGGACATGGAAGTGAGGAGCACCTTTCCCGGCTCTGGGTCCGGGCTCAGGGTCCCCCTCCTGGGACAGGGAGCGGCAGTCTGTGAGGCCAACATGGGGAATGTCCACAGCCCCAAATGGGTCCTCCCCCGGCACCGCCAGACCCACGTTCCCCGCTGTATAACCGCTTCTGGATCCCCTCCCCTCTCCCTTGTGGGTGGAGTGTGGACGCAGGCGTGGACTGGGCCGTGCCTGGCTGTGTGGGTGCCAGCCAGGGACCCCGAGCTTCTGAGCACCCGCAGGGCGGCAGCATTTCCAAGAGACCTGCCCAGGGTCTTCAGGGGCTCATGTGGGAGCCCTGCTCCGTGGCAAGTGGCCTGAGGATGTGATGACCAGTGAGGGTGGAGGGGACCTCCGGGCAGAGCCAGTGTCACGTACTGGATTCCATCAGCTGATGCCACCTCTTGGTTTTAAAATAAACCACTTCATTCTCCCTCCCCCTCACTTGATTCCGTTTCTCAGAGGTCAACAGCTAAAAGTTTCTCCCCTCACGTTCTTTTTCTCCTTTGTTTTCATAATCTGGTGACAGATTTGTTTCTCAGCCCTCCTCCACGCTGCTGACGTTCATACGTCCAGTGGGGCTCGGCGCTGCGGCATGCTGGCCCTGGTGTGCGCCAGCAGGGGCTGTGGGGGCTGGTGGTGACAGTGACTGGGAGGGGGACCGGCTGGCTCACTGAGGCATGCTTGGACTTGTCTGGTCATCCTCTCTGGGTCCGTGTGGGTCACCTGGCTGTGTCCCCCTCACCCCAGTTTCTTCTCTCCCCTGGCATCTGTGGCTTCTGATTCTCAGAAGTTCTGGGACCTGGGAGCTGAGAAGAGAACAGGCTTTGCCCTCAGGTGAGCCCAGGTGACCCTCTGGCCACTGACTAGCCATGTGACCTTGGACAAGTCTCCTGGACCTTCTGGGCCTCAGTTTCCTCCTCTGTAAAATAGGCTTGAGGCGCCCCACTTCCCGTAAGTGTTGGCTGAGATGGGGGGCAGCTCCTTCGGGGAAGCAGGCTCCTTACGCCCTCTCGTCAGCCCCCTAAGAACCCTTGCGTGCCAGCCGGTTTGGTCTCTGTCCAACTCACCAGCCAGAGCACGGAGGTCAGAGGTCATCTGGCTGGGTGACACTGAAGGCTGGGCTCATACACACTGTGCTCGAGCCCCCACCACGAGGGGACTGCCTGAGTCCTCCAGAGTGGAAGAGGAGATGGGGGGCTGCTGTGGAGATTCTAGAAGGGGACCATAGAAGACCAGAGCCAGAGGGCCCCATCAGGGCATCGGGAGACCGAGGCCTGAATGGGGAAGTGGCTGCCCGAGGTCGCCACCCTGGCTGGTGGCTGCCTGCGCTCTGCCCACTGCTCAGAACCCATGGTCACACCCCTTGTGTTCTCACCCAGGTGTCCCGGGAGAGCATTTTTAACAAAATGAACAGCTCCAACCTGGCCTGTGTCTTCGGGCTGAACTTAATCTGGCCATCCCAGGGGGCTTCCTCCCTGAGCGCCCTGGTGCCCCTGAACCTGTTCACTGAACTGCTGATCGAGTACTACGAAAAGGTCTTCCGCAGCCAGGATACACACGGGGAGCCCGGCGCCAGCGGGGCCGCCCGAGATGGACACGCCAGAGACAGAGCTGCTGCGGGGCCCGCCAGGCCCCCCGTGCCCCCGCGTCCCCTGCCCGTGGCTGGGAGACCCCTCTAGCACTGGGAGTGTTATGGTGAAGTCTGTCAGCCTGCGCATGCGCGTGCTGTGTGAACTTGCATTAAATGGCCTTCTGGTGAACCTTCTAGTAGGAATTCCATGGTCCTGAGGGTCCAGCCCTTTGCACTGTTCCTGACTGAGGGCTGAGGTAAGATGATGGGTCTGTGAGGACCGTAACCCAACCTGGCTTAACTGCGGTCAGGCCTTTATGGGCTGGGCCTTGTACCAGGCATCTCCTGCTGCCGTGACGCTGTGTGACACGCCGCAGACCCAGGGGCTTCAAACAGCGGCTCTCTGTCGTTGCCCACAGGTCAGCGGGGCAGTTCTGGTCCTGTTGGGATTGCTCAGTGTAGTCGGGCGGAAGGTCAGTGGGGACACTCAGATCTCCTGCAGGCGTCGCATTTCCCTTTAGTCGGCTGATCCAGGCGCTTCGTGAAATGTGGGCCAAGGCTCAGGCACAGACACTAGTGCAGCGTCTCTCTGAGCTTGCGTGGTTCACTTGTGCTCACACACTGTTGGCCAGAGCAGGTCTCATGGCCAGGGCCAAGGTCACAGTGGAAGGGCTCTGCCACGTTGGCAAGGGGTGTGGACACGGGGAGGTGGAGAACTGGGGCAGCCGTCAGCCTGCCCAAGGGCTCCAGGACATGCTCTGGCCCTGTAGTCTCAGGCAGGCTGGCCCCTAGCCTTGCAAGATGGGCCCTGTGTTTCCAGCTTTAAATACAGTGAGGAGCGGTAGGAAGTCGTGGTTCTCCATTCCCAGCAAAGAGCCCCCAATTTCCCTGATCGGCCAGGCTTAGGTCGCGTGCCCACCCTGGACCAACGCCATGGCCAGAAAGTGCACTGGTGGGCTGGCGTGAGCCGTGTGCCCCACACTGACCTGGCAGTGAAGGAGAGGGGTCCCCCGATGTGTCATTGTGCTGGGGCCACCACAGCAAATACTGCAGACTGGGGCTGAAACAGCAGGCCTTTGTGTTCTCGCCATTCTGGAGGCTGAAGTCCAAGGTCAGGGTGCTGGCGTGGTCAGTTTCCTGGTTGGGTTCCGGAGGGCTCTCGTTCTGGCTTGCAGGTGGCCGCTTTCTCCCCCTGTCCTCACATGGCAGAAGAGAGCGCCCTCTGGGGTCTGTTCTTATAAGGAGACAGATCCTGTTGGATTAAGGCCCCACCACGCTCCTGGCCTCATTTAGCCTTGATTACTTCTGTCCAGGCTCTGTCTCCAAATACAGCCACACTAGGGGTTAGGGCTTCAACAGATGGATTTCAGAGGGACACAGCCACTCAGGCCACAACACTGAGCAATAACACCCTAGTGACGTGCCACCCTCCACAGAGGGTCAGCTATGTGTCAGGCACTGCTAAGCCCCCCGCGCTCTGGCTGCAGAGAGAACGGGGCTGCCAGGGAGCAGAGGACACATGTCCACTGCGGGGACACCGTCAGCCAGTCCAGGACAGGGATAGGGTGTCAGTGCCTGACTGAGCTGTGACCCGGGTGTCTGCATGGACCCTTGGAGTCGCTGGGGGCTTCACTCTGGATTGGAAGGTGAAGGTGCCTCATTCACCTCCTCCCTGTCCTCATCTCTACATTAACTCCACTCCTGACCTGTCGTGTGCAGTCCTCTGCTCTGCTTGTCTCCGCTTTCCTTGAGGGAGGGGACGTGTACCCAGCGAGCATCTCCCAGTGCCTGTCAGTGAATGAGTGACCCCTTGTGCTGAGGACCAGGCAGACTGAGGGCAGGAGAGCATCTGCCGGGAGTATTAATCCTACCTGATGAAGTTTCTCCCCGTGGCGCAGGTGGGCCTATGTGTCTTCTCTGATCATCTCATTCCTGGTCTACAGATGAGGACTGGAAGGCCCAGAGAGTTGAAGGACCTTGCTCTAAGTCACACAGCTTGTCCTCAGCAGAGCAGGGATTCAGGCCTGTGCATCCCTGTGCTGTGGGAGCCAAAGGGAGAGATGGGGCCTCAGTCTCAGCACATGTACAAGGGTGGGGGTGGTCACACTGCACACTCCCCTCCAGCTCTGAGAACACCAGCACAGAAGCCATGAGGCCTGAGCTGGGATCAGCTCCACCAAACGTCTGATCAGGTTGAAGTCCCACCCGCCTGCTTCCTATCTGAACACAGGTGAACCATCCAGTGGGGACACCAGGGTTCATCTGCCCCGTGTCCACAATGGCAGAACATGGAAACAAAGTAAGTGTCTGTCGATGGATGAATGGATAAAGAAGATGTGATTACATATACAGTGGAATATTATTCAGTCCTGAAAAATGAGGAAATCCTACCATCTTTGACAATGTGAATGGACCTTGAAGGCATTATGCTGAGTGAAATAAGTCAGGCAGAGAAAGACAAATACCATATGATATCATTTACTATGTAGACCAAAACACACAAAACACACCAACCTCACAGAAAAGGAGTTTTGTGGGTACCAGAGGCAGGGGGTGGGGGGAGGAGAAACTGGAGGACGCTGGGCAGAAGGTACAGACTTCAGCTCCGAGATGAATGAGTACAAGGGATGTGCCGTACGGCGTGCCTGCAGCTGACCCTGCTGCACCATCTGCATGGAAGCTGCCGAGCGCAGCTCCTAAGAGTTCTCATCACAAGGACATTATTTTTTTCTTTTTACTGTATCTGTATTGAGATGATGGATGTTAACCTATTGTGATAAATGCTTCACAAGTTATGTAAATCAGCCCTTCATGCTCTACACCTCACACTCAGGGATGTACTTTAGCTATTTCTCAATAAAACTGGAGAAAAAAAGGTTGGTCTGCTGCATACTGTATTTTGGATTTTTCCTGGTTGTACTGGAACTGTCTACATTGTTGGGTTTAAAACAGGTCTTGGTCCCCCCAAGGGCCGTCCCTGCCCCTCCCTCTGTGTGGCCCACCGGGGACACCTCCAGCGGCTGCAGTGGCCCTGAGCAGAGGGCACTGGTTTGTAGAACCCGTGGCACTCAGGCTGTCAGAGTCCCCGGCAGCCTTCCGGGCGGGATGACGTCAGAGGCCCCAGACCCTGCTTGCTCCGAGCCAGCCTCAGAGCTGTCTGGCCCCAGCCTGTGCCCTCCCAGTGCCAGGCTCCTGTCCTGTGTCCTGGGCATCTGGGGAGCCCCCAGGCTCTGCTGGTCTGAGCGGTATGGCCTACAGGCTTCTCTTCACCCATCCCCTCCCAGTGCCCTCTTCCTCACCACTCTCTGCACCCCCCACCTCTCTTCCTTGTCTGTCTTTGCCGTTCCTTCTAGCCCACCCCTCACAGCTAATCTCAGCCAGAATCATTCTCTTGTACAACTTGAAAAGTGATGATTGTTTCATTTCTTTTCTATTCTGCTACAAAGCCTTCTTTTTTTCCCCCTTTCATCCTTTTTTCTTTTTTTAAAACACAATCCTCCAGCTCCAACCAACCACAGCCAGGCACAGGGGGCCCAGACTGGGCCTGAGTGGGCTCCCCCAAGAGGAGTTCAGTTTGGAGCCGAAGGCAAACCCGCCGTCTGTCCCCTCCCCTGGCCTCAGCCTCTGGAAAAGCGGCTTGGCACCTGCTCCCTAGCCCCCAGGAAGGTGTCTTTTACTCATACAATTCAGAGCAACCCTAAAGCGGCCTCAGAGTTCTGTTGCCAGGAAAAAAAAAAAAAACCGAAATAAAAATGATGTCTCCCTGAAGAGCACACCACTGCGAACACCAGAATTAACAACGACATTAAATCAAATCTCATGCATTATGCAGAGAGGTTTACAGTGCAAAGCACATTTGTGAAATAAATGTTTCAAATTTTCTGACTCCGAGAGGTGGCCCCAAGACGTTCTCCTGTGGCTGCTTTGATAACAGTCTCCCTTTCACAAACGATAATTGTGGAATCCTAGCTTGAGCACGGCGTGGCCCTGTCACCTTCCCTGGGATCAAAGCGAGAGAGCGATTACAGTGATAATGTGTTGGAAGCACACACGGTGTGTATCAGCCTAAAACTGAAACGTGATGTAGAAATGAGGGCTCTAGGGTGTCTCTCTTGACAGGACGTGTGAAATAAATTGTCCAAACATTCAGTTTTGCAGAAATGGCCGAGATTTTAAGTGACTCCAGAGATTAGGCAGGCTGCCCAGAACTTGTAGCCTGGCGTCCACCAGGAACGAATGGATCCTGCCCAGAACAGGAAAGTCTGTAAGCAAAGCAAGTGACTGGTCTACCCTGAAGAGAGCCAGGCTGCTGTCATTGGGGAGCCGGGACTGGGCACCCCACTTCTGGTACAGCTGAGACTCCCGGCTGTGTGACCCTAGGCAAGTCATTTTGTACAGTGGGAGGAGTCCAAAGTCAGAAGACTCAGCGTGTGTCTCTGCCCTCCACCGGAGGGATGCCTGGGGTAAGTTCTCCGACCGTTTTCTCCTTTGTAAAATGAGAACAATGCTGCCGTCCCCTGTGTGCTTTTAAGCACCTGCTTTTTTTTTTTTTTAATTTTTAAAATTTATTTTATTTTGTGTTGGTGGGGAGGTAACTAGGTTTTTAAAATTTATTTATCTTTAATGGAGGTACTGGGGATTGAACCCAGGACCTTGTGCATGCTAGGCACACAGTCTACCACTGAGCTAGACCCTTCCCCCCTTTAAGCACCTGCTTTATGCCAGGCAGTGTCAGTCTCACGAAGACAGAGGTGAGTCGGATACATTTCCTGCCTTCAAGGTGCTTGCAGAAGAGTTGGGGAGAAAATAAATAAACACAGGAAATAAGTCTTTCTAGAGCTAAGGCTGTATGCACAGGACACAGGCAGGAGCGGGAGGGAGACAGGAGACAGAAGAGGGTCCCAGGCACCTCCTAGTTTTCTGGCTTGAGCTGTGTGGGCCCTTGAGGGTAGTGTTCTCCCCTGAGAGGGACCGGGTTTAAGAGGCAGAGAGAGCCTTGCTGTTGGTTTGATAACAAAAAGCTTTAGTGTTTTAAGACAAATAATTGCTCAGAGGGGAAAAAATATTCAATGACAGAAAGTGCAAACAAGACAGTGAGCATTGCTCAAATTTTCACCACCTGTAGATAGCCATTGTTACTGTTTTGAGGAATGGGCACTTTCATATGCTGCTGGATGAGCGGTAAATTGGTTCAGTCACTTTGGAGAGCAATTTAGCAAGCTGGTAAGGTTAAGGCTGATCCAGCAATTGTAAGTCTAGGGAAAGAACCCAAGAGGTAGGTCCAGAGCGTTACTGCAGCATTGCTGGCAGAGCAGATAATTAGAAGCAGCCCGAGTGTCCAACAGTATAAGAAATGGCAGGTGAGTGAAAGTTACATCCATGTGGTTGCATAGTGTCCTTCAGTTCAAACGGAGAAACTGGGTCGGTATGTTTCAACATGGATAGATCTCCGAATACAATACTAAGAGGGAGAAAAGTTCAGAATGATCAACACAGGTGCCGTCACTTGTGTAAAGGTTTAATACTCCCCAGTCCTATGTACAGCTTATGAGTTGAAAATATTACCCTTTTTGAACAATATACAGAAAGAATTTTTAAAAAGTGAATAGGAGGAGACATACCAAATTCCTCATGGAGCAGAGGAACAAAAGGTCTTTAATAGCTTCTACCTATCTAAATTTTTCCAAGTATTCTTAGTATAGCTAAGTGTTCTGCCTCCAGTATGGCTGAATGACTCTGTTGGGACTTGACTTTTCCATAGACAGCATCTAAAAACTGTAGACAAAATACAAAGGAACACAAGTAAACAAACAAACAGAAAATCAACAGTGACTTGAAGGCACTGCAGAATGAACCAGGACAGATCCCAGAGGGACATCCACACTTGGCAAAGTGAATGATGTGGGATGATCTTCCATTATGTGGCTTTTAACCAGAGCCATCCCAAAGCTGGCAATTCCGTTAGAATGGCTATATCTCCAATAGAAAATCACGGTCTTTTTGGCTTGAAAAACAGAGGACAGAGTTTGGGACAACCACAGTCCCTAGAAGGTGGGTAGAGAATTCCAGACAGGAGAGAGCCAGACAGGGAGATCCTGCATTTTGTGCATAAACTGCTCAAACTTCTGCCTGATCCCTGAGCCACACTTGTGCAGGACAGACACCAGCTAATGATAAAAGAACTGAACTGAAGTTTGAGCTACCAATGTACAGAGTTTGCAGTTTGAGTCCATCCAAGTTCAATGCCTGCTAAAGCAAACAAAACCCAGCACTCTTCAGAGGAATATAACAGAAGCCAAGGTCTCTACAACATAATATTCACAACATCCAGGATACAATTAAAAATTATTAATCATACGAAGAAACAAGAAAATGCAACTCACTCTAAAACAATCAGTGGAGACCAACCTTAAAGTGATGTGGGTGTTGGAAACAGCAATCAAGGATGTTACAGTAGCTATTATACACATCTTCAAATATATAAAGGAAAATGTGCTTAAAGTAAATGCAAAGATAGGAAATCTCAGTAAAAAATTAAAATATAGCTATTAAAAACGCAGGGAAATTATTGAGGGGGAAGGTAATAGCTCAGTGCTTCATGCACGAGGTCCTGGGTTCTATCCCCAGTACCTCCATAGAAAATTAATTAATTATTTTAAAAAACATGGAAATTCTATAAGAGCAAAAACAATACCTGAATTTTTCTTAAAGAAAAGACAAAAAAGAAACCCACTGGTTGTGGTTAGTAGAAGAATGGAGATGATAGTAAAGAGTTGGTGACCTTGAATCTACACTGATGGAAATTACCTAATCTGAAGAACAAAGAGTAAAAGGATTGGGAAAATATGAACAGAGCCTTAGAGACTTGTGAGACAATATCAGAATGTCTCACCCATATTTGGAGCTCCAGAGGCAGAGAAGAGAGAAAATAGGGTACAAAAAATTTTTGAAAATTAATAGCCAAAAATATCCCCAATTTGATGAAAGACATAAATTGTCAGATTCAATAATCTCAACAAACCCCAAGATGGATGCAAATCAAAAAAAAATACACCTAAACACACTATATAGGCTTTTGAAAACAAAAGAGAAAGAGAAAAACTTAAAGCATCCAGAGAACAAGGAAACATTGCACACAGAAGACCAAAGATGGAAGTCAGCCAACTTAGCAGCAGAAGCTATGATGGCCAAAAGACAGTAGAACATAATCTTGTTTCAATACAATAAAGGAACAGTAAAAGGCCGAGGGAGGAGGGAAAATTCCAGAATTCTATGTCAACCAAAAATACTCCTCAAGAATGAAGATTAAAAAAACTTTTTGTAAAAGAAAACCAAGGAATTTTTTTCCACTGGCAGATCTGGATTACAAAAAAAAAAAAAAAAAAAAAAATGCCAAAGGAATTTCTTCAAGGTAGTGGAAATGACAACAGATTGAAACTTGGATAATTAGGAAGTAATGGAGACTATTGGAAACGATAGCTATCTGGACTATATAGACCAGTACTTTCCCCTCTTAATTTAAAAGAAATAAACAGGATTGTGTGAGGAAAAAATGTATAATATTGTCTGATAGGATTTATAATATATGCAGGTGCAATGCATACGACAGTTGCAGCACTAAGTACAGCAGAAGGGGGCTTGTTTCAAGGTTTCTACCTTCTGTGTTAAGTGGCATAATATTCGTCCTAAGTGAACTGGAAAGGTAGGGATGTACACTGTAATCCCTAGAGCAGCTACTAAAAACAATGCAAAAAGACAGAGCTTTGAAAATAAAGTAAAAGTGACTTCTAAACAAATATTCAGAAAATTTAAATAAGGCAAGAAACGATTAACAGGAGGAAAAAAACCAGAGGCGGCAAAAAATAATAAAATGGTAAACCTAAATTAAACTCCATCGATAATTATCTTCAATGTTCATGTGCTAAATGCTACAGTTAAGAGGCAGATGTTGTCAAAATGGATATAAAAGCAAGACATAGCTACACACACTTTAAGTATAAAGATAGGTCGAAGGTAAAGGGATGCAAAAATATACACACACATAGTGAGCATCAGAAGTCTGGGGTGTTTATATTAATAATAGATAAACTAGACTTTTAAGACAAAGAATATTACTAGACATAGACGGCCTCTTTTTAACGATAAAATGGTTAGTTTATTCAGAAGACATACGTATCTTAAATACTAATGTGCCTAATAACAGAACTTTCAATACATGAAGTAAAAAACCCACAACAGATTTAAGGAATTTCTATAATTGTAGTTGGAGATTATAGCACTGTATCTTGGCAACCGAAAGATCAACTAGACAAAAAGTTGGTAAAAGTCATAGATAATCTGAACAACGCTACCACCACCTTGACCTAATTGACATTTGGGTGCCACACCCAACAACAGAAGAATACACATTCTTGTAAAGTGTACATGATACAATCACCAATATAGACCAGATTCTGGGACATAAAACAAGTCCTAGTAAATTTAAAAGAATTGAAATCATGTGAAGACTACAATGGAATCAAATTGGTCATAAAAAAATCACATCTAGGAAAAACTCAAATATGTGAAAAAATTTGTAAAGAAAGAAAAAGGAGTGACATTTCTAAAGAATCCAGGTGTCAAAGAAGAAATCATAGCAGAAGAGAGAAAATAATTTGAACTGAACACTAGTGCAAAATATCAACATTTGGGAAAACAGTCAAAGCAGTACCTGGAGGGAAGTCTAAATGCTTATAAAATAAATAAAATTAAAAAGAACAGCCTGAAATCAATGACTAATGTTCTACCTTAAGAAACTGTATATACAGGCACACCTCAGAGAGATTGCAGCCTCAGTTCCAGACCACTGCAATAAAGTGAATACCACAATAAAGCAAGTCATATGAAATTTTTGGTTTCCCAGTGCATATAAAAGTTACATTTACACTACACTGTAGTGTATTGTGTGTAATAGCATTATGGCTAATGAAACAAGGCACATACCTTAATTAAAAAATACTTTGTTGGGGGAGAGTATAGCTCAAGTGGTAGAGTGTATGCTTAGCATGCATGAGGTCCTGGGTTCAATCCCCAGGGCCTCCTCTAAAAAAATAAATAAGTAAACCTAATTACCTCCCCCACAAAATAAATAAAATTAAAGACATACTTTGTTGCTAAAAAGTATTAACCATCATCTGAGCCTTCAGGGAGTGGTATTGGTAACATCAAAGATCACTGATGACAGATCACCATAAAAAATAATAATATTGAAAAAGTTTGAAATACTGTGAAAATTACCAGATGTGACCCAGAGACATGAAGTGAGCAAATGTTGGAAAAATGATGCTGATAGACCTGCTCAATGAAGGATTGCCACAAACCTTCAATTTGTAAGAAACGCAATATCTGAGAAATGCAATAAAGGGAAGCACAATAAAACGAGGTCTGCCTGTATATATATTTGACCCCAGCTGGCCACAGCTGATTGTCCAGGCATGGGGTTCTCACCCTACTGGGCCAATTTGATATATGTATCAAAATAAACCCAAATCAGTAGAAGGAAAGAAATGATAAAGAATGAAATAATAACAAAACCAGACAACAATACAGAAAGTGAACAAAGCCAAAGGTTAGTTCTTTGAATAGGTAAATAAAATTCATAAGCCGGATATATTAAGAAATCACAAATTAAGAATGAGAAAGCAAGAATCACTTTAGGGTCTACAGAAGGTAAAATGATAATAAAAAATATTATGGGCAGTTTTATGTCAAAAATTCAATATAGATGAGATAACATATTCCTTGAATAATTCAACTTAACTGAAAATGACACAAAATTAAATATATCTGAATAATCTTACATATTTAATACACTGAAATTTCAAAAAATCTTCCCACAATTAAACTCCTGGCCCAGATGGTTTCCCTAGTGAATTCTAGCAAATATAAAGATGCTCTTTCAGAAGCAGAATAATTTTCAACTTGTTTAACACCGTAATTTGACAGACATTGCAAAGAAAAAAATCTATTGGTCAATATCCCTCACAAAGATATGTTCAAAAATACTTAATATTAGCAAATCAAGTAAAGCAATATAAAACAAATACATCATGACCATGTAGAGTTTATCCCAAGAATTCAAGGTTGGTTAGACATTTGAAAATTAATAGAACTCATTGTATTTACAGAACAAAGGAGAAAATCCACTTTTTTTTTAAATAGATATAGTATAAACTCTTGGCAAAATTTAGCGACCATTCATGATTTTTTAAAAAATCTAAGCAAACTGAGAATAGAAGAGAATTTCCTCTATCTACAAAATAACATATTTAATGGTCAAACTATTGAAAATTCCTCCCTAAAATCAGAAACAAGACAAGGATGCTTAGCCTCACCACTTCCTTTCAAATTATACTGGAAGTCCTGGCTATCACAATACGGCAAGAAAAATAATAGGCTTCAATGTTGAAAAAAGTGAAGTAAAACTATGTCTAATTTGCAGATCATGTAACTGTTTATGTAGAAAGCCACGAGGGATCCTCTCAGCAGCTACTATAACTAATAGGTGATTTAACATGGTTTCAGGATATAAGGTGTGTCGATCAGGGTTCAATCAGAAAAGAGAAACCACACAATAATTCGAAAAGGAAGAGTTTTAGACTGTTTCATATAAACAATCACTCAGAGGGGAATAGCTTTGAAAGTATAAAGCGATCTCTTATCACCTGACCACCCTAGGACTGCAGGACAGTACCCAAGGGACACCTGGAAGGAAAACTCCCCTCCCAAGGCTGGGATTCAGACCCCTTTGCTGAAAATGTGGTTGCAGCCTTTTGGCTGGTGACGTTTGCTGGGTTGCCTGGACAGAGCTGATCCACAGTCACTGGACATGCAGGTTAACACCCCTGTAAGTGGCAGGTAAGCTGAAGTTGGTAGGGAGTCATACAGAGGGAATTGGGGTGTTAAATAATTATAAAAGTTTAAAAACAATGAAAGAAATGGCTCCCAAGTAGCCCTGGTTCACATGGACCTTGAGTGCCGGATGTTTCTTTCCCGATGGTGCCAGCTGAATTCCTGGGAGCTCTCTCACTACATGGATTGGGGCGTGTGGCCCTTCTGCTAACAGAACAACATAGCTGGGGTGGGTCTAGCAATCTGAGCTTGAACCAGCCCCTCTGGTGGCTCTGATTCTCACTTGAGTTTGAGAATGACTCCCCTTGAGTGACGTTAAAGGCATGCCTTACACCCAAGGTTTGGATAATTTTTCTTGATCCCCCAGAAAGGCTGGTCCAACTACGGTTTTGTAGTATTTGGCCAGATTCATTTACATCAGTGCAGGAAAAGGTGTTAATTACCACACAGAAGCCTCCTTGTGAAATTGTTGCGGTTTAGAGCCATACATTTTTGGCCAACTGCTAGAGCCAGAGAATTATCTTCCGTCTGGAAATTCGGTAAGGAATCTAAGGTTGTGCTTTCACACCGAGCAACTTTTCGCTAGTGCTGGACACGTTTACTTTGGAACCACCCTTCTTGAATTCGATGTCATTTGCACACACATGCACACACATGGAGCAGTCAGCTTGTAAACATTTAACCACTGGCTCTCTAGGAATGCAGAGCCCTGATTTGTGGCATCTGCCAGTTTCTGTGGTGTGAATGATCCCACCGTGGCCGATTTTAAGCTATAAGCATGAAGTCACTGAACGTGGATTTGGAAGAGACGCATGCAGTGACTCTGTGGGGCTGATGTGAGCCTCTCTGGCATCAGCGCCACCCTTCCAGAGGTGGCCGGGTCCGGCCGGGCCGTCCCTCCGCTTCGGGGCAGCGCCTCTGCCTCCAGAGCCCCACCCGTGGAGGCCGTGGGAACAGCGCCGCCTCCTGCCTTAACCCGGATGTGGGAGGGGCTGGGGTAGACGCGCAGCTGCGCATGTCCTCCTGGAGCCAGCCTTCCCTGGCCTGGGTTTCTTACCCCGCAGGGACCTGCCTGCTGCTGCTGGAACGAGGCCTCTGCCACCTGAGGACAAGATGGGACATGTTCAGAGTGGCATTGCCCTGCAGGTGGGTTGGCGTCCTTGGGTTCTGTTTGGAAACCAGGGATCCTTGAGGGTAGATGCTGGGGGCTCGCCCTGCGGAAGTTGACCAGAGGAAGCGGCCGCGGCCGCGGCCAGCACCCAGCTCTGTGTGCCCCGATGCGGGGTCCTCCCAGGGGTCCTGTCCGGGGGACTAAGCAGGTGGGGGTGGGGGCTGGGGGCGGGGTGAGCGGCAGCTGCCTAAGGCAGGACAGGTGAGGATGGTGCGGATGGTTTGGCCTGCCAAATGGTCTCGCGCGCTCAGATTGCAGCCAGCTCTCAGACTTCTCCCGGGATGCACCCCAAGCCACGCTCAGGAATGCTGCTCAGAGGAGGGAAGGACACCGAGGTTAGCGCTAAACCACCCAGCAGCATTACCGGAAACGGTAGGCACTGTTCTCGGGGAGCCGTGGGGGAGCTTGAGCGGTGGACTGGGGGCAAAGCAGAGTCTAGGGAACACCGCAGTGCACCATGGGACTCACAGTCTGGGCTGGGGGGGGGGGGCAGCGTGTGGTTAGTAGTGCTTAGCTCGCCTCTGCTCCCTCATCTGCCCCTCACACCGCTGTCATGGGGCCACCCAGGCCCAGGTGGCCCCCTGCAGCCCCAGGCTGGCAAGGTCGCCAGGTTAGGAGTGTGCATGCATGCAGCCTGGCGGCGTGGCCTCCAGCCATCCGCACGTGCCCCACGACGTGATCATTGTCCGATGGGCAGAGATAGAGTGGCCAGAAACACAGGCGCGGGGCCACAGCCTGGGATGAAGTCACTGGCTGGCTGTGTGACCTGGATGTGTCCCTTTAGGTCCCTGTGTTTCAGGTCCGAGGCAGGAGCCAGGCTGGGTGGGTACACAGCAGGTCTTCAGGGAACCAGCTCTGCAGTCTGTGGGCTGTGGGGGCCAGATGAGGCAGACGGGGCAGCCCTGGGTGGTCCCGGGGGGCAGAAGCCACAGGGAAGCAGATTTCAGGTGACCTATGGAAAGGTGTCCATGACGGGCTGAATTGTGTTCCCCTAGTATTTGCGAGCATGACCTGATTTGGAAATAGGGTGACTGAGTCTAAATGAGCCCCCTGGGATGGATCCAGTGCAATACATCTGTGTTCTCATGAAAAAGGGAAATTTGGACACAGACACGCACACGGGGAGAAGGCCATGTAAGGTGGAGGCGGAGACGGGGTGGTGAGTCTCCAGGCCAGGAAACGGAAAACACGCATGGAGGGAAAATGATGAGGAAACACAGTGTGGAGACAGCCATCTTCGAGCCACAGTGTGCCCGAGGTTTACGGATGCTGGAGAGAAGCCGGAAACAGATTCTCCCCCACAGCCTCAGAAGGACCCAGCCCTGCTGACACCCTGATCTCAGACTTCCAGCCCCCAGATTCCCTGCCTTTGTGAAGTGGACAAAACCATAAAAAGGTGACTCATAGTAAGTTATGAAAACCTAAAGGAATCGAATGGAGCAAGGAAGGAGAGGAAATGCTGTCTTTCTGAGAGTGCCTGAGACAGCTGCACTGAGGGAACTGTGGTCAAGTTCCCAAGCAAGTGGGGGAGCCAGCAGGGGAGACAGCTGGAGAAGAACATGCAAATGCAGGCACAGCCTGTGCAAAGGCCCTGTGGCAGGAGCAGGCCTCATGGGTTCCAGGAAGCACAAGGAGGCCACGTGGCTGGGACACAGCCATGAAAGTGGAGAAGAGCAGGAAGGGAAGCTGAAGGGGCCAGATGTGCAGTGCCTATGGCCTTGAGGACTTCAGCTTTTGCTAAGCAAGGAGTGACAGCAGGCTTTTAACAGAGGTGCTATCACACTGCCCACATGAATGGGGCTGACTGTGCTAAGGCGGTGGTGGCAGTAATCCAGGTGAGATCATGGCTGAGATCAAGGTGATGTTGGTATGGGTGGTGAGATACGGGCACATCCTGTGAATGGTCCGAGGATGCAGCTGACAGATTGCCGACGACCATGCGGGAGGAGTGAAGGGTGACTGCGGAGGTGCTGGCCTGCGTATCAGGAAGGCTGACTCCCCCCGCGATGGGGAAGGTGCAGGAGGGGCTGCGGGAGACCAAGCCATCTGAGATACCTGCCAACATCAGCGGGGCTGGCCACGGGCAGCCGGATATACACAGCGGGGGGGGGGGGGGGGTCCCTGGCAGAGGTGCGGGCTGGAGATGGAGGCTGAGGAGCCACCAGCACAGAGACAGAAAGCCCAGAGGCTGGACCAGGCCAGCAAGAATTCAGGAGAGAGAGGTGGGCCCCCGGCACTCAGCGATTAGGCAGAAGAGAAACTGGAGGGGTCCATCTCTGTGACCCTGGGCCAGGCGGGGACAGGACAGTGCTGTGGCAGACCCCTGTGGCGGGGCTCCGCTTTATAGTCTGTCCCATTCCCTGGCCACAGCTGACTGTCCAGCGGTGGGCGCCTCGCCCAGCTGGGCCGACCAGAGGCCTCTGTAAGTCTGGAGCAGGGGTGCAGGGAGGCTGGCTTCCCAGTCTGACTAAGCCCCGGGGTAGTTTTGGCTAACCTCGCTGCCAGGCTGCTTGGGAGGCAGAGAAAGCGAGGATGTTGATGCTGAGAGGGAGCGAGGGAGGGAGCAGTGTGGACATGGCACCTGGCCTGAGTTTCTGTTACTTGTGACCATCAATCCTGGTCCTAAGAGGTGCACATGCCACCTCCTAGGGGGACCAGTGCATGGAGGGCGCCTGAGAGCCCCCCCCCACCTCCCTCCCTCTGTCAGGGTGGGGCGAGGGCAGGACTCTGATTTTCAGCCTCTCCAATTTCCACCTCCCTGCCCCGTGTGCTCCCAGAGGTTTTTCCGACGAAGGCAAGGAAACAAACCGCAGGACTTTGAAATCATCCATCGAGTTTAATGCATCGTACAGAAGGGAAACTACATCAGCATATTTAAGACAAACACTTTTTCTCTATCCTCACTATCCATCGGACGGTCCTCCTCGGTCCAAAAAACTAAGTCTCAAGACACATCGGCAGCTACCTCTCCCGGGTCCAACCTTTCATATCCTCCCAGTACGTTTTTAAAAAATTTAATTCACTCCATCCAAGAAGAAAAACAAACCAACAGAAAAGGAACCTGAAGACATTTACATCGCAAGCCACGCGGTAATGCATAATTGGCATCTCGAGTAACCAATATATAAGACGTGTGTCTCACAGTTCACTTTGTTCATCAATAAAAGAATATAAAAATCTTGTTCAACCCAGTGTTGAGTGTATTAAAATAGATCTGTATCGTACAGCACAGTTTCTCCCGGAGTCGTGAAGATGACAGGAGGGACCATGGCAGTCTGTGGGATTCCGGCCAGCCTCCTTGCTCTGCACCTGGCAGCGTGTGTGCGTGCGTGTCGGGGGCCACGTATGCACACGCACACGTGTGTTCAGCGCAATGTGGCACCATGTGATATGCTGGGGGTGGGAGCCCTGTGGCTCCCGGATGCTCATCCTGTTGTGCTAAGTCCCTGGGGACTGGAGAAGCTGAGGGCGTGACGAGCCTGCAGCTTGTAAGCCGGCAGGCACCCTTGGCTCTCGGGGGGGACGGCAGGAAGAGGGCCTCTCCGGTCTCCCAAGGCCACCCCTCCCTTCTCCCCAACCCTCACCCCACTTCTTCAAACCCCTCTGGATCCGTCCAGTTTGGCAGCACCCCACCCCCGAGGGGTTTCCCATTGGCCCCTGGCAGCAGAGACCACTGGGAGCAGAAAAAGAAGTTAGCAAGTGTCCCCTTCACATTAACTATCTCACGATAAAAACGCCATACAAAAATGTAAAGTTTCTTTTTGGCATAGTGTCTGTACTGGCAAGACAAGAGGAGTGGGAGACTTTATCGGCTCTTCGAAGGGAGAAGACAAAAGGCTTCGGTCGGAAGTTGAACGATTCAACCAAAAATAGAAAGCCCACCAAACGCCTCCACGGCACGGCTGCAGCTCCCTCTTGCCCCAAAACTCCATGAGAAAAAGACAGCGAGAGCGAACAGGTCCCAGAGTCAGCAGAGGAAGGAGGCGGGCAGCCAGGGCTCTCAAGACGCGGCGGCGGAGCCTGGCATCCCCCAGGCGCCTCCTTCACGCTTAACAGCTGCGGGTCTGAACCGCAACACTGACAATGGGGCCGGGCCGGCGTCTGGGAGGCGGGGGCCGGGCCTGGCTCGCGCCCAGCGGGCCCCGTGAGGGAGGGCGGCGGCGTCTACCTAGATCTGCTACCCACTCTCGCCCCAGCTACCTCTACTGCTCAGCTACGTTGTGCCCCAGCTCCCCACCCGCAGGACCCCTGGGCCTTCCTCCTGGGGCCTGGGCTGCACAGTCCTCCTGGCCCCTCCGGGGCCTCAGCCCTCTCTCCCCCGTGGGGGTGGCACGAGGCCGAGGAGACACCTGTGCCCAGAAGCCGGAGGCCTTGGCAGCTCCCCAACAGCCAGGAGCTAACTGTGTGCCCCCACCTGGCTCCCGGGCGTCCCGTCTGAACGTGACGGGAGTCGGACTCCATCCCCACCCGTCCAGGCTCTAGGCTTCTCACCCAGCTCCTTCTCCCTTCGCTCCTCTGTCTCTGTCTGGTTTTATTTTTGTCTGCAATTCATAGTGTTTATGAATTAAGGCTGACAGAACCCTCAGGTCTTGTAAGCAAGGTCCCAGTGACTTTCCGTGGGTGTGAAGATGGGTCCCTTGGGGTCAGTTGTGCCCCTGGGGGTGCTGGAGGGCAGAGTGCATGGCGGCTGCTGAGGGCTTGGTCCAGGGCCCAGCCAGCAGCGGGGCGGGGCTGGTGGTTGTCATGGTGACCTGGAGCATCTGCTCGCCCTGTATCAGTCTCAGGAGGGCCCGCAGGCGGTCCAAGGACGACTGGGTGCCCCTCTGCCGGGCCAGCAGGCTCGTCTTCAGCTCCAGGCATTTCTGTCGGGGGCAAGGAGTCAGAGAGTAGGGTCTCAGAATTCAGCTAGGCAGGTGTCCTGCGACAGCCACCCCCTCAGCCCCATCTCCCAAAGCCCCTCCCTTCTATTGCAGAGGCCTTCAAGAAACCATGAAGAGGGCCTCATGTACACCAGGCAGCAGCGAAAGTGGAATTAAACAGCAGCCAGACCCACAGGAGACACTTGTTTTACAGTCGAGAGCTGGAGATGGTGTGCGTGTGTGGGAATGTGGGAAAGTTCTCCCTCGTGCTTGTGACACTGCCGAGCAGACCCCATCTCTCTCTCCTCCTGCTGGAGGAAGCTCACAGCCTGTTTGGGCTCAGCGGCAGCAGCTGTGGAAGACCTTCCGATCCCTGGCCGGCTTCCCGCTCTGTCTCCTGCCTGCTGTGTTCGTGGCTTTTGCTAGCTTTTGTATAGATCATGGCGGCACAGGAAAGCGGTAAGGGCTGATGCCTCAAGTGAGAGCTTCACTCATTTGCTGCTTGGACAGGTAACTGACACTCCCTGAGACCGTGTCCAAACCACTAAGAGAAGAATAATCATAGAGCTTCTTCATGGGGTTATTGAGAGGATTAAATGAGATACTGCATTTAAAGGGTTTTACCAGGACCTGACACTGCTGTTGGCAATATCACCACCACCACCACCATCAACATCACCACCATCGTCATCATCACCACCATCATCATCCTCATCACAACCATCGTCACCATCACCATCATCATGCACAACACCTTTATCACCACCACCATCACCACCATCATCACCACCATCATCAATATCATCACCATCATCAATGTCATCACCATCATCAATGTCATCACCATCATCAATGTCATCACCACCATCAGTATCATCGTCACCATCAGTATCATCACCACCATCACGATCACATCCACCGTCACCATCATTATCATCATCATCACCAAAATCACCACCATCACCACCACCACCCTCATCTTGTTGATCACCACTCTGCAGAGGAGAAATCATCATGTTCACTTTATACAAGAAGCTGAGGTTCAGAAGCAGTCAGGGTCTTGCTGAGGTTCCAGAGCTGAGAAGGAGCAGAGCCAGATGCTCAGCTGCTTGATAACTATTTGTGGAACGAGTCACAGAGCTGCCTTCTGCACCTGCTGACTGGCTGAGTGATGCTGGCGAGTCTCTCTTCTCCTGGGGCCTCAGTAACCGGACAGTGAATCTTTGGATCTAGGTCTTGTGGTTCTGAAGGCAGATCCCCCACCACCCACACCACACACCTTCACCGCTGAGGCCAGGCGCCGGTCCCGCTCCTCCAGCTGCTGGTGCTCACTCTGCAGCTCACTGCCTCTCTGCAGCAGCTTTTGCTTCTCCTCTTCCTTCACTGGGGAAGAGAAGGCCAGGCCCCCCCAGGAGCGGCAGGTAAGCAGGGGCTGGGCTGTGGTTGAGCAGGAGAAGCAGAGAGAATCCTAGGCCCCTGCCTATAGACCATTCTGGCTACGGCCTCCTGCAGGGGCCAGCGGCTCTTGCCAGATGAACAGGGACTGGAATTCCCGCAGCAACCGCCCTGCACACAGGACTAGTCCCAGGGTCCCTCTTTTCAGAGCTTTGGCTCAGAACAGCCTCCCATGGGCCCCGGGTGAGCCAAAAGGCCTGGGGGCAGGTGGGCCAGAAGGGAGTCAGTGCCCCCTCCCACTTCCCGAGGCTGTCTTACCTGTCTTGTGGGTCACGTAGGAGTGCACGATGGCCAGCATCCCGGTCCAGGGCACACCTTCGTCTTTCTTTAAGGCCTGGAGGGCAGATGGGGAGCTGAACAAGTGGACAGCCTGGGGCCCACCCCACCCTGGCTCGCCCTCGGGGAGGCACGAGCTCTCCGGGCGGTAGGTTCTGGTGTGATCTGGGGTTGGGGCTGCACCTGCCTCCTGGTCTGTCTCACAGAGGCCTCTCAATAGGAACAGCTCCCAGAGGCAGGAACCTGCTTATCGCCAGGTCCCCAAGTAGTGCCCGGTGGGGAGCAGGTGTAAATTCTTCTTGAATGAACGAATGAATGAATGATCACGTGTCTTCTTCCCATGTCCCAGGGACCTCAGAGCAGTCCTGGGCAAGCCAGGGACAAACTGGGGACTGCATCCCCTCAAAGAGTTGGGACCCCACCCTCACCCCGGTTGAAGCAGTCACAATACAGGGCTGGTGGCCTCCCAGGGAGCAGCCCCACAGGGGCACACAGCCAACCGCACCCACCATCTCCCTCGGTCTCTACAAAACCCAGGATGATGGGAACTCACAAGCGTTAGTATTTTTTGAAATAAACGTGATTCCCCAATGACTTTTACAATTAATAATTCATTCTGTAGAAAAGCACACTTTTTAAAAAGCATTAAACAAACAAAACACTGACACTTCCCCTCACCCAGCCACACACAATATTAACACTTGGAAATATTTTCTCCCAGGTTTTTTATTCTGCATAGTTTTTTCTCAGATAGCTGTTGAACTACACAGCAGTTATAAAACCTGTTTTTGATTTTAATTTTTTAAAAATATAATTCCACATAGTGAACAACTCCAAAAGAACCGCAAAATCCTTGTAAAAAATCATCCAGTGATCACATAATATCTCACTGAGTAAAGAGCTAGAACCTATTTCACCAACTCCTTGTGGGGAAGCTGGTCTGTTTCCAGCTTTTCCCTTTAATAAAGAAAGGCCGAGGGGCTTCTCTGTGCACAGAACTTTGCCTATATGGCCTAGACTCCATTCCCCAAAGCAAGACTCTAGGTTTAAAAAGTGTACAATTTTTAAGGCAGTGCTTGAGAGTGCCTGCTTCTCTGCATCATCACCAGAAGGGAGTGTTACTGCTTTTTGCTAATTTGATAGCTTTTCTTCTGTGGGTTGTTATCCATGAGATCAAATGTGTCAACTGGCACTATTTTTGCAGTTTGTGTTGCTAGGCTGGTTCTACCCAGGGGAATCTGGTGTCACTGAAAGTCAGACAGCTGCAGAGGGAACCTGTGCTCACTCTGCACCAGTGGTCCTCCCCGGCGATGTCTGAGATGGCCATGATGGGGGATGCTATTGGCATCCAGCAGATGGAGGCCAGGGACACTGCTGAGCAGACTGCAGTGCACAGGACAGCCCCCCACAGTGGATCATCCAGTCCCAAACGTGGGCTGTGGGAAGGCCTGTTCTTCCCCAGCCCCTCTTCTCCCTCCTCCTCGGCCCTCCCCGTCTCTGCTCACGGTTGAGGCAACCCAAGAAGTGCAGACGGCCTGAGCTGCCTCAGATGCTGTGCCGGGTGAGGGCCCTGCGGTACAGGGACAGGGTGAGGGCGACAGCTTCCCGTACCTTCTGCTGACACTTGGGACACACCCACACGCCCTTGGGCGCTGACTTGAGGGGCGGGTCCAGGCAGCTGAGGTGGTAGGCCCCCGGGCAGGCGCCGCAGGGCTGCAGGTCGGCCCCTCGCCCGCAGGCAGCACAGCGCTCATCGTGGGCAATCTCGTTCTGCAAGAGAGGGGAGGGCGGAGGCGGGTCAGCCGGGCTGGGGTGGGGGGGGGGGGGGGAGGGCGGGTGCCCAGGCAGCTGCCACCCCGACCTGCTGGGGACCCTCTCCTCCGCCAGTGTTTTACTCAGCAGCCCTGGGAGAGAGGAATAAAGGAATAAAGGAATAAAGGTATAAACCTGGGCGGGGGGCGGTGATGACAGTGTGGGGACAGGCCTGGAAACCAGGAGGAGGAGCAGCATCCGGGTCTCCTGCCTCAAAGCCAGGGCCCTTCTAGGACTGTGGGCTCTGCAGAGCAGGACTCGGGCTCCAGGCATCCCCTGTCCCCGTGGCCGGGCTGGCTGCGTCAGGATGGCTGTGGACAAATGCTGCCCCAGCAGCCCCGACCTGTGATACTGCAGGGTTATTACTGCCAGCAGCTCAGCCTAATGGGAGTTTCAGCACCTGTTGCTCTTTGGTGGCTTGACCTTCACAGGCATGGAGGGCCTGGGAATTTCTCTTAGAATTAGATCTGCAACTTCGCAAAAAAAAAAAAACTGAAACAGTGAATAAACTCTGAAGCCATGCCCACAAATGAGGTCAGGACCAGCCAACCCTGGGAAGCTGGGTCACGGTGCGTGCATGGGGGGCTGGGCTCTCGCATGATCGCAAAATCTGGGTGTGTGGGGTGGGACCCTGAGACCCAAGTCCAGTCCCTCACCAGGTGGAGAATGAGGACCAGAGAGGGCCAGCTCTGCCCGGGGTCACACAGCGAGGCCAGACAGAGCCCGCTGGCGCCCAGCATCAGCTGCTTCCATTCAGGGTCCCTGAGTCCTCAGTACTGTGCAGGGAGGGCCCCTGCTTGAACCTGTGGGCTGGGCCCTGTGGTGATGCCGACCGCCAGGCAGGCTGGAAAGTGGACTGGTGTTGTACAAAGCTCTCGGCACCGAGGACAGAACCTGAGGCCCTCAGCTCCACTCCAGGGCAGCAGGAGTGACCCTAACCTGGACCGTATGGAAGGCGTGCCCCACCCCACCCAGCTGTGGAGACCAGGGGACACGTACCTTCCAGCAGGGGTCCTCATTGGCTAGCACAGGGAAGAAGGGCGGAGAGCACGTTAGTGGGCACGGGAGGAGCACTGATCAGGACTGGAGTCCGCAGTCCAGCGTGAAAGGGGTTCTCACCCAGGGCATGATGGGAGTATCACAGGCCCCCTGGGGACGCCTGGGTTCTCACCCAGGCTCATGGGAGTAAAGGTCTCTGCCCTGGCCTTGGCCAGGACCCGACAAGGGAGAGGTGCACTGTGGCCCCGAGCTCCCTGAAGAACACGGCAGCAGCAAGCTGTCCTGTCCAGTGGGGGGACATCACTCCAGGGATCCCTCAGAGTGACTTACTGTCAACTCGTTTTGGGCCGTCACTCACTTCCATTCTAGTAAGTGATGCCAAACCACATGTTTTAATGATCACAAAACACAGTTTTCCAGGAGGAGGGTATGGCTCACGTGGTAGAGCACGTGCTCAGCATACACAGAGTCCTGGGTTCAATCCCCAGCACTTCCTCTAAACCCAGCACCTCCTCTAAAAATAAGTAAGTAAACCTAATAACCTACCCCCCAAATTTTTTTTAATTTTTAAAAATTTAAAAAAAAAACTAAAAAGTAGTTTTCTTTTCAGTTTCTGGAAATCATACCATCCAGTGGGAAGAATGGCTCCTGTGCATTCACAGCACTCGACCGTTTACAAAGCGCTGTCATGCTCACCGCTCGTGTCACTGTCCCAGCTCGGAGAGGCAGTTACTGTTAGGGGCCCATTTTCTACAGATCAGTAAACCAGGGCCCAGGGCGGTAATGTGATGTGTTGAAAGCCACGAAGAGTCCCAGGAAGCAGGCAGTCATCTTCTGCCCTTAGGACTCCTTGTTTCTTTGGCACCACATGGCCTGGTTCTCTGCTCAAGACCACACTCAGGGGTGGGACAGAGGGCAGCCCGGAGCCCCGGGTTCTGGGCCTTGTGCGCGGCCCCGGCCCACACGCCTGCTCAGGGAGGTCGCAGCACAGGGGCCTGTGCCTGGAATGCGCCGCCCGCCAGGAGCAAGTAAGTGGTCGCCGCCGTGGACGAGGCAGGCCGGGGGGTCAGGCCCGCTGCCGCGGGGGGAGGTGGCCCCGGCCCAGGCCCACAGCAGGAGAAGCCTGCCCCGCCTGCCTTACCTCTCGCTGTGAGGAACAGGGGCGTGTTGAGATAGTTGGACGCCAGCCGCTTCCTCTGCAGGGGACAGAAAACAAAACCAAACCACCAGATCGTGGGGAGCCCTCCTTGGCTGCCGTGACCCCGCCCCAGACAGGCTCCCCACGCCGGGCTCTGGGCTCCAGCCGGCCACGCCCAGCCAGGGGCAGAACAGGGACAGGTACAGGGGTGCAGGGGAGGGGAGGGGCGGGTCGGCCGGGACAAAAGCCAGCAGAGGCTCTGTCCCACAGGTGGCCGCGGAGCCCATCCCGGGGCTGCGCCTGCCTCACTCAGGAAGGACGGTTAGGAATCTCTGACCGGGGCAAACCAGTAGCAAAGCTGACATCCGGCCACCCCCGGCATCTCCTTTCTCAGTCGGTTCTCGGGTCAGGTGGGGAAATGAGGGGTGTTACAGACTGGCCCCACTTCTTGGCATGTGGTCCAGGAACCCTGGCAACAGAGTGGCCTTGGCGCCCAAAGCATCATGTGTAGATGGAAGTTTCTGGTACATTCCAGAAGGTGGCTTTCGTCCTGGGCTTTGGCAACCACAGGCCATGGGTTCAGACCTTGGTGGTTCGAGATGGCTTTGGCTGTGGCAAGAAGATGGTTCTAGACTTGGATGACAGACTGTAAACATTCTCTCACGTGGTAGGTCCGTGCTCAGGACCAAGGGAGAGACTCACAGAAGGGCTGCTCTGGGGGTGACATCTGTGTCCAGGGCTCAAGGTCACAGGGCTTTGTGTTGGCTCTGATTGCTAATCAGGTCACCTGTGGCCATGGCCACAGACTTCGGAGGTCACGGCTCTGCCCCAGAGCGGGGATGGCTCCGTCAGTGAGCACAGCAAAGGGAACAGGGCCCTTACTGTACAGAGAACACGCCGTCTCCTTGGGGAGGTGGGGGAACAGCTTAGGGACACTCGTACCAACGGTGCCCAGTGCTGGGGGCACTGTCTCAGGACACGCTTGCTCAGAAAATGGGGGAGGAGGTGAATGGCTATAAAGATGTGCTCCCCGAGCAGGAGCAGGAGGCGAGCACCGGTGGGGACGGGTGCGGGCGAGGAAGCCGGGCGACGCAGGCACAGGGCCGTCGCAGGGCTGAGCCCTTCCTGCTCCGTGGACGCCCTCCCTCCCTCCCACTGAGCCCCAGTTTGTGAGCCACAGATTTGGGACAACGGGCCCAGACTGACCAAGACCCCGGGGGAGGCGAGCGGGCGTTCTCCTGCCCCTCCTTAGGCCCCAGAGCCAGCACTGGCCTCTGCAGACGCCCCGGAACGTGCCCCGGAACGTGCCAGCGCTGGCCTCTGCAGACGCGGCTCTGCTCCAGAGGGCTGCCCTGCTCTGCGGCCTTCAGGAAACGGCTTCCATCCTGGGGGAAGGTTCTAGGGCCTTTTTCCTAGGAAACCCCAGAGCATCTGGGAAAGGTCGCTGGCAGACGACGCCGAGCTAGCTTCTGGGAGGTGACATCTGGAGTTTAGCCTAGAATTTTGGACTTGAATTTGCCAGATTTCGTTCCGGATTCAGTTCCTCCCTGGGAATGTGAGGATGGGAGGGGCCAAGGTGCTCCCTGGAAGGCGTCCTTAAGTCCTGACAGCACAGCACGGGCTGGAGTTGGTTATTCTCATCGTGCCCCCCCTCCCCCGTAGGGCTGCAGTTGACCTTGGGGGGCGGTCTGGATGGGATTTGGATTGGGCGAGAGTTCCTTGGCGCCTACTTCAGTGCCCTATTTCCCCAGTTTCGGCTATCTGGGGAGCGCGCACGCTGCCCACCGTGAGGAGGCCGTGTTGGAGCCGGGGTGCCACCGTGTGAAGGGGACCCGGGCACAGGGCCAGCCACAGAGGGTTGGGAGAGAAAGCTGGGCACGCCAGGCGCCGTCTCTCAGGTTTCCGCGCGGAGGGAATTCAGCTGGAGTTACGGCCGCTCCTCTCCCTCCTCCCACCCCGCTCCTCCCGCGCGGGAGAAGGAACCGGCCTCGCTCAGTCCCCTCTCTCTGAGCCTTGCAGCCTCGGCCTCTCCACGTCAGGAGCATGGGCTGAGCTGGCCGGGCTCCACCGTCAGGCCTGAGTGGTCCCGGGAGGCCCAGGGGCAGCAGGGTCTGCCTGTGACCAGACCTCGTGCCTGGTCATGGGGGGTGTTGGGGAGAATCAGGGAGCTGGCTGCCCCCTGCCTCCAGGCCACGCGCCCCAGGGCAGCCCGTGGGAGGAACACACCGACATGCTGGTCTCCCGCATCTGGCTCTTACCTGATGCTGAACTCAGGAGGTACAGAAAGAATTATTTACCGTCACGCCGTGAACGGCGATCCCAGGAGGGGCAGGCGAGGGAGCCCCCCCCCGCCCCCCGCCCCGCGCAGCGCCGGGCCCTCACCTCCGTCTCCAGGAGGCCGCTGTAGGCGGGGTTGGCCGTGCTCCTCCTCTTGCGCTCCTGGCGCTTGCTCTGGATTTCTGAGGACGCACAGGTGCAGCCGTCACTGGACTCTTCCTGCCCCGGGGAACCCCGCCCGCGGCCCCTGCAAACCCTGGCGCCACCGTCCCCTCGCAGAGGGTGGGTCACACTCAGGTGCTGCCATCTGACCGGGAGTCCCAGCCCCGCCGCTCCTGTCTGACTCCAGCTCGGCAGACAGCCCCGCGCCCGAGCCCCCCGCCCCCGCGCCGGCCGGTCCCAGCCCCGTGGCCCCGGTCCTCACCCTCCAAGTGCTCCGTCGTAACCAGGCCCAGTGCTACCATGAAGGCGATTTTCTGAGGGAAGGAATCGGAGAAGGGTTAACACAGCTTTTCTGTTTTGCGGTTCCTTAGTGTGCACCTAATGCCCCTTCTCCATCCCGGGACCCCACCCAGGACCCCCCATCCATCAGTCGTCCTGTCTCCTTAGGTCCTCGGGGCTGTGACGGTTTCTCAGACTTCCCTTGTTTTTGATGACCTTGGCCGTCCGTGAGGAGTGCTGACCAGGACTCGTGCAGCACGCCCCTTGATTGGGACCTGTCTAATGTTTTTCTTGGGCTTAGACGGGGATGCTGGGTTTTGGGGGGAAGCCCACAGAGGTGAAGCGACCTTTCCATCTCATCCCATCGGGGCCCATGCCTTGACCGTGGCCGATCGCTGTGACGTTGGCCCCCATCACCTGGCTGAGGTGTGGCGTCAGGCGTCTGTGCTATGGAGTCACACTCCCCACCAACCCCGCCGTCCCCACTGTCCTCTTTGTCAGGAAGTCACTGTGCACTGATCACACTTAAGGAATTGGGGGGTTTTGGTGTTTTGTATTTTTGTTTTTGGTTTTGTTTTTTTTTTTTTTTTTGGTCATGAAGACATTTTAAAAAATTGTAGTAAAATTTATCAGTATTTTGTTTTGCAGTGTTTGGATTTTTCCATCTTAGCTAGAGACCAAGTTTAGAAAGCAAGTTGCTTATGTTTTTATTTTAGTATCTATGGTTTCACTCCTTTAATTTTTGATCCCTTTGGAATTCATCCTGGTCTTCATGGCGCCTATGGAGCCACGTTATTCCATACAGCTACGCATTTGTTCCAGTACCACTTACTGAAAATCCCATCTATTTTTCATACTGACTTAAGGAGCTACCTTAATCATGCACTAAAATATCATATATACACCCACACACCACATACACACTTGGGTCTGGTTTTTTTTGCTTCCTATTCTGTTCCTTAAATCTGCCTATATATTCGTGAGCTATGGCCTCACTTTTAGTATCAAGGCTTTACAGTAATATGATAGGATCAGAGTCCATTCCCTGCTTTTCTTGTTCAGAGCTTCCTCTTCTTGCTTATTTCTTCCTGTGAAATTTAGAAACCATCTTAGGCCATTCTGAGAATGAGAGAATCAGTTGGTCTATTTACTGGGCTGATGTTAAAATGATAAGTTAACTTAAAGAATAATGACAGCTTAATAACATTACATCTTTGTGTCCAAAACCACGGGGTGCCTCTGTTCTGTCTGTCTTCAGGAGTTGCAAACATCTCCTCAAACGGGCGTTGAATATTTTTACGTTCATTTCGAGGCATTCCATCCTTCTGCAGCGATCACAAACGGGGCCGTCTGGAAAGCATCCAGCAGGCTGCTACGTGTTTCTGTAGACTACTGATGTTTGCACGTTAACATCACACCCGCGGCAACGCCGGGTTCTCAAGTGTCTGCAATACTTTCTCCATCAATTCTCTTGGGTTTCTACATCATCTCAAATAACGACTGTCTACTCCTTTCCAATTTTTACTTCAATGCTGTTAAAAATAGTTCTCAACTTGTCAGCTTTAAATGATACTCTTTGAGTCACTGAAAGTCCCAGCTCTACAGAAGTGACAATCTGAGAGCTCACCCCTGCCACCTTCTCCCCATCCTTCCCTCTCCGTTCATGTAGATGAATCTTATACGTTGGTATTTACTGTAATCTTACAAGTGTAATATTTACATTCTGTCCCAAAACCCTTATCCTGTTCCAGTTTTACTCTGTAGTTAAATATACACGATGTGCACCCAGCATTGGTGCCGAACGTACCCCAATCGTCTCGTGGTTGACCAGGGTTGAGTTTCTAGCAGTGTTTTTGTGAATGGCTCATGGGAACAGCATTTCCTGAGTTCTCGGCGGATTTAAAATTCTTAAGTCTGTCGCCTTTTAATGTGAAGGACAGTCTGGCTGGACTTAAGTCCCAGCTCTCTCGCCTTTCTTCCCGGTCTTGTCCACGCTGCCCTCCTGGGTTCTGGGGCAGATGTTGCCGTGGAAAAGTAAGATGCCAGCCCAGTTGTTCTTCCTCTAAAATGACTTGATTATTTTTGTCTGGATGCCTACAGGACCCTTTCGTTTCCATTAAAAGTGAGTGACTTGACTGGGCTGTGACCCAGTGATGACCATTCCCCCGGGTACAGGCACCAGCTTTCCCTGGGACCTGGTGGGTCCTTTGTATGGAAATGAAAGTCTTCTTTTATTTCAGTAAACTTTTCTTGAAATACATTTAAAAACACAGGGAGGCATCACCACAGCATGAAAAGTGGGGCCAATAAAATCAGTCAGAGACGTGCGTGCACGTTGACATGGGATTAACAAAGGTGGTCGAGCAGGAGGGCCCAGCTCAGCGGTGGAGCACGTGCCTAACACGCTCAGGGTCCTGGGTTCCATCCCCAGTACCTCCTCTAAAAATAAAACAGACAAATAAATACTTAACTACCTCCTCCCCTCCCCAAAATAAAAAAAATAATAAAAGTTAAAAAAAAAATGATTGAGGTGGCTGCAGAGCTGCTGAGACAAGGATTCTGGGGTCCAGCAAGCTTCAGCCAACAGATGCCAGCATAGGCTGCAGTTTGGTGGCGCCTGGTTTCAGTGTCACGTCTAGGGGCCTGTGCTGGACAGGGCAGTGGCAGGGCTTCTGGGAATCTGCCAGGGCCGGCGCCCGCTTCACTGGCCTGGTCTGGGAAGGCTGGGCTGGGCCGGTACCGGTGGACTCCTGGTTCTGCATGCAGCCTTCCCTCCAGCCCCTCCTCCGCAGACGTTAACTTCAGTCCACGCCCACGTGAGGCAGCAGGAGCACACGTCCTAACGCGTTACAGCCACGTTCACGTTGTGGGGGGTTGTGGGAAAATCTCACTGTGTTTCTTCCTTAGTCCCTGGGTTTCAGCGTCGTGGCGCCTTCTTAGCGGTGATTATTTGATTGATTTCTTTCTTTCAATTCGTAGTAACATACTGGATTTTTGCGGGTAGTGAGGGTTCTTTATGTGTGGTAAGAATTGCCTCTCTTTCTCGTATGATTCCTTACAGTGAGTCTGTATTGACTCCATTCTTCACGTACGGTGCCTCTGTGGGATTCTGTTTTACCAGCTGCCTTGTCCCCCAACAAGGTCCAGGAGGGCCTGTGGCCCCTTCCCTGCTCCTGAGTGCCTCACAGGTCACAGCTGTGAACATCTTCAGGAGGGACGTTTTTGCTCGTGCTTTCTGACACGTGCCAGCACCAGACACTCCCCCCTTCTGTGTGTTCTCTCTCCGCATTCCCTCACGTGGCCCCAGCTTTCGCCTGACCCAGCCCCGTCTACCCTAACTGCGGCTCACAGACGCTGCCTGCCCTTTGCACTTTCTGAACACGGACTTGTAATCCTCAGGCAGTATGTGTAACTGACTCCTTCTGCAGCCTGCAGCCCCTTGGCCCTCGGCAAGGCCTCACCCACACAGCTCAGGCGACTGCATCGTGTGTACACACACACATCTATATGTACACATGTACATATATAATGTTTTATTTCTTTGCATCTCTGTGCTCTCTCTCTGGTAGCATATTTTAAAGGACTAATTATCTTGGTTCAACGCAATAAGTTTTTTTTTTTCAGCCAATCATGGTGGTTTTTATTACCAGATTTTCAAATAATTTCTGTATCCATCTGATGAATGTTTTATTTTCACGGTTTTTTTTTTTTTTGCTTCATTATTCCTTATTTATTTCAAGTGCATGTTATTCCTTTATTTTTAACTTCCTGGAGTACCTGAAACATACGCATTTCAAAGCCGTTGTTACGAGCATCCCACAAAGTTAGCTTCGTCCTGAGGAAATCTGTCCCCAGGGCTGGTTTTACTGAGTGTCCTTCTTAGCGTCACATTGTGTCACGTGTCTTAGGACTCTGCCTGCAGACGCAAACTGAGCACCACTTCTTCTTCTCTGTTTATTTTAGGTTTCCTTCTCTCTCCCTACGGCTTGCCCTCCCCTACAGCAAGTTTGCAAGCGCAGGGGCCTCTCCCCGCCCAGGTGTGGCCCCAGGCACAGGCTGGCCTCCCTGCTCCTCTCCTGCTGGAGCTTTCAGGACCCACTGCCCCTCAGGAGCTGCCCTCTCTCCTGGTCACCTTTGTCAGATTCTGAAGCTGGAGGCCACGGCCTGGGGCATGGGCCCTTCTCACTGCTTGCGTTTCTAGGACACGGTGATGCTCAGCTGCATCTTACCGCTGTCTCTCCGTGCACTTATCTGTCGTTGCCGTGGGTCCTCAGCAGGGAGGTCCAGTCCAAGTGCCACCCCGGGGGTGGGGGAGGGCTGCTTTGATGGATTTCAGGAAGGGAGGGGTGACCAATAAAAAAAAAGTCAAGGAAATCGTGCCATTTTTGACGATATGGATGAAACTTGAGGGCATTATGCTAAGTGAAATAAGTCAGAGAAAGATAAATACCCTATGATCTCACTTATGTATGGAATCTAAAAAAGAATGAACTCATAGCAACAGAGAACAGATTGGTGGTTGCCAGTGGCAGGGGGTGGGGTGTGGGGGAAATGGGTGAAGGTGGTCAAAAGATACAAATTTCCAGTTATACGATAAACAAGTACTGTGCAGCATTGTGACTAGAGTTAACAATTCTGTATTGTAAATTTAAAAAGTGCTCATCACACAAAAAATAACCACGTGAAGTGATGGCTGCTTAACTACAATTACTGTGGCATTTTGCAACATACACATGTATCTAATCATTATGCTGTACATCTTAAATTTACATAGTGTTATATGCCAATTATATCTCAATAAAGCTGGAAAAAATTTTTTAAACAAGAAGTGGAGGGGACTTGGTTATTTCTGAATTTTAGAAAGATCCTTCTAGCTGCAGGGGGAGTAGACAGGGAGGAACCCGTGTCGGGGCTGGGAGCCCAGGGACAGTCAGGGTGGGGCTGGGGCAGCAGGGATGGCGTGCAGGGAAGGAGCATCTGGGTGCATGGGTCTCGCCCCGAGAGGAGGCTGGGGCAAGGGTGGTGTCAGGGCTTGAACAGGGCTGAACTCCTGTGCCGGCCGTCCCTCTGCGGGGCACAGGTTAACCTGTGAGGGTAATCACCTTGGTCAGATGCTGCCCAAGGCCAGGACAATGAACAGCACAGAAGAGGCCAGGCTCTGTCCTAAAGAAGGCGGGGGATTTGGGACAGAAGGGAGCTGCCAGGGCCCGGGGCCAGGAGCCTGGGACGTGTCTGGACTTAGTGCTCAGCCCAGCGACCAGGTACACAGCTGGCCTCTCTGAGCCCGTCCACTCGTCTGTGAGCTGAACGCTGGCCTTCCTGCCGCGCCCACCTTGCAGAGCAGCCGCGAGGCCGCGGGAGAGGGGAGAACGCACAGTGAGCGCGGAAGGCTCGCTCGGCAGAGAAGCGCGCTTCCTGCCCCGTGTCCCTCCGATGTCTTGCGCGGGCCCTGTCCCATCATGTGGCTGAGCCCAGCTCCCTGCTTATCTCACAGGCGGCCGTGAGCTCAGAAGATGCTGTGTGTGTGCGGGGTGTGTGGGCACCAGGACCTCGCCAGCCACTGCCCCAGAAGCCACCGTTACAACCCAGCCCTACAAACACTAGCTAACATCTCTTTACCCAAAATCGAAGCCCCAGCCCGTGACCCCTGAGCTTCCGACTGGCTCATCTGGGGAACTTCCTGGGGCAGCTGCTGCTCTGGCCTCAAGTGCTTTGACACAGATTCTTCACGAACGGGTCCAAAGGCTGCCACGAGAAGTCGCGTCCGTGCCACCCGACTGCTCCCGGCCCTCTTCTAAAAGCAACTTTGAGAAGGCCTTTTACAGCAGGACATGTTGTAATTGCAAGTTCTATTTAAGTCATTACACGTATTTACGCTAATTATGTAGTTAGATGCAATTATACTAATTGTATAAATGCACAATAATTGACTAAGATACACTTCGAAAGAACAAAGAGAATCCACCCAGAAACCCTTCCCGAATGTTAAGGGTGAGGCAAGCCCCGTGGGAGGACGGCAGGGTGCTCGTGGGCACTTGAGCAGCGAGCTGGCCCCAGGCCCCACCATGCACACAGTAGGTGCTCATACGTTGCCACTGAATGGAACCAACGGTCTCTCTTGAGACAAAATTGGGCCTGGGGCCACAGAGGAGACGGGTTCCATTTCAGCCTCAGTGAGTGGGTGACTCTACAAATTCCCAGCGGGCTTTTAGGACCTATCAAAGGACGTTAGTAACCAAGTCATTACCCAAGGAATTAAGTTCCATCTTGGCGGCCGACATGCAGGTCTTCCAGGGTCAGGCTCCGACGTCACTCTTTAACCCCATGTCTAGAAATTCTCACACACACACATGCTACCCGAGATCCAAACAGACCAAACAGGCCAGCTGACTTTCTGGGGTGTGCTGAGTCCTTTTTCACTTCCATGCGACGCCCGGGTGGTACCCTTCACCAGACCTGCCATCACCCTGTCTCTTGTCCTTCTGCTGGACACCCTAACTGTTCCTCTGGTCCCTGTGATCATGCCTCTCCTCTGTAAAGCCTTGCACGGTCCTTCCAGATAGAAACACAGCTCGCTCTCTCTGCCTGGATCTCCCACAGCTCAGAATTTGTAATTCTCTGATGATACCTGACTTTTTTTTTAACCCAAATTCAAAGTTCTAGTGGCCATGCCTGTGTGTGCCAGTAGGTGTGAGTTTCCCTAGGGCCAGGACTGACCACATCAGCCCCATCTCCGTGTCCCCATCCTCAGCACAGAGTCTGGCATGGAGCAAAGGCATGCTGGATGGATGAATGGATGAATGATTTTTCTGGACAGCAGCACTTTGATAGAATTCTAAGGAGTTGGAGGAGCCCAGAGGGACCTCTTCTGCCTGCTGGGGGTGGGTGGTCAGGGAAGGCTGCCTGGAGGAGATGATTCCTGAAGGGAATCTTGCAAGATAAACAAGGGTTTGGTAGGGAGAGAAAAGGGGGCTAGGCAGGGGCAATCAGATGGAAAAAGGCCCAGAGGGGTTTGATTTTGGCCCAGGGTGGCTGAGCATAAACGCAGGAACACGAGGGGGTCACTTGCTGTGAACAAAAGTTCAACAAACAGCTTACTTTTAAGGCATTCGGGGTCCTGCTGTGCTACCTTCAGAAGGGGGGCACGGGTGGGCAGAGAGAGGAGCAGGGCTGCTTTGGGACCACAGCACTGTCCCACGGACGGAGGGTCCTGAGGACGGGGATGGTGGTAACAGCAGTGCTGGGCCCTCTCCCCGCAGACGCTGACTCAGGGAGACCTCCCAACAACGCGGCCAGGAAGGCAGACAGACCTACCCCTCCACCTCATAGATGAGGAAATGGACCCCGTCCGCCGCCCCGCCCCCCAGTCTCACCGCTGGCAACAGGCAGCTCGAGGATGCAAAACCCAGGCAGTCTGGTCTAGAATCTGTGCTGACCGCCGCCCCCCACGGCCGCTCAGCGAGCAAAAGGCTGACGCGAGACGGCTGAGACCGCCACTCTCTGGGCCAGTCCCCGCCCGGAGCACCCAGGGCCCCGGGCGGCTGTGCCCCGGGCTTGTCGCTCGACCCCAGAGTGAGGCCCGTCCCCACCCCCTACGGCGCAGCCATGTCCTACGGCGGCCCCCAGCCCACAGCCTCCCACCTCGGGGTTGTCCTGGCTTGGGGGCCGGTCCTCCTTCTTCTTTTTGGTGGCCTGAGCTCCCTGAGATGGCGCCTCCGTGGGCGGCCGCGACTCCGCCGTGCTCTCGGGCTGCGTCTGCACTTGAGGCTGAATGATGATGACCTGGAAGACGAGGCGGAGGGTGAGGGGGACGGGGCTGGAGGGCCCAGGGCGGGCGGGGCTGGGTGTGTCTGCCCCCAGAAGGGTGCGGGAGCTAGGATGGTGGTGGGATCCCAGAGGCAGGAGGAGGCCTGCACCCCGCCTCTAGTCCAGGGGGTGCTCACTCTGAGGGGCTTTGGCGATCCTGGGGGCATGGAGAAGGGCGAGGGGAGTCAGGCCCACTCAGCACGGCGGAGAGCAGCCCTCCCCGGCAGTCCTCGCGGCGCCCACGCAGTGTTTGGTTGGACTGAAACGTCTGCAGCTGAGAAGTCAAAGATTGACTTCTGCTGCCTGGCCGCTCCCTGGGCCGGAATCTCCCCCTTATGTGAATCAATTATTTATTTTGGGGGCAATGAATTGGGAAAGGATTGCTAACTTTTTCATGGACCTAGGCAAAAGAATTCACCAGGAGCAGCCCTGGGTCTGGCTTCAACCAGGAGTAGCTTGTTTTTTCACCCTAAGAACATGTAGCGACTTGTGAATGTGAAACTCCTCAGCGGTCACAGGAAATGCACCCCATTTCTCTGCCGGCTGAAGGGGAAGTACTTTGTTCTTCTTTGAATCATAATTTTGAAACCCCAGAATTCTCTGGGTGGAAAAAAATGTTCCCTTTTTATATTTACAGAAAAAAAACATTAAGATCCCCAACAGAAAAAAAGGGGGAAGAATATCCTAAAATGAGTCACACAGGAGACAGGATTCTTGAAAAGTGCTGGGAAACCTTCGAGCTCAACACTAACCAATTCAACTTTCAACAACCAGCATCTGTTTGCATGGACTGAATAAGCAAAAAACCTTTTAAAACGACCACACTGAATGCTAGTGAGGGCGCAGTGAAGCAGGCACACTCATTCAGCAGACGTCTGCTAAGCACCCGCTCCGGACCCGGTGCTGCTGACTGGTCCTCTGTTCCTCCCGGGACCTCGCCATCTGACCCTGGCCGGCAGTAACTCCTTCAGCGTGGAGAATCCCTAGGGATGCTGCCCACGAGTGGGAGCACAAAAGCATACTCCCAGAAATACACTGAGCGCAATACATGCAGCTGCGTGAAAGCAGCTGACGCTCAGGCTAGCAGGTGGAAGGGACACTGGCCGTGAGCAAGAGTGGGACAGCCTGGTGGACCCTGAACTGAGAACAGAGAAAGAGAGATCGAAGAGAGGAGACGGCATAGCCCGCGCGGCACCAGAAGCCTCACACAGCCACCAAGGCGCTCGGAGGAAAGCAGGAAGAGGGTCTCAGCTCTAAATCTCGGCAAGAAATCACTGATTTTCCACTCAGGCACCGGGGGTCCAAAGAAGTCTTGGCTGACCTCCCTCCATCATCGGGGACCAGGCTTCAGTACTGGGGCCTCGTCCGGGCATCTGCTTGGCCTCACACGTTATTAATTAGTTAATTCACCATCCCAACGAATAATTCATTCACCAACCAATCATTCTTCTTCCATGGGCATTAATTCATTCAGCTGCACATTCTGTCCATCCCACACTCATTCGCTTGTACCCCCGCCACTCCCACACCGGTTCACTCCCCTGCTCACTCATTCAGTCGTTCACCGTCCCCTCCGTTCATTCATTCACGTGCTGGTCCTTTCACTAGTTGCTCATTCACACTCCATTTATTTGCTCGTCTGTTCACACCCCACTCATTCATTTGACCGCCTGATGGTTCTGCCACCTGGTCGTTCGTTCTGCCCGGGGCCTCATTCCGCTGGTCCTTCCCGGGCCAGCGCCTCCCGTGGGTGTGGGCGCCCCTCACCTTGTTGTCGGCACTGATGAGGAGGGGCTGGACTTTGATGCTGTCGCTGACCACGGACACGGCGGTGCTGGGGGCCATGGCGGCGGCATTGCTGGGGGCGGTGGAGATGATGGCGTAGGCCACACCGGCGCTGCTCAGTGGGGAGGTGATGGCGGCGGCCTCGGCCAGGGCCTGGGGCTGGCTGCTGGGCGTTGGCACATGGCTCACGGTGTTGTTGGCAGTGGGGAGGGCTGGGCTGGGGTTCTTGATGCTGACCACGGTGGCCTTCTGGAATGTTGGGGGCTGCTTGGGGGGCCGGTCCCGGCCTGGGGTGACAGGGAGGCTGTCTGGAATCAGAGTCTTTGGCCTAACCTGGAGAGGGAGGGACAGTTGCGTGGTCAGATAGATGCACAAACAGGGTGATGGCATGCAGCCCCGAGCAGAGCCAGGACTCAGGAAGAATCCAGAGCACAGGCTTGGACACCACCTGGCTCAGACACCCGCATGTTTGAGGAGAGGGGACGGCAGTTGTGAGGCCATGGTGCCACCAAGGTTGCCCGGGTCCCGGACTGGCACCGACCGGCCTGGGGGCTCTGGTCTCCAGTAACCTGAGTGGAGGGAGAGGTCTAGGGTGGTTTCCGCAGGGCTCCGTGACCTCAGGAGGTCCCCTCAGTCAGGCGGGCACCTTGTCTGTAAGTTCCCTGCAGGGCTGGTCTTTATTCCGGTGGCCTTTCCTCCTCCACCACAGCGGGCCCTCAGCACAGCAGGCCTGCCTTCTAAGCACAGAATCAACATCCCCACCACCAGAGGACACGCGGAGGCCGGGGTGAAGGCCTCATGCCTGCCCTGGGGATGGCCAGCCTGGGGTCGGACAAGCCTGTCCCGCTCTGACCTTGGCACAAGTGGTCAGGGTCTCTGATCCCCAGACACCAGGCTCGGAGCTGGACACAGACATTGATACCGAACGTGGAAAACAGAAAGAATCCCTCTGGTCCTCGCCAGGCCGTGGCTGCAGACAGTCACCAGCTCGGGGACTGCTCTGCTCTGGACCAGGGTGGGGCAGGTGGGGTGAGTGGTGGTCAGCGAGGACCCCAGCTGTGATCCCGGCTCACATCCCAGGGAGCCAGCCTGCACTCTGTCAGCCCCTCCCCATCATTCAAGGTTTGCCCACGTGCTCTGGTTCACACTGGCCAGCCAACAGTACATCATCCGGACTCTCAATGTGGGTCAGCTGGCCCCAGGCCACCGGGGCCAGACTCTGAACATAAGCTTAGCCAGAGGCTCAAGATTTGGTTCAAACATGTGGACCTTCAACCCAGAGAAACACATGTGAGAGACCCCAGAGCTCATGACCTTTTGCTGGTGCTACCTGGCCCCAGGCCCAGTCCTCCTCCCAAAGGAGCCTCCAGGGGTCCTCCCCGCCCTCCATGCGCCTTCCTTTCTCTGGGTCTGGGGTCGGGCCCCATGAAGGCTGCCTCTCCTGCTCCCCAAGTGGCTTCTGGCAACAGCAGCGGCCAGCAGCCAAGCTGGTGGGCACCTTTTGGCCTGAGCTGACCCACCTGGAGGCCACCGAGTTAATGGCAGGTCCAGACGTGTGTTGGGAGGAAGACGCAAGGGCAACACATGAGATCAAAGTCCCAGAGCAGCAAGGGGAGAGGAAGGCTCAGGAAAGGTGCAGAGGCCGAGCTGAGCGACTGCGTGAAGATGGCTCATGCCTGCGTATTTTGTGTTTAGCTGTGCACACGTGTGTGCGTGCGTGTGCGCATGTGCGCGCGTGAGCGTGCACGTGTGTGTGCGCGTGTGTTTGCAGTGCGCACGCTGGCGTGAAGGGAGGGGTGGGCCTTGGACTTTCACAGCTGAGGGGGCACATGAGAGCGAGAGCTCCTAGGGACACAGCACTGACCTTGGTCAGAAGCCTCTCCCCGGAGGCCCAGTCCTGACTGTCCCTTGCCCAAACACCTTCCATAGCTCCCCATTGCCAGCAAGTCACTGACAAGCAAAGCTCAACTCCATGACTCAACATGCGAGGCCCCCAAAGGCCCCCGTCTCCACCTCTGTGCCTGCTCCCACCTCCCCTTCCAGTGCTGCGAGGCCCGCGGTTCCAGCCTCCCACTGCCATCTGCCTGCAGTTCTCACCGGGTGCCCGTTCCCTGGGGCCTGCCTCCACCTTGGACTGCCAAGACTGTCCACCCTCAGAGGCCTGCTTCAAGCACCACCTCCTCCAGGAAGGCCTCCCTGACCCCCAAGTAGGCGATGGGCCTCTGCAGCGCTCTCAGAGCTCCTGGGAATCCTTCTGACTCAGCCTTCTGACTCAGTTCGTCTGATTCCTCATCTGTCCCCCTCCTGGAATCAGCCTCTTAGGGGCAGGAGCTGTCAAGTTCAACCCAGGCAGGCCCTCAGCGAGTGAGGCTGCTGTGAGGACAAGAGGGCCAGGGCAGCCCCTCCCTGTCCACGAGTTGGGGGCCTCTGCCCAGCCCTGTGGCCCCAGGACAGGCAGGAGCCGTGGTCACCTGTGCAGCCGGCAGCCCCCGGCCGCTCCGCGGCAGGTGCCCCACAGAGCTGAGCACTGGGGGTAACCCTCGGGCTTCTGCTCCGGGCCGGGCGCCGCAGTAAAGGCTTTGTGCCGCCCAATTCTGTCCTCACGGCCCCCAGGAGGCACCGGCACCCCCCGCCTTGGCAGACAGGCAGACTTGGCCAGGAAGGTTAACAGGCCAGGCGACTTGTCCGAAGTGTGGAGCCCAGTCAGGGGGCCCCAGCCCAGCGTCTGTGCCGTCTCCCAGAGGGCACCCGCTTGTGACCCACACTCAGAAGTCTTCATGACACGTGACCCAGTCCAGGAACAAACTGCTCACGAAACAATGCCTATGGTGTCTCTTGGTATTTTCTCTTCTGTTCTAGTCCAGCCTGGCTTATGCCATTAAAAAGAATTCCGGTCGTAATCCACTAAATCGACTCCACAGCTCTTCCCGGTGTGGAAACCGCGTGTGGTGCAAATGTCTCCTCTGAAGGATGGGCAAAAGAGACAGGAGTGGGGGGACTCCCACGTGGGTCATGCCCAGCTCAGTGCCCACCTAAAACCTCAGTGCTGAGGGGCCGCGTACGGACAGACAGACAGACACCCTGGGGCCCGCCCGCGGGTGGCTTACCTGAGGTAGCACTGCCGCTCCTTGCCCGGCCAACCTCTGCAAGGAGCTGACCTGAGGACCCGTGACAGGCACTGCAGTGATGGTTCCCAAAGCCTGGAAGACAGAGGAGGGCAATGCTGACGTGACCCTGCCCAGCCTGGAAACAGTGAGCTCTGCCCTCTCTCTGAATTACAAGTTGTTCAGTCACAAAAGTAACATATATCATGCAGGAACTTCTGGAAACCAGAGAAAGAACAGCATCCCAGAGAACAATCACCTTTTGTCCCACGTTAGCTGCCTTGTACGTACGTTTCCTATATAGCCGCACAGAGAATTCTGTAACCGGTTTTTCCATTTTTTACTTAAACACATGTAAGATTTCCCGATGTGGCTACACTCTTCATAAATCACTCCTTTATCGTCTTTCATTCAGCAGATGTCATGGTATTTCCTCAACCAATCCCCTCCTCTTAAAAAAATTTGGTTTTTTCCCATCCTTTTTTGATTAGTAATCAGCACTTGCAGTGCACATCTCTGTGATTGATGCCGTTGCCACATCACAGAGAATTTCTGCAAGGGTCTGAAAACAGGGGTCAGTGAGTGGGAATTTCAGGAGGCAGGACTATTTGGGGCCCCTGATACAAGTCCCCACCAGGCTACTCAGGAGGGGCGACGACCAGGGCTCACTCTGATGCAGACGCAGACCTCAGCCTCCCAGTCAGGGCTCTCTCCGTGCATGACCGGACGGCCACACCAGCAGCAGGGCGGGCATTTAGGGTGGGGAGACGGGCGGCGACACCTCCCCGGGACTCCAGGCCCACACAGATGCAGAGGGTGTGTTTTGGGGTGCCTGTCTACCTCAGGTCCCTTTTCTGGGAATCGCCACTACCTACAGCTGATGAAGGAGCAGTTCCACGCAGCCACCGTGGTACCCACAAGCCTGCCTGATGGAGAGAGGCACTCTCACTCGGAGCCAGCCAAGCCACCAGTGGCCAGTGACCAGAGAGGTTCTCTCTTGAACTTAGAAGCCGAAATTCTTAACAAAGTGTTAGCAAATCAATCCCAACAATAATAAAAAAAATGAATAATACATCCTGAACAAGTTGAACTTATCCCAGGAATGCAAGGCTGCTTCACCGTGGGAAAATCAGTCAGAAAAAAAATGGTACGGTTCTCTCAACAGCTGCAGAGAAAGCACCGAGCAAAATCCAAGGCATGAAAAAAATTTCAGCAAACTAGGAATGAAAGATAACCCAGTAAAAGGCATCTACAAAATGTGAGCAGCTACCATCAGACTTAATGATGAGAGAGAACGCTTCTCCGCTGAGGTCAGGACTGAGGCAGGGTGTCCTCTCTCTCCACTCCTGGCCGCCACTGGGCTAGAAGTCCTAGCCGCTGCAATAAGCCAAGAAAAAGAAATAAAAGGCCTTCACATTAGAAAGAAATAAAACTGCCTTTGCAGATGGCAGTAGCATCTATGTAGAAACTCTTATGGACTCTACCAAAAAAGAAAGCTGTTAGAACTAATAAATGAGTTTAGTGAGGTTGCAGGATACAAGATCAACATAGAAAGAGCAACTGTAATTCTACATACTAGCACCAACATTTAGAAATTAAAAAATGTTTACTAGCCATTTGCAGTAGAATCAAGAAATAAGGAATTTCTTATTGAAATTTTAATGAGAGAAATTTTTAAAAGACCTACCTAAAGAGAGAGACATATCATAACCATGGATCAGAGGCTCAGTATTGTTAAGATGTCAGTTCTCCCCAAACTGATCTATAGCTTCAATGCAACCTCCATTAAAACCTATCCCCCCCCAAAAAAGGTAGAAATTGACAAGATCCTTTTCAAATGCACGTGGAAATGCAAAGGACCCACAACAGCCAAAACAACTTGAAACAAACAAAAACAACATCAAACAAAGTAAAGGACTTACACTTCCTGACTTCAAGACCTGGTATAAAGCTATCATATTCAAGACTGTGGTATAGGTGTTAAGTTACACAAACAGATCAACGAAACTGCGTAGAGTCCAGAAACAGACTCACACATATGGTCAACTGATTTTCAGCAAAGACTGCAAAGTCCACTAATTAAGTGGAAAAAGGACAATTGTTTCACAAATGGAGTTGGAACAAGTGGATACCCGTAAAAACAAACGAAAACATAACTTCAATCCATACCGTGCACACATTAAAAAAAAAAAAAAAAAAACAGGTGGATCAGAGACCTAAATGTAAAGTCTAAAACTATAAAACTTCCAGAAGAAAACATAGGAGAAAACCCTTGGGGCTGTGGGTTAGGCAAGAGTCTTCGATACCACACCAAAAGCATAATCCATCTAGGAACAAATTAATAAGCTGAACTTCAAAAAAATTAAAAACTACTGAAGTTGGAAAGACAGTGTTAAGAGAATGAAAGAACAAGCCACAGACTGGGGAAAAAAAACATGTGCAAATCACCTCTCTGATGGAAGCCTTGTATCCAGAACACACAGGAGAACTCTCAAAACTCAGTAACTGGAAAACTAACGACCCAATTTAAAAATAGTTTGAACAGATACTTCACTAAAGAAGATATGCTGATGGCAAATAAGCAAATGAAAAGATACTAAACACCATTTGTGATTAGGGAAATATGAACTAAACCACAGTAAAAGACCACCACGCACCCATTCAGATGGCTACAATGAAAAGGCGGACAAGTCCAGAGCTGGTAAGGATGTGGAGCAGGGCCCCCATCACTCTTGGGAACATAAAGTGGTGCAATCACACTGGAACTCAGTTCGGCAGTTTTGTAAAAAGTTACACATGCTTGTACTGCTGTGGACTGGATGTCAGTGTCCTCCCAAAATTATGAGGAAACTAATCCCCAGGGTGATGGTATTTGGAGATGAGGCTTTGGGGTGACTAGGCCACACGGGTGGGGCCATCATGATGGGGTTAGCACCCTTATAAGGAGAGACTTGAGAGGGCTTGCTTCCCCCGCCTCCTGCCATGTGAAGACACAGCAAGAAGGAGTCTGCCATGATGTGAGTGTGTCCCCTTAAAAGTCACTTGATGGAGTTACAAGGCAGGGTCTTTGGGGGGTGCTTAAGCTCTGAGGGTGGAATCCTGATGAAATGAATGGGATTAGTGCCCCAAAAGAGGTTCCAGAGATTCCTAGCCCTTCCCCCAGGAAAGAATACAATGAAAAGTCTGCAGCCAGAAAGGGAGCCCTCACCTGACAGTGCTGGCACCCTCATCTCCGAAGCCCGGCCTCTAGAACGGTGAGCAATGAACCGCCGATTACAGTGAGCTACTGTGTTTTGTTACAGCAGCTAGAACAGACCGAGAAAGCATCCATCTGCAAACCAGGAAGAGGGTCCGCACCACAAACCAAACCAGCCAACACCTTCATCTTGGGCTTCTCCAGAACGGTGAGACAGAAATGTTTATTGTTAAAGCCACCAAGTAGATCATATTTTTGTTGCAGCAGTCCTGACTAAAACACTCCACTTCTAGGCATTACCCACGAGAAACGACAGCACGTGTCCAGACAGAGGCTTGTCTGTGAAAATTCACAGCAGCTCTCCTGTGATAACCCAAAATGGAAACAGCTGAAACATACAATAGTGGCTCTGCAGATGAACAAACTGTGGTATATCCATCCGATGGAATATTACTCAGCCATGAAAAAGGAAACAAGCAATTGATACACATAAACATAGATGAATCTCAACATAATTTTGCTGAGTGAAAGGACCCAGACAAGAAGGGAGGATGTATTATTGTATGAGGCCATTCATATGAAATTCCAGAAAACGCAAATTAATCTAAAGGGACAGAAAACAGATCAGAGGGTATATGGAGATGGGGAGAGGAGGAGGAAGGTGTTACAAAGGAGAAACTTCTGAGGGTGAAGGGTGTGTTTACTATCTTGATTCTGGTGATGGTTTCACAGGTGTGTATCTGCCAAACATATAGCACACTCTAAATATGTATATTGTATATGTTACTCCAACAAAGCTGCTAAAGATAAACTCCCTTCCTCTTTCCCCCCTTATGGCTCTCTGCCCCTGGAATGAGTGTCATCCTTCCCCAAATGACACAGCAGAGGGTCTCAGGCCCCACAAGTCCCAGAACTGCTTGTCCCAATAATGATAAGATGGCTCCTCCCTCCTCTGGAACGTGCCACCTGGCCCAAGTAGGCAAAACTCTGAGGTTCACGTCCTTCCAGCCAGCTGCCTGCCTCTGCATGGAGCCAAATTATCCATATTTACCTAGAAATTCACTGTGGACACGTGGTGGAACAGAGCTTTACATGCAAGACAGAGGGCATTAAAAACAGATGCAGGATAAAGAAGTTGTGGTATATTTACAATGGAATACTACTCAGCCATAAAAAAGAATAAAATAATGTCATCTGCAGCAGCGTGGATGGACCTGGAGATAGTTATTCTAAGTGAAGTAAGCCAGAAAAAGAAAGAAAAATATCATACAATATCACTTATAAGTGGAATCTAAAAAAAAAAAGACACAAATGAACTTATTTACAAAGCAGAAACAGACTCACAGACCTAGAAAACAAACTTACGGTTACCAGGGGGAGAAAGGGAGTGGGAAGTGATAAACTGGGAGTTCGAGATTTACAGATACTAACTACTATATATAAAATAAACAAGTTTATGCTGTAAAGCACAGGGAACTATATTCAATATCCTGTAGTGACCTACGATGGAAAAGAATATGAAAACGAATATATGTATATGTATATATATATATATATATATATATATATATATATATATATATATGACTGAAACACCATGCTGTACAACAGAAATTGACACAACATTGTAAACTGACTATACTTCAATTAAAAAAAAAAAAAAAGACGCAGTCACTTTATGAGAAAGCGTCTCCATCCACTGTGCCATTCCCTGTCCCCCTCCAGCACCGCCCTGTGCCCACATTCTCAAAGATCCTGCCCCAGCTTCCGTAAAGGGAGGGAAGGCGGTGCCCTCCCCCTTGCCGGACCTGCTGTCACATCAGCGTCAGCCGCGCAGCCTGTCTGCGGTCAGATCCCTGGACCCGGCCTAGACTTGCGCAGGTGGGAGGCAGGCTTGGGGGAAGCACTATTTGATTAACGAGCTTCCAGGTGATTCTGCCAACGTGGGGGCCACGGGCCAAAAAGAAGCTGGGCTGTCCCTCCAGCAGGTTCGGCAATGAAAGGCCCACAGGTGCACCATCACTCCATCAGTGGGTGGAGCCACGTGGACCCTTAGGAGCAGGGATTCCCGCGTGGGTGATGGGCCCACGAACCACTAAGGCAAATCCAGGTCCAACACCTACAGGAGCCAGAGAGCAGGCACGAAGCTTCTTTCCCTGGGGACTCCCTGCCAGCGAAGATCTCCAAACAAGCACTTCGGATGAGGGGCGTGTGCGCCTGCGCTTTCCCAGCTTGTGTGCACCTTCAAGTCTGCGAGGAGAGGCGTGAGGGCGGCTGTGTGTCCGTGTCTGGGCACATTACTGCACCAGCCGTTTGGTTCTCCGGCATCCACTTTGGGGCATGTGCCCTGTGTGTTTCCATATGGATTCTTCTCTGGGTACCTCTTCTGCTCTGTGTCCATGGGTCTCACAGGCACCAGTGTCTGTGGTTCTAAGCCTTCTTTCCAGACTGGCACTGAGCAGTCTCTCCCGCCTTAGGACACCGGTGACTTCCGTCCGTGGGCCTTAGAAATTCACAGTCAGGGAGGGGGAGGGGGGACCACAAGAGGGAGGGATGGGCCAAGGCTGCTGGAGAGGCAGAGCCCTCGAGGGTGGGGTGGGTCGGGGGAAAGACAGGGGGAGCTTCAGTTTGACTGCATTCTCAAATACTCAGTTACTAAGAAAAAGACACGAGCTGCCACGGGGAAAATGCTGAACACCTGTGGGATGTTCACAGAACAAAGCATTCACCTCCCGACTCCCGCCCAATGGCCGCATTCACACCGCTGCCTGGGCCTCGAGGTGCCCGGCAGCTCTTTAAGGAGCATCTCCAGTGTCTGGGGGTGCCCTCTGTGCCGGGGCAGCAGGAGGAGCGCAGACGACCTGACGACTCCCTGGGTCACAGCCCAAAGTCCCAGGCTTTGGGGAGGAGCTTGCTACAAGCAGGCTGCTGAGCGGACCCTCGGCCGCACCGCTGCTGGGAGTGGTAGGCTTCCCCCCAGGTCACCACAGCCCCGTCCACGGCCGTCCACCTCCCGTCTGTGCTCCAGGGCTTCCGGGCACCCTCCAATCGCCATCTATTTGCTTCTCTTGCTCGAAGGCCGACCACGGAGCGCATTCTTCCACGTCCCTATAAACCTTTAATTAACAAGCTGAAGAGACATTTTATCTGGCAGGGGCTGACCTTTCTGCTCCGAGGAGGAATTTATCGGTAGCGGCAGAAACAATCATCTCAGAGACTATTTCACAAGCACTGGAGAGTTTATAGCTGCACTTTTGTCAAGATAAATGAGCTCCTTATGACTACACTTACAGCTCTAAGCATTTTAATAGGGGGAAAAAAGGGCCATAAAAGTCAAAGATAACTTCACATTTTTCCTGCATCGGTGGAGTCCCTGGGGCGGCCTGCGACACCGGGGAGAAGCTCAGTCACGGCCGAGGCAGGTGGGAGGCACCGAGGAGACAGGCGTCGTGCTGACTGTACTCGCGGTGGGGAGCTGGGCTCATAAGCTGGCTCTGACACCAGCTGCGTGTGGCCCCTTAGCTCTCTGCACCCAATCTCCTCTTCCACGACACGGGGAGTTCCTGCTGCACCAGGCAGAAGAGGGTCAAAGAGATGGGTGCCACGGAGTCAGCGCTGCGCCCGGTGCGCGTCCCACTCCGTGAGCGCTGGGTAGGGGGAGCGGGCGGCCCCAGCTGTGCCCGGAAATGGGGAGGGACAGGAGGGCGCTAAGGGTGTGCCTGGGAGGAAGGTACACCCTGGGGCCCTGGCGGGATGCGCGGGGCTGGACCGGCGGCACAGCCTCGGGCCTGCTAAGCTGACTCCAAGGGCTCCGACAGCTGGGGGACCGGCAGGCACCGCCGGCAGCACCAGAACCGGAGGCCAAGCAGAGACAAGAACCACGCGACCAGCTCACGGTGGCCGAGTCTCCCACGCGCCACGGCCCCGCACACGCGCGGGTCAGGGAGCTCAGTCCTCCAGACTCTCTGTCCTCCCTGCAGGAGTGGAGGCGGTGGGGGGGTCACAGTGCATCCCCCCACCACCCACGAGGCCTCTCAGCCCCTGCCCCGGGCCGCCGCTGTGGGACTCAGGAGGGCTGGGTTTCTTCTCGCCTGAATACCAGTGTTGGTATCGACACAGATCTGCAGATAAAACTGTAGAAAAACACACGGGGAAGCCCTCCCACAGTAAGAGACACCCACAGCATGCCCTGTCCCCCTCCTGCCGCGTAAGCACACACCTGAAACGCCAGGACATCCCCCGCGGAGCCGTGTCACCAGGACCTGCCGCACACGGCTACACCAACCTCCCACTGCCCCCAAACACGAGGCCACTGCCTGGTTTCTCCAGGGGAGGAGGTGGGGACTCTCATGCCCCCCGTGCCTTTCGTACGAGGTCACCCAAACTGCCATGTCCCCCCAGGCCACCTGCACACCACCAGGTTCCAGTTATAGCCTCCAATCCCCAGCCAGTCCTTCCAGACAAGGGGGAGACTGTTACTCCTACGTACTGCACACCCCGTCACCACAGAGACGTCCAGCGGTCCTCGTTAGAGGATGCCATGTGTTTCCAATCCAGACCTCATTGAATAAGGGGGACAAGGCTCTTGAGAGGTTCGCCCCCCATCCAGGGCAGCCAGGGGGCCGGTCTTTGTCCGCTGAAGCCCTAAGGCTGGAGAGGGGCACCCCCAGGCTCCCCTGCAGACCCAGAGCCTTTGCCCTTTGCCGAGGAGTGGGCAGGTCCTCCGTACCCTCAGCGCCCATCCCAGGATATGGTTCCTGGTTCCTTCCAGGGAAAACCCTCACTGAACAGTGGAAAAAGCAGCCCACCCAGTGGGCCACTTTCAGCCCCCAACCGCCTGAGAGGCTTCTGAAAGCACGGCCCCAAACTGGCCCAGGGGAAAGGTCTGCGCCCTGAGCGGCCGGGGACACGGCGCCTGGACTGCAGCAGCCTGTTGCTGAGTTGAAACAACAGGGTTTCACACCACGCCTGGCCTGGGAGGCCCTCGGCCAGGCCTCTGTGTCTCTTCATCGCCCACCGGGGAAGAAAAAGCAGAAGTTGAGTTTTGCTAAAGGAAGCCATCAGGTGCTGGGATCCCCTTGCATTTACTGGAACACTCTGCCATGTCTACCTCCCCACCAAGGGACGCCGAGGCCAGGGGCTGGATGTCACACCACAGCCACGCGGCCAGTCTATGGTAGGGCCCAATCTCACCGGAGCCTGAGCCCTTGGCCACCACGGGAACCCCAAACATCGGGGGGTTCCTGGGGCCCGTACACCCTCAGTCCCCAAACATCCTTACCAATCTGCCCCCTAGTTTCATTCCAGGTGAGTTCATCCCCAGCCCCTGCTTGGCATCACCCCCTGCTCAGCTGCCCACAAACATCCTTGTGGTGCAAGGTGAGTCCTGGGCTGAGATTCTGAGCCAGAGGAGAGCATTCAGGACTTGGAGCTCAGGGGGCAGGAGGGCAAGCGAGCGCCTCCCAGGAGCCGGTGCCCCTTGCGTGATCAGCAGGGGAGCCGAGGCCAGGTCATGGCCTGACTCCTAAGGAGCTCAGACTACATCCCCGGAGCAGCGGTCCCCGAGGAATGCGGCTACACTACACAGAGACGAATGTTCCTCTTTATCTGACCTGGGCAGCTGGGCCCCAGTCAGCAGGAGCAGGAGTTCCTGGGAGCCTGGCTCCCCTGCAGGAGGAGGAAGTGCCCTGTATCCCAAGTGCCCTGTATTGGGGCACAAACCACTATTAACTTCGTCTGGGAGGCTGATATCCCACAGGGGCCCAGGGTGCTCACTGCCAGGTCTGCGTGCTGAGCGGGGCTTCAAGGACCGCAGTGTCCCCTTCTCCAGCCCCTCCGATGACCGAGAAAGCATGTGCTGAGCTGACCAGAGCGGGGCTCCTGCTTTCTGCACCCCACGAGGCTCCTGCCTCCGCCTGGCTGGGTGGGGAGTGGGGCAGCAGCCCCAGGCCTCTGAGAGCCACACAGGACAGCCCAGGAGGAGCCCGCTTCCAGGCCGCAGGCCGGCTGAGCGGCGGCACAGCTTCTCGAGCTGCAGTCCTCCCTGCCTCCCTGCATCCCTGTGACGTGGGGCAGAGGTAAGCCTGCAGCTCCAACATCCGTAAGTGCCAATAAATGTTAATATCACACAAGCACCACTCTTACCGTCGTGTGAAACCGGTTTATTATTCACAGATGAAACCTGACCGCCGCCTTTATCACTGTGGAGGAGACAGGGATAGTTCCGTGTGCTCCCGGCGGGCTCTGCCAGCCCCAGCTCGGGGCCCCCGCGCCTGCTCCCTGCCTCCACTAGCCCCGAGCTTGTCCACAGGGGACTGTCAGGGGCCTTTGGGGTTCATGTGAAAACCCAGGGAAAGGCAAAACTCCCTTTGCTGCCCCGTGTCTTGGAAGCCCCCTCCTCCTGGCCCAGGTCGTACCTACAGCTGAGACCCAGCACACACCCGGACCACGCGGTACCGGTGGGGGCCAACCAACCCGCACTCGAATTTCATCCCCTGTCCTCACCTCCGGAGCAGGGGATCAAGAACCACCTTCTCTGTTCCCAGGACCAGAGGGGCGGGCAGGAGGCACCTGGCCCAGAGCCACGGGTGTGATTCATTCAGTGGGTCCTCAGTTCACAGATGCCTATCAGGGACCCACAGTGGTGACAAGGGAGGCGGAGGGAAGGACTCGAGGGGGATGGCACTGGCAGGAGGGCAACGAGGTCTCCTGATGAAGGAGGGACAAGCATGCCCAGGCCTGAGGGTCCCCTTCTGGGCACACCTGGGGCCACCCGTGCCCATGTGCACAGGGACCAGACGGGAGCAGGCTCACAACAGTGTCTGCGACGGGGAAAACTGGGAACAGCTCGGCTGTCCCCTGGGACAGATCAACTGGAATGCTCTCATGATGGAAAAGAGGCGTCGGGGAGTCCACGCAGGCTCTTGGCTGGAGAGGTAGGGGGTCCGAGTGGCCCACAGCGCTGCGCAGACCCGTTTAGATCTCCCCTCCCAGGACCAGCCGTGGTCGTCAGGCTCTTGTCCACAGGCACCCACACCCACTGGCCCCTGCCCTGGGCATCCTGCCCTCTCCCCAGGTCTGGGGCGTGGTCCCCAGTGCTCAGCAGCTCCTGGGAGAGGGGAGCTACGCCCCGGGGCCTCTCAGGAGACCACAACACCGAGCCTTGAAAACAAGCACCCTCCTCCAAAACCCGCTTCTTCAAGCCCCTCACGGGGAGTCATTTTCTGAAGCTCCGATTCTAGGGACGCTGCCTACTCCCCGCCCCAAAGCAAACCTGTTTACTGAGCACCTGGGGCGGGTGGGGGCACAGCTGCCAGCACAGGGGGCTCCAGCCAGGCTGGGTCCCGGTGACCCTGGCCGAGCAGGGCCGGCCGAGGCGGGCTGCCCGGGGCCAGTTAACCAACGCAGTGGTCTTTACAGAGGAGGCCATTCTTAATCAGAAAGCCCCAGAAAACACAAGTGGCTACTCTGTGCTGACATTTAAAACACCCTTTTGGCAACCCCCAGTGTGGCAAAGCGGTTTAATTAACTTGAAAGGGTGTAATTTTATGCTATTTAGTAGGAGATACACACTCCAAATGGCATCGTGGACTGAGAATCGGGGGCTGTGATCTTGAGAGTGAAAAAAACCAGCCATGAGTCCCTGGCAACCACAGGTGTGGGGTGGGGGGCCGTGGGGGTGGGGCATGCTGGGAGCTTCCCTCCAGATGGCGGCCTCGGAAGCCGCGCCAGCTCTGGGGCGGGGTGTCCGCAAGGCCGCGGCCCATCAACTCACCTGGGAAACAAACGCAGCATCTGAAGGAGAACTGGCCTTGGGGGGGCCAGTCACAACTCCCTGCCAGTCCCCTCCGCCGGGCCCTGCGGGCGCCAGTTCTCCGAGGGGGAGGTACCGCCTTCCTGCCCAGCTCTGGCTGTAGGCATGTCCAAGGTCACAGGGGTGGGTGGGGGGCTCCTGGATGGGAGCCCCTGGCTGGACGCTGCCCCCATCCCCACTGAAGGGGCCTCTTAGGGAGGAGACCAGCCTCTCAGCTGTGAGGCAGGATGGGTGAGGCGGTGTGACACACAGAGGACCCAGGAGCTGGGGCTGCAGCCTCACTTGGATGCTGGAAAGACCCTGGGGCTAGTTTCCCTTCCTGCCTGACCTCTGGAATGATGTAGTAAAATCTGGTACCGAAGGGCATGGGCTGGTCTCCAGGGCTGCAGGGGAGGAGGCACCACGGGGACCGCTCCCTCTCCCCGGGGCCTGGGGCGAGAGGAAGGCGTGGAGTGGTGGTGCCCACCCTTCCTGGTCCCCTGGTCCCCACAGACTGCCTGTCCCACTCGCCTCGTGCTCCCCGCTATCTGCGACTCGGGAGCCGTTGTGTCTGCCCCTCAGCAGGAGGCCCCGGAGCTGCTCCCTGGGCCCTTGGACGCAGGGGCACGCATCGTCAAAACAGATCCCCGCGAGGGTGAAATGCAACCTGCAGGCGTGTTAAACGGGCTCTCCCCCACCGACCCCGGACCTCCATAAAACAGTCATTCAGGGAATCTGATTTCCACATGTGATCGGCTGACGCACACTCCCACTGGCCCCAGCCTCATCATCCTGCCACCTCCAATGCCCCAGAATCTAATTTAGGGGACCCACATCTGCATGGCTCCATGGGGTGCCCGCCACAGCCCGGTCCCTCTCCCCTTTTGGGAGAGGCCCCCTGCAGTGAGCCTCACGTGGGCAGTAGTGGGGAGGGGCTCGCCCCAACCCCCGGAGGCAACTGGGGGGTTTTCGACAAACATCTACACCCAAGTAACCACCACCCAGACCAAGATACGGAACACTCCAGGAACCCTGGAGGCTCCTGAGAGCCCCACAAAGGACGGTCTGGCTGGGGGAGCAAGGTCCTGCCCTTGGCAACCAGCTCCTGGTTTGATTTACCGACCCGGCAACTGATAGGGAAACAGGATTAAATCCCCACTACTTAATCCGTTGGCACTAATTAGACTCAGCATGTTTACTGACCAGCTATCCTGTGCCAGGCCCCGTGTGGACAGAAGTAAGCAAGGTGAGGGTGCCGCCCTGTCTGTGGGTGACAGGCTCCAAGCCAGTCCAAGCCAGCGCAGGTCCAGGATGTCAGCCAGGATCTGACACTTCCCAACCAGCAGGGACCTGGTGGATGGAGGTCCCACCATCAGGGAAAGGGCGTGGGGGTGTTTGACGTACACAAGGCACCTCTGCGTCGAGGTGGCTTCCACAGTTCTAAGGGATGAGTTCAGGGTCCCAACATGCAGATGAGGGAAGTGCAAGGAGATGAAGTGACCTGCCCCAGGCGAGTGGCTGGTGAGACATGCGTGGGAGGGGACTCTGAGGGGGACTGTGGCCCTCAGGTTTCAAGTGGACAGTCCTTCCACCACCCTGCCCCCACCCTTCCTTCTCTCCCCTCCTCCACCTGGTCCTGCAGGATGAGACCAGGCCACAGGGAGGAAGGGACGACTCACAGAGGGCTCAGGGACGCTGGGGGGCTCGGCACGCAGCTCAGACACACAGGGGACCACAACACTTGGTGGCAGCACTTTGGGAACTGGGAAATGATGCTGATGGTGGATCCCAGGGGTCACTCTTCTGCATGTGGCTCTGGGCGGTGGGAACCACACTGAGCTCGGGGAGGGGGAGGCGGGAGGACCTGGTGAAACAATCCCGGCGGTGCCTCCAGGAGTGACTCCGACCGGCACTCTCACCTCCTGATTCAGTTTCCCCATGTCTATGATGGGGCCACCAGCACCTAGGGGAGGCGGCAGACAGGCCACTAGACAATACCTTCAGAACCTGGCAGTGAGACAACCCAGGCCGAGGGCAGGGAGTGTGGTGGGGGTGGCAGAGTGCCCTGTGTGGCAGGCACCAGCCGGCACCCCCAGTCTGCGGGGGAGAAAGCCCCCGCCTGATCCTCCGTCTTTCCCCAGCAGACTGCCGGGGGCCAGACCCACCTTAGGCGGAGCGAGGACCGAGGGCTCGCCTCTGGGCCGCTTCCTGGTCTTGCTGAGATCTGTGTGGAGCAAAGGCAAGGGGACACAGGCAAGGCTGGCCGGACCAGGTGCTGTGTGGACGCTGGCCGACTCCCACCAGAACCCACCTCTGGCCTCCCCATGTCCAGAGGTTGACCCTCTGCATGGGGGAGGCCGGGGTAGATCAGCCAGGTGGCCACAGACATGGGGCCACATGATGGGAGACTCTGTGTGGCTGTCCTTCCTCTCAGCGAGCTTAACTGGGGCCAGAGGCCCTACTACTGCCAAGTTCCCCCCAGGCATGGCCTAACACAGCCTGGCCTAAAGGACATTCTCCAGAGCATGGATGTCCCCTGCAACCCTGTAAGCAACACGAGGGGGCCAAAGCCACCCCCAAGCACACCTGTGCCAGGCAGACGCCAAGGCACAATGAGCTTTCCTGAACGGCTCCTTCCTTCACTCCCAGGTGAGCAGTTGGGCAGACTTTTTGGGACCTTTCCTCTGATTCACCTTGGCCAGGCAAGTCCCCAGGGATGGTGGTCTGTAAATACCACCCCCAGGCCAGTCCGTAGTTAGTACAGTGATGAGAGTGTGAAATTGGGCCAGAAGATGGTGGGGGAGAATCTCTTCACACTTCCACACCTTTGCACGCACACAGGTACCAGTGCACGCACACGGACATGCGCACACTGCCCCCTGCCTGGAACACCCTTCCCGGTTTCTGTGCTGGGCCACCAGCCCTCCCTGGACCTCACTCAATAAAGCAGTGATGCTCCCCAAGCCCAGCGCTGCTGAAGGAAGCGCTGGCTGGCTGCCTGGCCCCCAGGGGACTCACTGGCTGGGTGGTGGGCGGGGCACCAAGACCCTCCCCCAGCTTCAGACTGGAGCACATGACCCAACCTGGCCAATCACAGCACTGGATTATCTGGGACCTATTACTGGTTTAGTGGGCCGGCATATGACCCAGTGGAGCCAATCAGAATCCTTCCCTGGGACTGAGTCTCCAGCAGGGAGAAAGACGCTGTCCTGCCAGGGATCCTTGCTCAGGAACCGGAGGTTGTCCCCTGACCCTGGGGCCCCGGAAGATCACCGCTGGGCTGGTTCACACTGATGACGGCCCAGGGTGTCACCCTCACCTCGTGAGTAAAGGGGAGGGCACAGAGTGGGAGCCCCATACTTGCGGCTCTCTGCTTTGGGGGTGAAGGCAGCGCCTGCTTCGCCCATGGGGAAACCCCTGGGGCCTCTGAAATCTTGACACCTGGTTAAACACACACCTGCACACAATGTAAGTACCTATTCTGAGTCAAGGAAAAAAGCAGAGCCTTCAAAATGCCACTCCAGCCAAATGCCCACACGTGCCCGTGGTGGTCCCAAGGAGTCGTGGAGGTCTGTCCACTGTCACCTGCACCATCACGTCCGCCCCGCAACGTGCTCCCTGGGACGCCAGCCAGGAACTGCAGGAAAGCAGCCCAGAGTCCTGGAGTCAAATCCTGGCCCTGCCCCCGATGGGCTGTAAGACCCTGCACAGTCATCACACTCCCTGAGCCTCAGTTTTCCTCATCTGTAAAACAGGGACAATTAACATGCATGCAGATTGGCTGTGACGGTTAAAAGAGGAGTGTGTGGCACACACCTGGAGCTTAGGAGTCCCCGAAAAAGCTGCACAGAGGTAGGACAATGTGGCTTCAGGCAGCCGTGCCTTTGATTAGGCTACCCACCCTCCCCGAGCCTCCGTTTCGTCATCTCTAAAATGGGGATGCGGATGTCATCTTCCTAGGGTGGTGAAGAATCAGGGAGATTAGGAAGGTAAGGTGTTCAGCTGCCCCGTCTCTGCCCTCCTCCAGGAACCCCAGGCCTTGAGCAGAGCCTGCGAGCTGGGCCCGGTGACCTGCTGAGCTGTGCTCTGCGTGCAGACGGTGTCCCCCAGGGGGACACTCAACGCTCTGTCCTCTCTGCTGGGGTAGTCTTAGAAGGAACAGTATTTCTGATGGAAATGAATAAAGTGCTGAAAACAAGCTTTAGACTTTGAGCTGAATGTCCTGGGGCGGGGTGGGGAGGGACAAATCCTCACAGGCTAAATGTAGCCAAAATCACCTCCCAGGAGGGTCCTGACCAGGTGGCACTGCTGCCTTCTCTCCCGCAATGAGTGCGGGGGCCATGGCAACGCACGGGGTCCTGCTCCAATACCCCCGCCTCCAGGTGGCCCCGGAGGGCTCCTCCCAGCACTGTCGGACAGGGGAAGGGGCGTTGCTGGGTGGTGGAGGCAGGGACCAGGGAAGCCACTAGCAGCCAGACCGGTTCACAGCGGCTCCTGGCAGAGGCCTTTGTGAGCTCACGCTCTCCCCTTGACCTGGCAGAAATGCCGGCCCCTGGCCTGCAGCCCCCATCTCACTGTAAATGCCCCCACTCCCAAACCCCTCTCCTCTGAGCTCCAGGCCCGCACAGGACATCCCCCCAACCCCGGACGCCTCCCCTTCCTCTCAAGCCAGCTCCTCTTCCCGGGTCCCTCATGGCAGGGAGGGGTCCCACCACTGCCGCCCTGTGACCGTGTCACGCCTGGGCTCAGGTCGGCCCCTCTTTCCATCACGGAAGTCTTCTCCGAACCCCCTGGCCAGGTGGGAGCCGGGGCCTCATGAACCGCGGGGGTAGGGGAGACGACACGACACTTCGAAAAAGAGTTTGGTGTTTCCTACAAATTAAACACAGCCTGTGCGCTAGGACCTGGCAACTTCTCTCCTAGGTACTGACATAGAGGAATGAAAATGTGTCCTCAAAATGGCATGCCCACGAATGTCCAAAGTAGCCTTATTCATTATCGCCCCAAAGTGGGAAAACCCAAGCGTCCGTCAGCTGGAGAGTGGACAGCCATGGTGACACATCCGGGCCACGTGACGAACAGAGCAGAGGGCGAGGCGGGCCCACCAGCAGCAGGGAGGAGCCTCGAGCGAACGCAGGGGGCCAGGAAGGCCACTTCTGAACGGCCCCGCTGACACGAAGCTCGTGGAAGCGAGGAAGGTGGGAGGAGTGATGGGACAGGGCACAAGGGCCCCTCCCTCCTGGGGGGATGAGAATGCTGTCTTCATGGGGGGGCAAGGCACTTGGTGTGTACAACTGTCAAAACTCATCAAACAGTAAAGACCTGTGAATTTCAATGGGTGTAAATTACATCTCAAGGAGAAAAAATTACGTATTTAAGAAAATGGCAAGAGCTGCAGCTCCAGCCCCCACGGGAAGAAAGGAAAACGGGGGCGGGGGCTGCTGGAGGGGCGCGGGCTGGAGTGCAGCCCCACGGCCCCCGGGGGAGACGAGGGTCACCACCCACCCCCCGCCACCTCCTGGCGGCCTCACAGCCCCCGCGCTGCGTGCGGACTGGAATCGAGTCCTAGGCACGTCGACCAGGGCCTGAGGGGCAAGGCGCCGTCTCCAGGAGGGGACCGGGGACCCGGGAGTGGGTCAGGAACAGGTGTGGTTTCTGGGTGGTGCTGAGACAGCGCTGGAATCAACATGGGCCGTTTATGGAGATAAAACACACACTGGTCTCACGATCATAGACAGGACTTCACTGTCCTGTTACAGACTTCTGTTCTCATCCCTCTGATGAGCACCCGAAACTGCAGAGAAGGGGTGGTGGGTTAGGGGCTGGGAGGGATAGAGGACTTCCCCAGACCGCACTCTGGCTCCCGGCGGGCACACGTGTGCCAGCAGCACTGGCAGCGGAGGAACAGCCCGGAGATGCAAGGTGGACGAGGCAGCACAAGAGGAGGCAGGGAGGCCAGGGGGACGTGCGACATGGGGACAAGGCATGGAGGCCAGGGAGCTCTGGAGGGGGGTTTTAAGCAGGAGGGTGACAGGAGTCGTGAAAAATCCCAGGCAGAGCCCAGAGTTCGGTGGTGGGGACACACATACGAAACGGGTGACGCCCCCGCCCTCAGGAAACTCACTACCTGGGGGTAGAGCGCGTGGACAAGCCTCTGCCGCTCTGAGCCTCGTGTCCCCACCTGTAAAAGGGAACAGTCAGGGGAAACCACAGAGATGCCTGAAACACCGCCGACCTCCCCCAGGCACCGTGCGGTTAGATGGCGAGGAAATGACCCACACCTCCCCGTGGCAAGAGGGCCTGATCTGCGGCCGGCCTCCAGGCAGGCCTGCTTCAACCCCTCCAGTCCACTCGATTATTCCCAACATGAAACCCGGCCCTTAAATTCCGCCGTGAGTTCTAATTATCAGCATTAGCATTGCTGATCTTCCGCCTGCCCGCTGCGAGCGGCTCCAGAGGCGGCCGTGGTCCAGCACCGCATCCTCGTGTTAATAAGCTGGAATAAATGAGGCCGCGCTGAGCAGTGGGGCCCACAGGATGCAGGAACATTTTAACTTCAGATTTGGGGTCTCAAGTTATGAGGGACAACCAGAGGGAGGAGCAGGCCCCACCCCTGGGGGCCAGAGCAGGAGGCCGAGATGCGGCCCGGGTCAGTCGGGGTGCTGGAGGACGGACGGCGCGGACGGGCCTGGGCTGCTGGGCTGGGCTCTTGAGGGAGGGGGACTTTCTGTTCAAGTTGCACAGATGAGTGGGCCCCTCATGCCATCCCCGCCCGGCCTTGTTCCTGCACACACCCGGGGGCCGGGACAAAGTGGGGCACAGCTCAGAGGGAGCCCGTCTCATCAGCCTTCACTGAGGGGGGAAAAGAAGGGTCACTCTCGGCCACGACCCCAGCCCTCGGCCCCTCCGAATGCACCCGCACCTGTCCCTGGCGCAGACTGTGGACGCCCTGGGGTCCCCCAAAGTGCTGAGGGTAAAAACAATGAAGCAGCAGCACTCAGGAAGGAGAATCAGGAGGTCAGGGAGCGAACAGACACCAACAGCCAAAAAGGCACGCAGGGCCTGGGACACCTGCTCCCCGAACCGCCCTGCTGGGCAGAGGCAGCGGCAGACGCACGGGGGCTCCCTGCCCTCAGGGGTCATGGGCCTCCCCCCTCCCCCAACTGGGACCTCCCCCTCCCACCCAGGCTGGGGGTGGGCTGGACAAACCAGGGCCCACATCCTCGCCTGCATCCTCCAGTGAGGTGGACTCGTGGTCCACTGTGCACAGGAGCAGACGAGACACACACAGGGGGAGGTGTCCGCCTGACCTGGGGACCGGCCAGCTTACTGTCATTCATGGAATTTAATTTTGTGTTAGTATGTCAACTTCTAAACATTCCAGCTTGTTCCAACTTTTAAAGGCTCAATAAATATTCATTGAATGAGTAGAGAGATTAGAGAATAATGGTAATTCTGGCCCTTACTGAGGCCCTGCCACGTGCCACACAGTCATGATTGTATTTACTCCTTCAGGAACCGCCGGGGTGCTCACAATTACTTTTCCTTTCCACCCAGGAGGACACAAAGGGCCAGGAGGCTCAGTGACCTGCCCAAGGTCACTCAGCTTTGAGCCCATGATCCACACGGGGGGAATCCCAGAGACCGTGGGGAGGAGTGCGCCAGGGCACCGCCAGGCCGCCTCCCAGTGTCCCCAGGTGCCAGGCCTCCCTGCAAACTGGGCAGTGCTGGGCTCCTGGGGGCCAGGCGTGGTGGTAACCCCAGTTGGCCATGGAGCTGGCTTTTGGGGGGCCGTCTGCCCGGGTAGGTCAGGGCAGCCTGCCCCTTTGTGCCTCAGGTCCTGCACCCACAGCCTCTCTCCTCCTCTTCTCCTGCAGGTCTGGTTTCATTTCATCTCGGTCAGAACAGCAATGGGCACAGGAGGTGGGGGCAGAAAGAACAGAGGACTACAGACCCCACAGAAGCTGCGGACGCCCCGATTCTCTGACCTTGTGGTAGATGCGGGGTGCAAAATGGTCAGTCAACTCCGTCATCCACACAAACAGGGGCTCGGAGGGCTCAGCCTCGACTCTCACAGCCCGTGCCTCAAAGGCCCGCACTGCGCACCTACTGTGTGCCGGGCACCCGGCTGCGGGCGGGCCTTTGGTCCCGCCGGTGGTGACTGACCAAGGTGAGGGCAGTGGGGGCCACACCGGAGCAACGTGGGGTAGGGAGGCCCCGCCCAGCCTTTGGAGCTGCATTCACTCCTCCGTCGGTTCCCTCCTCCCTCTCTTCATTCTGTATTTTATTCAAGGCATGAATCTGAGGCAGCCTGTCCTCCAGGGGCTCCCAGTTGTGGGGACAGACCTCCTGCCCTGTTTGTGGGGGCAGAGGGAGTAGGTCACCCACCCAGAGGAGAGGACAGTGAGCCAGGCCACGAAATAAGGCAGCACGGCGCAGGCAAAGGTGTGGCAAGGAGGAGCAGGGCCCTGGGAGGCCAGACTCAGGACCCGCATTTGTGCCCGAGTGTTCATTCCTCTCTCCCAGCCGGACCCAGGGAAGAGACAGACACTCCTCTGAAACCTGGCCCCGGGGGCTGGTGACACGGAGCCAGGCCCCCGGATGGTGTGCGCTCCAAACCCCGCCTGCCAACCAGCGAGCGGACCCGACGCTGGGCCAGGCTGCTGACCCTGGACCCCCGTCGATGGATGGGGGTGAGGACACCAGGCTTGTAAGTGGGATGACCACATGGGGAGAGTGTCCTCAGGGCAGCGGAGGAGGAAACAGGCAGGGCTCCTGAGAGCAACTGAATGAATGTGGGGCTCAGGGGACAGTATTCGCTGTAGAAATAAAGTCACGGATGTGGAAAGAAGGACGCCGGGAAAGGAAGCGTCGGGTTTGGGGTCAGCAGAGTGCTTCCCCGGTGCTCACTCGCTCCGCCCTGTCGCACGTCCGCCTCTCTGAGCCTCGGTTTCCTCCTCTGTCAGCTGGAGAGATGTCTCCCTCCTGGGGTCACACAGCTATCTGCACGGAGGGCTGACGGGCGCATCCACAAGGTGCTTTGACCTCCCCCCACCTCTGCCTTAACTCCCTGTAAGTTGCTGGCGACGACGCCTCAGTGACATGAGGAGGGGAAAGCCCTCCGCGAGCGTGAGGAGCTGCAGGAGCAGGTTCCGATCAAGCTCGGTTCACGGGTAGCTCACTTCGCGTTGCTCCTGCATCTCAGGAGGCCCCACCTCCCCAGGAAGGCCTGGTGCTCACGGGAGCCAGGAGGAAGTGGCGGGTGAGACGGGGTCTGCCCAGGCTCCCCTGCACCCCCTCCCCTGTGAAATGGGGCAACTTTGTCCGGCCAATGACATGAGGTCCGGTGCTTCCCGTGCAGACACACGCCTGGATCTGCGCCCCTTCCAGCCCCGAGTGGGAGCCCAGAGCTTACGAGTATCCTGCTCCGTGAGCGCCTGTGGGCCGGTTCCCAGGCCAGCGGCCGGCAGCCTGGCCCATGGCCCCGGCCCCCGGTCTCTGCTCTGCTCAGGTCTCCTGCACTGGGTTCAGGGCGAAGCACATCCAGGAGGGCTGGAGTGGGGGGACAGGCAGTGATGGGGTTCCTGGCAGCCCCTTGTCTTCTGCCACCTGACCAGGCTCCCCCCAAATACTGGTGGCAGGATGGGGGGTTGTAAGGGGCCCTGCTTACCTCGCCCTTGGCAGGCAGCTGTGGGCAAGCACATGGGCGTGACAGCTGGGACACACCTGAATCTTGGGGCTCCACAGAGGGCTGGCGGCCAGGTGGGACCGGCGCTCTCCCGGTCCCGGCAGCGAACAGGGAAGACGCTGTAACCCGCTCCGCAATCACAGGAGCCGTGCCTTCCGCCGGGATCGCTCTTTCCTCTCCCTCAGCCTGCGTCACCCGTTTATCCATTCCACGAGGCGGTGGGCTTGGAGTCTTGGGGACACTGCAAACTCTCAGGGCCCACCTTGTCAGCCCTCAGAAGAGCTGAATAGCGGGTACTCGATCTCCTGACCCAGCTCCTCACCATTCTGGAGACCCTAGGGTTTTTCTCCAGCCGCCCAAGGAGGGTGGGGGTGGGTGGGTTGGCTGCCAGGAGCCCCCGTTCCAGGCCTGGCTCCGGCCCTGAGCTAGTGCACACTGGAGCCAGAGAAGACTGCCCCCACAGCCACCTCCATGGGGACACCAAAGACCACCTCTAGGGATATCTGTACCCTGGGACAGGTGGCACTTGCTAGTCAGGCTGTGGTTCTCCAGTTTGTTTTGTTCTAAGCAGAAGTCCCACCAATTTGAAACATCAAACTGGACACTGTAATGTGCAGCGGCTCCACCTCTGAAGTGCCCGTGGGCCCCTCCCCATCGCCCCCAAGTCTTATGCAGACCCGACACGTCGCAGGCGCCACTGGGCTTTCGTGATGTGACCGCTTTGCATTTTCCCGTGTTCCCTTTCATTTTATCTTTCCTGCTCTAATTTATTAATTAGTCTCTCCGCTCACAACATAATCCCAGCCCCAGAGGATCTTTTAACACAGCCAACACCTCTGAACGTTTCCTCTTCCAGTGCGTCGTGGAGGGGAGTGGAGCCTGGGCTTCCTGCTACAACGGAGACTCCCCAGGGGAGCCCCCGCCCTCCTCCTGAGACCGCAGCTTCCAGGTGTGCGGGTTTGGCTGCAAGGGTTACGCTAAGACTTTGCTGTATTTGATTTGGACTGAAGATGCCCCTTCCCCGGTCAGCTGGGGCTCCCCACAGCACCTCCCCTCCCCATTGGTCCTCCCGGGAGTCAGGCCGGGTCCTCCAGCTTCAGCCCCTCCAACTAGGCTCTTCTTAAGGAGCCTCCCAGCTGAGGACCCCACCCCAGGGGGGTGTGAGCCATCGAGGTCTTGACCCTGAAAGGGCCCACGTTTATGCAGGACGATGTGGGGAGCCACACAGCCGACAAGGCTGTTTAAACCCGTGACGTCGAGGTCTCCTTGTCCGAATGCACCGGCCAGTATAGTTCCTTTCTCTTTTCAAAGCCCCTCAGAAAGTAATTCCATAAGCACCCCGCGCTCGTTCAGCGCTTCCCCGCCCCCGAAATAATCCACAGCCGCCAGGGCGCATCAGGCCCTCCCTCCCCTGGGCCTAAACACCCTCACCTCAGAGGTGCCGGTGACTTTCCGAGCCCCTCCTGTGTGCGAGCAGCTCCTCTCCCTTAACCCTGAGCCCCGCACATGCAGGGATCTTACCAATTCTTTTCTCTCATCCTGGGAAGACACTAAAAACAGCTGCAGTGAATGAAGCTGACCCCCTCCCCCAGCCGAGCTTCTGTGACCGGGGCCCATCACGCCAACCCAGACAACCTGAGCCACCTGGGATGTATTTGTGTGTTCGGTCCTGCCCGACTTCCCCACCTTCCATCCCGTCTCACCTGCTCCTCCGTGTGGCCTCTCTGGGGCCACTCAGGTCTACAGGTGAACTGAGAAACCATCACTTCACCAGAAGTAACATCCCTCCCCGCATCAAGTTCATCGAGTTTACCCCGTCAGATTCAAGCCCTCCCACACCGCACCTGCAGGACACACCTGGGAGACGGGAACCTGGAACCTCATTCTGCTCCTCTGTCTTTAACAAGGGGGTCCCAGATCCTTGGGAGGCCACCAGGCTTCTATGGCCCACAGGTCAAATCAGGCCCATTGCCCATTTTTGTAACGCCCCCAACCAGGATTTTTTAAATGGTCTGTGGAGGAGAATCAAATAAAGGTTAATACTTTGCGTCATGCGGAAATTACATGAAATTCACACATCAGTGTCCACAAGTAAAGTTGTATTGGAACACGGCCGCACGGGTTCCCTCTGTGTTGTCCACGCTGCCCTACAGCGGCAGAGCTGAGTCGTTATGACAGGGGCCCTGCGGCCCATCAAGCTAAGAAGATGCCCTGTCTGGCCCTTTCCAGAAAGTCTGGCGACCCTCCAGCTAAGCGATGATGAAGGACGTGTCCGGTGTCTGACCACGTGTACGCGTGTGGACGGTGCATTTCTTTCTGGGGCTGTTTGAGACTTCAGAGGACACTAGGAGGCCAGACAAGGATAAAGCTCACAGCTGGGCCTCACCGTCCACTCCAGTCAGGACTAAGAGGCTTGGCTGGACCAGGGGCCCTAGATGGGACAGCCAGAGGGACAGCTCCCCACTGTGCAGCTACCACGAAACCCAGTGAATCCAAAACCCAGGCTGCCACGTGCTGGGTGGGATGTGAGGGGCGCTTTTGAATGCAAACATCTACACAGCACCAGTGAAGCTGGAAAGAGAAGGATAGTGCAGAGGAGGATAGTGGCCTTTTGGCCAGACGAGAGCCACCTGGACCACGAGGTCGTGGGGCTCAGGGCCTGGGCTGAGCAACCCCACTAGCCCAGGTTTGAGTCCCAGCTCTGTCCTCAGTACCTGTGAGGGCCTGGGGAGGGCACATAACCCCCTGGACCCCACTCCCCCCACTGTCTACCCTGAAGGCTTGCGCATTGGAACAGAGAGGCATGGGGAGCATTCAGGCCTGAGCACGTGCTCGGTGAGTCGCAGCTGCTGCCATGACCACTAGTCTTTTTCAGCTCACCTCCCAGACAACACTGAGGGCTAAGGACTCTTGCCCATACTTTTGAACATCTTTTGAAATAGACTCAGAGAAGTGAAGTGATCTGCCTGAGGCCTCACAGCAAGATGCAGCCGACCTGGCTAGACCTGGGCTTCCTGACACCCAAGCGCGTGCCCAGAGCTGTTCTACCCGGCTGTCCAGACGGCAGCAGGGCCGGCTCCCTGGAGGATGAGCACTGGACAGCCCACTTCAGCTGGGCTTTGAAAAAGAGGCAGATCTTGACACATGGTGCAGGGTCCGCCCTCCAGAGACAAGAGAAGGGAAAGCCAAAGCAAGGAGGTGTGAGGTGTGAGCAAACGGGGACAGCGGTGTCACAGGGCGGGCAGGATGGAGTTCCAGCCTGGCAGCCACGGTCAAGCTAAGCCCAGAGCGACCACAGGATGGACCACCGGCCAGTGATCCGGCTGGGTCAGGCCTGTGTGGGCAGAGGGTGGCGGCACAGTGCCTGGTCAGGATCCCCAGCTCTGGGCTTAGATGGACTGGTGCAGAATCCTGGTCACCACTCCTTGGCTGTGTGACCTCAGCAAGGTCCCGGAACCTCTCTGGGCATCAGTTTCCTCATCTGGGTAACCTTGACCTGTGCTCACGGGGAGGTTGTGACTATTAAGTGGGATGATACAGGAGATGATGGAGCGGATGCTCCGTGTGTGTTCCAAAGCAAAGTCCCAATAGGCCGGCCCCAAAGGCCAGGGATCCAGGATCCTCATGGGAAACAAAGTGAACTGAATCTTCCTTACCCAGGAGGAGGACACGATTCCGTATTTCTGCCTGGGGAGGAGCTGGGCAGGAGGGACAGGCGGAGGGCAGTCCAGATGGCGCCAAATTGACGGGGTGGAGGCCTGACCTGGGGCCTGAGAGTCAGGACCAGCTCACCATCTCGAGTGCGTCTTTTCCTCATCACTCAACTCGTAATGGGGATGACAGCCAGGATTAAATAGTAAGTCATCTCCAGCCCCATTACAGCCCCAGCAAGATGGCTCCAAATTAAATCTAACAGTCAATGAAATCGTCAATATTTAATTTACTCATTGCAGGTGGCAATTCAGCCCTCATGACGCTGCTGTTTAATGGCAGAAATACTGGGATTTATCATTATGGGCCTCAAAATCGCTGGGCTCTCTCCACCAGGCAGCCGCTGCCCAGGCGAGCAGGGGGTAGAGCCCTGGGGGACCCTCCGCAAGCTGCTCAGGGAGCACGTGGTCCGCGGGGAGCTTGTCCCCGGGGCCACTGCTGGGCCCCTCTCAGGACAGTGGTTCCTATTTTTGAATCCACTTGGCCCTCTTTGGAAACAGGAAACTTGGGAAGAATTAAGGGGTGGTGGTCCCTCCTGATCCTCTGACCTCCTTTACCTGGTCTCCCCGGATCTGGGAAGGGAGAAAGGGCTCTCCTGAGGGCAGCATCCCAGATGCCTGAATCACTTAAAAGCATCACCTCATGTACTCCTTCCGCTGGTTTGCTGTACCTGGTGGCCCTGCCCTCCCGCCCTCCCCCGCGTCCTTCTAGCCCTGCTCACTCCCCGGGCTCCCTGCAACCCCGTGCCCCACCAAGGATGCATCCTGTGGACCCATGGCCACTGCCCGGCCCGCCCCTGCCCTTCTGCTGAGGGACCACAGATTCCACTCCCCAGGCTTCAAGCTCGACCAGGAAGCCCTTTCATGGGTCGAGCATACAACTGCATCAAGTACTAACTTCCTTTAAAAAGTTTCCCACCTTGATTATTTGCACGAAAAACCTTATGAAGGCAAAAAAGCAGGTGCCCTGGGAGAGGGACGAGAACCCAGCCTGTGTGGCAGGGCTGGTACATGAGGCCCTGGCTCTTTTCTGCCGCTCATCCTCCACGCAGCTTCCGGGGGAGTTTCTAAATTAATTTTTGTTTGTATTCAATTAATGCACGTACAGAATCGATAGTCAACTCTCCCTCTCTCACAACTTGCTTTCTTCTGCCCCGAGTTTTCCCTGGCTTGGCTTTCTATGGTCCTCTTGCTACGTTTTCCTAGGTTGCCTGATGGAATTAGAAACCCCTTTTCTGTATAAATCACCGGGTGCCAGTTCCTTTGTTTTCTAGAAGCTTCCATCTGCTGGTCCAGCCTAACTGGGTTTCTCTCAAGGTGACTGGGCTCCTCCTGCGCTTAGATGCCCCACTCTTCTGGGTTTGACTCCCTTATTTCGGCAAAGCACCTCACCCAGAGGGCTGCATGTGAACGCACATCTCCGAGGCCCTGCGTGTCTTCAAGCAGAGCCCTAGGTTGGACAGTATTACCTCGCGGCATTTTGAGTGCGTGGTTCTGCTGGCTTCCGGCTTCCGGGCCCATGGCTGGGACAGCTCCCGCCTTCGTGGTTCCTTTGCAAGTGACTGTGCTCTCCTGCTCCCCAAGTTTGAATCCGAAACTCAAACCACGTGCTCTAGACTTCACAGTGATGCTCTGCAAGGTGGACCTTCGGGCATCTTCCTTCTGGAAACTTGTGCCCTCTGATTACAGAGAGCATTCTTATTTCTTTCATCTTGTTCTGTCCCTTCCCTTGTTTTACCTGGAACTCCTCCCACCAGACAGATCCTCCAATCTTCTCCACGTCTCTATCCATGCCCATCCATTTATCATTTTATTCTACTTTTTGAGAGATCCCCCAGCTCTCCTGCTGACTGCTGAATCCCACTGCCACGCACTTTATTTCCAATGGTCCTTGCAGGTCTGTGGCTATTCCTCTATCCAGCACCTGTCCCGACCTCACGGGTGCCGCAGATTGCCTGATTTCTCATGTAACCAAGCAGGACCCTGTGAGGTCTTCCTAGGACAGAGCCCCCCCCCCCCCCCAGTCCTCTGCTGTGGCTCCTCTCTGAAACACCTGAAGTAGCCACATAATACTGTCTCATGTTTACTTCCTGAGTTTTTCAGGTACTGAAAACCACCACCAAAGGGAAGAAATTAACACTTGCTGATCAAGGGCACGTGGCCCCCAGACCTGCTGGCACCCAGGGGTTGGTAGTGTTGACCGCCCTGTTACTCCACATCAGCCAATCAGAGAACTGTGCACGAGTTAATCACGTCCCCTGCAACACCCCCACCCCTCACCTGCCCTTAAATACGCTTTGCTGAAACCCTTTGGAGAGTTCGGGGTTGTCTCGGGCAGGAGCCACCCCATGCTCGGCCCGGAAGTAAACATTTCTCTGCTCCAAACTCCGATGTTTCAGTTTGTTTGGCCTCATGGTGCACTGGCACATGAACCGGCCTTCAGCAACACTCGGAGGACTTTGACTGAAGGCTTCGGGAAGGTTTTCCGGCTTCCTGCATGGCCTCCTCCTCCTCTTCAACCCTGTTTTCTGTCTGTCTTGCTCTTCCTTGTTAGAAGCTCCCTGAAGGTAGGGTGATCACTGACCGTCCGCTCCCCTTTCCGGACAGAGCGCTGGAAAGCCCTCCGGAGGGCCTGTCTGGGTAATCACAGCCTGCTACAAAATGATGGCCCTTTGGCCTGATCCGTCTTCTCTCTCACACGCCTACTTGATGCCTGGGGCTTCAGCTTCGGAACCTCCCACAATCTCTGGGCCCCTTGGTGCCTCCACGCCTTCGCTCCTGCTGTGCCCCCTGCTAACTGTGGTCCAGATGAAGGAGGCACCTAAGCCCCCCGGAAGCGCCCTCTCAGTCAGCAGGCATCTGTAACGCCTGCTGCAGCCGCTCTGACCCAGAGGAAGCCGGGGCGTGGGGCGGGCAGGCAGGTGTCAGGGACACGCAGGGGAGGGCCCAGGGCTCTGCAGGACAGGGGGCTGGTGCAGCGATGAGCCCAAGGGAAGGGAAGCCTTTACGACTAGGGGAGGACTGAAAAACAAGCCGACGGTGGGCGGGTGAACAGCAGAGAAGACACTCCAGGAGAGGCGGGAAGAAGGCCAGAGTGTTCAGGGAGATGCAGGGATGGGGTGTGAACGGAGCGAAGGCGAGGGCCGGGGGTGAGCCAGGCCAGCTCCCCAGAGTCACGGGAGCCCTGGGTTCTGAGTGGGGCACAGGCACGGCCCCTTTGCACTTCAGACAGCGCCCTTTCCGGGCGCGCAGGCACAGGCTTCCCTACACGTGCCACCTTCTCCCTGAGACCCACTTCCAAGGGCGCTTACTTATCGTGGTGCATCCAGCATCCAGCACAAGGCCTGGCACGTTGTAAACGCTACGTAAACATCCGCCTGGAACCAACAACCGTCCAAGAACTCCTTGGAGGCCGAGTCCTCCACGAGCCAAGGGTCCCACTTCCTGAATGTATTGCTGCCGATCATTTCCAGGTGTCCTGGACCTGCAGACCCCACCCCTCACTTCCGTCCACGGCTACCTAAGTTCAGCGTCAAATGCTGGCTTTGAGAGGTAACATCAAGACATCTTTCTTTTTCCTCACTATCTCAAATACTAAGGAAATCTCCGTCTGGCCCAATGCAGTTTGGATAGCATCGTGCCGACACAGCCGAACCTCCTGTCCCCCAGGGCCAAGACTACCCGCTGTCCGCATCCTCCCCCACCTCCCCTCTGCCTGCTGGAAATCACTTCCGGCTCCTCCACGCTTCCAGGCACCGTAGCAGGGAGTGTGCCCTGCGCCCCCAGAGCCGCTGGCTCTTTCGAAGGTCTGGTCTCCCCACGAGCTGTGTGACAGTTAATCTCGTGGGTCATCATGACTGGGCTGTGGGGGTGCAGACATCTGGTCGGACACGATCCTGGGCGTGTCTGGGAGGGTGTTTCTGGTTGGGATTTACAGGTGAATCCGTACACTGAACAAAGCAGATCACCCTCCCCGACGTGGGTGGGCCTCACCCAAGCCACTGAGGGTATGGACAGAACTGGAGGCTGAGTCAGACGCAGGCCCTCCTGCCGACTGTCTGAGCTGGACGTCAGCCTTATCCTGTCTTTGGACTCGAATTGCCAGGGGCCCTTCTCGGATCTGGAGCCTGTCAGCGTTTGGACTGGAACTTGTACCACCAGCCCTCTGGGGGCTCCAGCTGGCTGGCTGTCGATCTTAGGATCTCCCAGACCCGGAAGGGCATGAGCCGATTCCTTGTAATAAATCGTACACCCTTGAACAACACGGGCTTGAACTGATACGTGGAGTTTTTTCAATAAACACGTACCACAGCAGTAGCTTCATAACCAAGGCTCGTTGAGTCCATGAATGCAGAACCAAGGATGCGGACGGCCAGGCGGAAGGTCACAAGCGGATTTTCCACGGCTCAGGGGGTCGGCGAGCCCCAACCCCAAGAGACCCCATATAGTCCATTAACTGCTCACCCCGCCCTCAGCCCAACTCCAGCACCTCTGGCCCCTCCCCTGGGGGCTCAGGCCCGACCCCAACACCTCCGCCCTCTAGCAGACAGACGATGCCCCCAACTCCACAGGAGAGAACCTCACGCACTGTGCCCGGCATGTAAACGAACCGATTATGCTGATTTCAGCTACAGTGATGAATAACTACATTTTAGAGGGCGATACCTCCTAGGGCGAGATCTTTGGAGGAAAGTTCTTGCCTGCAGCGAATGTTCTGATGTGACTTTAGACAAGAAGCGGGTCTCTTCCATTTATACATTTACATGAGGGGTGGGGGGGTAAAAGCTTCTTCCATCCCCAGGTTTCGGCCTGAGTCACCCGTGGCCCAAAGGAGCTCTACCACTGGGCCCCCCGAGACTCATCAAACACTGAGCCTGAAGCTGCCTCTGGATGGTTCTCAGGGCAGAGCCTGTGGCCCAAACCTGCTTTTGCTGCTTTCTGCTGTGTGAGTCCTGGCAAGCACCTTTACCTCTCTGATCTTAGCTTCCTGTCCGTCCACTGGAGATGAGGCAGTTGGGAAAGGATTTGTCACAGGGCTCATTCCTGTCCTCTCTCTCCCGTGAGGCTGGTGGGTCTCCCGGCTAGGCCACCTCATGTGATGTGGACGCAACAGCTACTCTGAGTCTCAGCCTTGGACTCCAGCAGCCTGAATCGCCAGCCTAGAGATGGGCTTTGCTGGACACCTCCAGCCTCCTGTCCCCCAGCCTCATCCCCCAGATGCTGGTCTTTTGGGATCCGTGGCCCCACACGACCGCCCTGACAGTGCATCCCCCACCACGTCCCCCACTCCCACCACTCCAGCCACTTCCATCTGGGTCTCCCTTGACACTCCTCAGCTCCCAAACGCCCTCATCGGAGCTCATCACCTTCTCTAGCAGAACCTGGCCATCCCCACCCCTCCCTCCTCACCCCACACCCCTGGGCTCTGGGCCCTGGAGCAGCAGGGCCTCAGCCAGACTTTCGAGGCAGCCCCTCTGCCCCAACGCCCTGCTCAGCTCAGACACGGTCCCATGGGAGCCGAGGCCATGCTGCCCACTGGCTGGGAGGTCAGGCAGCAGCCAGACCAGATGCCAGGCAATGGCGGGGATGGACCCATCCCAGCAGCCTGGACACGAGCAGAGCACCAAGGACCCTCCCACCCCCAGCCCCACACACATCACTCCCTCCCCATGGGAGGCAGAGGCCCACCCAGGAATCCAATTTCCCAAGGCCCCACTTCCACATGCCCACCACCCACCTGTCATGGAGGGCAGGGCTGTGTCTTCAGTGGAATCAAGCAACACAGGAAGGCACAGGGCAGGGGGAGGGGATTCTAGAAACCACTTCCCACGGCCCCTGCGGAGGCCTGACCAGGCGGTGGCTGTAGGATGCCCCTGGTTTGGGCTCTGTCTGTTTTTCTCACAGTTAGACTGGGGTTATGGGTTTGGGGAGGAAGAGCAGAGAGAAGTGACCTTTCTGCCCCGTCACACCAGGGCACGGGCTGTCAGCCTGCCTGATCACTGGTCGCTGACCTTGATCACTGGCGGGGGGTTGTGCGTCCGGCGTCTGCGCTGCGGAGTTTGCAGACTGGTCACCCAGCTCACACTCTGAAGGGGCAGGGCTGCGCCCCGCCTCCTGCAGGGCCGAGCAGGACGTCTTTACGCGGAGTCCTTCCGCGTGGACTTGTCTCTTCTCCCTCATTTATTTAACCACTTACTGATGCCGTATGGACTAACTGACCCCTACTTGACACTTTGAGTTACAACCCAGCACTGTATTTTGTTGCTCAAACTGCTCCAGCCGCAGCCGCGGGCACCCTCTGAGCTGGCTCCTGTGTCCCTCTGACATGTCCCCATAGTGAACTTGTTTCTGGCGCCACAAGATGCTCAGCTCCGGGATACCCGTCACTGGTCCCTCTGAAGGACACGGACACTTCCTGAGGCCAGAGCCACCCCTGGCTTCACAGAGCTGCTATGACAAGGGTCAGAGCAGCAGTTTCCAGGGCTGATTCTCCCGCCGTTCCTACAGCTGGGGCTCAGCGGGCAAAGGTGGGGCTGGGCACCTGTGTGCTCGAGCTGCCCCGGCCGCTCTGATGCAGCCCGTCCTCAGCCCGGCTGTGGGGAAGGATGCGTCGGCGGGCGTCCCAGAGCCCAGCCTGGAACTCAGGACACCTGCATCTGGGCCCCACCTCTACTTCTGGCGTTCCTCTCCCTGCACGCAGGGGGGTGTCTCTAATACACCCTGGGGCACTTCGCGGCACGTCTCCTCACTCATCACCCCCACCCCGTGCCCACAAAGCCTGTTCAATGCGAGGGCCTCTCAAGTCCCTGGGAAATGTCCCTCTCCACGCACTGCAGCTGGTTTTAGTATTGCATCCTCTTTCAGGGGCCAGTGAGGGCTGGTGGTGGAGGCAGTGCCCTCAAGGTACCCGCACGCACAGCAGACCCTCTGGAGTCAGGAAGTGGAAAGGGGCTTTCCATTTCCACTCTGGGCACATCCACTGTGTGTCGTGCAGACACCTGAGGGCCCCAACACAGCTTGGCTTGACTCTAGGATGTCCAGTGCCTCCAGGCAGCCGAGATGGGGCCTGGCCTTCGTGCAGCCCACTCCCCTCTACTGTCCTGCCCCCTGGAGAGCACAGACCCACCCCTGCCTCTGTCTCAGGGATCTCCCCATCCTGACTCTGTCCTCTGGGTCACCGCGTGCCATGACTTGAGTCTGTGCTGACCTTTCCCACATGGGGGTTGGGTCTGTCTCCCCACTGGGCTGAGAGCTCCCTAAAAAGTTGTCTTACACACCTCGCACCCTACCCGGTTAGGACACAAGACAGGTGCCTCACAGCTGCTGACAAACAGAAAAGAACCTGGCTTGGGGGTTCAGGCGGAGAGGGGGCGAGGTGAGGAGGAGGGTCACGGGGGCTCACGATGGGGCGACCCACGCTGTCGGCAGCCAATGCTCGACTATGGGCACTGATGCCACGTTATTCCCATTCACGGGCGAGGTCCCTGATGGACTGAGGCAGGGTCTTGGGGGAGCCCTCACAGCAGAAAACATTAATGAGGGATAAAGGCTTGGCTTTGAAATTCAAATGCCTTTGCATTCTTCATCAATTTCTTCCGGGATGACTCTGATTCAGATTGGTTTTTCCAGACCTAATCGCTTTGATGTTGCTAATGAAAATATGAAAGGTGATTAAGGAGAACTCTTTCTTTTTTTTTTTTGACTTTGGGAAAATGTATAATGAGTTATGGATTTGAGTATTTTGGCCTATTGTGCATTTCAACATTTTGTTAAGGGTGGGGGGAACCTTGCCAAGCCAAAGAAGTCTGGAACCCAAGTCCTGGCTGAACTGACTTCCAGAGTGGACGGAGGTGCTCTTACGGCCCACATGGCTGAGCCCAAAACACCTCTGCGTGGGTCAGCTCAGGGGTTCTCTGGGCAGAGCCAGGTACAGACCTGGCACTTACAAGCCCTCACTCAGTCAGTCAACAGACACCGAAGGAGCAACCCCTGTGTGCCTGGCCCTGGCAGAGCTGACCCCTGGGGCTAATATGACCCCAGCCCCTTCCCGCCCCAAAGCAGTGAACAACAGAGCTGTGTGCAGGGAGCTCCTTACTCAGCAGGGATGGTGTCTTTGCTGCCAGACAACTGAGGCCCTACCACAGGCCTGGCACCTGCCAGGTCAAAGGAGGGGAGGCAGGGAACAGAGACAGGAGGCTGCCTGGACAGACAGGCGGCTACAGAGAATCACAGCTTACCATGAGCAGAGGCTAGCCAACTGGGTACTGGCAGGAACACTTAAACGGTAACTTCAACAAATTGCTGGAGGCTGAGTGTAGACTAGCTTGAGAGTTACAAACTCCTGGGACCAGTCTAAAGGTGGAGGGGGGCATGTTTGTGGGTTTAACCTCCAGAATCCCACCAGGGTCTCACAGAGAACCTGAAGAAAAATCCTCCAGTGCTTGGCGAGGGGAGGGGAACAGTAACTATTCTGAAATGCAGCCACTGTGTTCCCAGCTTTGACAAGGCACCACCAGAGGTGGATGCGGCACCACGGGAAAGACTATGTGGCCCCGACTCCCAAGGCTGTGCAACCAGCTGAGGAAGACATAGCCCAGCACTGTGAAGTCAGGACGACTTCTTGGAGGAGGTGCCAAGTCAGTTCTTAAAATATTAGCAGGAATAAGTCAGAAGAGGCAGCAAAGAACAACAAAGACAATTATCAGGAACAATACTTTGGACACTGATGAATAATCCAAGTCTATGGCTTGGCCGGGGAGGTTGTGTCTCAGGATCCCTGGGCTAACTTTACCCCTCCTGGCCCAAAAGCACCATGACCTTTGGACTGGGGGTCACAGCAGTTATGACGACAGACAGGAGTGAAACATAGTTCCATTCTTGGCTCTGAAGTATTGGTGTGCGATGGTGTAAACACGTGTGTGTGTGTGGAGACAGGCTTCACAGACATGCTCTGATGTGACCCACGCTTGCATTCTCACGGACACAAGCTGCACACCAGAATGTGCTTGTGCTCCACAGCACCGATCCCCACATCCTTGGGTTTACACTGAGTCTGAACGCTAGACAAATGCACTGCGCCCACAGCTGGTCACTTCCAGCTCCTGTCACCACCTCACCAGCTCTGACTACTGTGTATGTCAAATCAGGCTGCAAATCAAGGAGAAAGAAAGATAGCTCTTCAAACAGCAGGAATCCTTCCACCCATGCTGGGCTTACAGTTCAAATCAGAGCCGCCCAGTGTGAATATGATTTAGACTTAATAAGACCAGGGTGGTATATGGAGATACAGATGCCAACCAATTTGTTTCAATTAATAGTATGTTTGCCTTGTTACTGAGAGTTTAGATCATAAAACACCACTCAGTAGCCTATCATTGAACAAATAAATTTTAAAAAATGTGAATTAACAAATGGGTGTTGTTGTGACTGAAGCAAATACCCCAGGATTTAAAGCTGTGAGAATCCTTAAAGCTCTTCCTGTCAGTCTTTGCCCTCCTCCAGCACGGAGCCAGGGCCTCGCAGGCTCTCCTGGCCAGATGATCCGCCCCACCATCACCTCTGTCCTCCAGCCTCCTCTACCTGATCCCCAGCTGCATATATGGCTGAGGCCCTTGCTTCTGACTTCACTGAGAAAAGAGCAGAGAACTTTCCAGAAGCTGCTGCCACCACCACTTCGTGCATTAAGCCACTCTCTCTAGAGACTGAGGGTCAAGGGTCCAAGCACCTGGCTGAGACACCTCTGTGCCCTCCACCTGCCCCACCACTGGGAGGCAATGCTGGCACCTGTCTGGCCTCGCTCCTCCCCTGCTACCCTGTGGGTAGTCCAGGGCAGGAAGTACAGGGGGCAGCTGGGCAGGTGCCTTGCAGAGCCGCAGTGGAGATCCTGTACCCCCGCCCCGTGCCACCAGTCTAGGAAGTGTGTGAAGAGCCTGGTGACCCTAGTCACCACTCACAGTGTCCCCCAGATGTCACTTGACTCCCACCAGCAGGACGAATCTGGCTTCTCCCACCCTGACCTACTCACCCCAGTCCCCTTGACGACCCTGTCAACTAGACACTTCAGAGACACGTTCCAGACCCACCTATGTTGTGGAAAGGCGCCCCCTCCCCTCCGGGAGCACAGACGGTTATCTAACCAGGATGACCATTCCCAGACCTCAGGCTGGGTACTACGGCAGCAGCTTCTCTGCTTATCTCCCCCTACAAGGAAGACAGGAGAGAACTAAGGTTCCAGGGCCCTAAGAGATATGCCCAAGGCCACATATCTAATAAGTGCTAGAGGCAGGATTCCCACCCAGGTCTTCAGGCTCCAAAGCCGTCATGCTTCAGCAAAGCTCCTACGCGGCGAGATGCACCTGCGCCAACGCGGGGGAAGCAGCCGCGCGGGCGCTGTCCGTGGTGCTGAACCAGCGCGGCACGGCCGTCCTCCCACTGGGGTCTCCAAGGCTCCTTCTCACCTTGCCCAGGAGGGGGCGCTAATCGGTTTTGCTTCATTTCCGGAATTCATTTTGGTTAAAAACAAAACTTTTAAAATGTGGCTTTTATGCTACTTTAGAGGGGGAAAAACCACCTTATGACTTAAGGTTCACAATATGCACAGCTGGCTTCATACACTTTTGACCATGCTGTCTTCTAAAAGTTACACAACTTTTTCCCTCTATGACAGTGCACCTCTAGGAGGTGCCCTGTCCCTGGAGGTTTGATGGCGAAGGACAGAGCCCTTGGCCCCTGTCTGCCTGTCTAAAGCACATAACCTCACTGTGGGTTTGAGGCAGGAAGCCCTATACCACAGGTTCACTTTTAAAATGTAGGTGTGTTGTTATTAAGTCCTGAAAAGATACTAGAAATGATAAAATGTGTCACATTTAAAGAGTAACAATACCACCTGTGTACGAAGTGCCCAGCTTAAGGAAAAAGAATAAATGGCCCTTCTGACCCCATTCTGTCTATGGAGTGTGTGTCTACTGAGCACCCAACCCGCACATGTTGTGGCCCTTTCCTGGCCTTCTGAAGCAGCCTGCATTCTGTCTATGGAGTGTGCATCTCTCTGAATAAATCTGGTTTTACTCAAAAAAAGAAAAGAAAAAGAATAAATGAACACCAGTTTTGAAACACCCTTGCCTGCCCTCCCTATTCCCTCCCACATACAGGTAACAGCTATTTCGTATTTATCATTCTCTGACTTTTATTTATAGTTTACCAAATACATTTATAAAAACATATATTGTTTTATTTTGCATGTTTTGAACTTTATATAAAGGGACTCATACCGAAGCCTTGTTCTGCACCTTCCTTTTTGGACTCAAGTACATGTTCCTAAGTTCACTGTTGTCACTGCACATGGCCTGGCTTGTCCCTTTTCTCTGCCAGACAGGCCAGGCATGCCCCTGTTTATCCAACTCCCCTCAGAGACATCTCAGCTCTCACCACTTTCGTTTGTTTTGGCTGCTAGAGAAGAGCAGGTCTCCAAGTACACCTGTGTAAGAATTTCTCTAAGATATACACCTAGAAGTGGGGTTTCTGGTCAGGGGAAATGTGTATCTCATTAATTTTGTTTTGTTTTGTTTTGTTTTTGTTTTTTTCGGGGGGGAAGGATTAAATTTTTATTTATTTAATGGAGGTACCAGAAATTGAACCCGTTACCTCGTGCATGCTAGGCACGTGCTCTACCACTGAGCTGTACCCTCCCTCCGGGAAATGTGTATCTTCAGCTTTACTAGGTGACTCCAAACTGTTTTCAAAATTCTCCAATTTCTGGCCCACAGCACTGCCCAGAGTTCAGGTGGCTCGCGCACTCACCAGCCCCGGGCAGCGTCAGCACCTCCCATCAGTGTTAACCCGACAAGGAGGAAATGGAATCTCACTGCGGTTTTCACAGGCATTTCCTTGTCTCCTGCAGGGCTGAGCATCTTCTCACATGTTGATCAACCAAGCTTTTCCTTTTCTAAGAAGGCTTGTCCAAACCTCTAGTTCCCGTAGGAAAGCTTTGGATCATGGTTTCATTCCAAGGGACCAAACACGTGTCCTTTGGGGGACTCTGTAGGCTAGTGCTCTGTGTGGACTCTGCCCGGAGTCCCACAATGAGGCAGCCCACCCCTCCATCCTAGGCAACTTGGCTCACAAGGCAGCTGATTTTCCCAGTTCGCAGCTAAACTTTTTTTTTTTTGCTGCTCCACTCCAATAATAATCTCTTAAACTGAAGTTGCACTTTGAGTTCAGAAAGCGTTTCCTCAAGCTGTATCCCTTTCCAGCTCCCCTCAGCACTCCCAGGATGTGGCCTCGGGCAGCTCTGGACCAACAGCCCGTGGTGGGCAGAGCACACCTGTCTTACTCTGCTGCACATGCAGTGCCTGGTCTGGGCGCAGCACAGATCTGGAGCCCAGAGGGCACTCCTGACAGTCTGGGGGCCGTGGGAAATGGGAAGGAGCTGCTGTCTGGGGGCTACTCCTCTGAGCAGCCCTGGCAGATGCTGCTTCTGGCGCCAAGTCCACCCGTGATGCGAGGGAAAGGGTGGCCACACTCCACAGGCTGCTGTGGTCTCTAATGTGCCCAGGTAGCCTGGGGGCATCGGGGAAGCCTCCTCCCAGCCACAAAGATGGCCCTTAATGCTCCTTCCTGCAGTCCCTGGAGGGTAGCCAGAAACAGAAAGGAAACATGGTCTCACCTCTGCCCACTTTTCTCTCCACCTCTCCCTCACTCTTCCCCAAAAGATGCACCGCACCTCTGTGCCTGGGTCTTCACCACCAAGAGGCTCACCCCTCCGGCTCCTTCCCACCTCAGAGGCAGACTTGGTATCCATGATCAGCTCTGTTTACAGCACTGAGTTTTCAGAAACTTTATCTCACTAAAGCCTCTGAGATGCCCCGAGTTTACGTGTTTGGGCTTCCAAAATACCTCTTAGCACTTGGCCTTTTTCTTTTTTTAAATTGAGGTGAAATTCACATAACATAAAAAGAACCATTTTAAAGTGGCATTTAGTACATTCACGAAGTTGGGCAACCACCACCTGTATCTGGTTCCAAAACATTTTCTCCATCCCCTAAGAAGCAACTGGCTTTTTTCTGCAGGATGTCTGCTTGTCCGGCGCCCCCACAGGAAGACTGCGGAGTCTCGGGCATTTCCATCCCATCCTCTGTTCTTGCTGAAAGTCACTGACAACACACACTGAGGTCAATTAACTTGTAAACATGCAGTCACGCAGTCCCATATGCCAGCACCTTACAGAATTCCCGGCAGGCACCGTACAGGTCCTTGCTGCAGCCCTGGCCGGGCCTGAGATGCTGCACAGGCCCGGGTCCCGGGGCAAGAGGGCACAGGTAAACCTGAGTGAACGGAAGGTTTGAACGAGCCGTGCTGTGATGGAGACCCATCAGTGGTGCCAAAACTGGGCAGACTGGGAGGGGTTCAGGCTCCCCAAACGTCAGGCCCACAGCCCCCTAAACATCTCGAAGTCACTCTGCACAACACAAGCAGGTCTGGAACATGTCTCTGCGATGTGACTAATTAGCTGTTACTCAGACTTGCTGACAACTGGGCCCGGGTCCCAGGCCCCCCGGGGAGCCGAGCCCCTTCACCAGGGTAGAAGTGCCCTCCCAGGCTAACCCGGGACCAGGAAGCGACATCTGTCACCCGGCACTGCCACCCAGAGTCATGAGCACAGCTAATTACCACTAATTGTAATATCGTTTCTGTCTTGCTAATACATTTAGACTTGCTAATCAAATCAAACCATTCCACCTTGCCATGCTGCTTTCAAATAAACATTTCTGCAAAGCGAGAAATAAATAACTCCCAAGCTTTGTTCCCTCCTCCCTGTAGCCACTGTCTGAAGAGACATGGGGGTGGGGGTGTTGGGAGGGGGTACCGTTTATTTGTCTCTGGGACCAAAGGCATAGAAGGAATCTGATGAGGAACCAGCCTGTACTGTCCAGAGCTTCCAAAGAGAGAGGGAGACAGAGGGGAAGAGATACCTGGGGGGCACTGGGAGGGAAGGAGGGAAGTGGAAGTAGAGGAAGGAAGGGAGGGAAGGAGGGAGGGCAGGAGAAGACGAGACACTGTCATAAAGCAGCCTGCAAGCTGTTACGCACTCCTCCTGTGTCACCTCCACCCTCTCTGGGATGCAGTCTCCTGTGGCCTCGGCTGGACTGGTGGCTCCTTCTCAGGACCCTCTCAGACCTGATATCCCCACTTCCACTCATCAAGTTGGGGTACTCTGATCTGTGGCAGACCCGGCTGTGAGCTGGTCAAGGGTGGGGACTCTGTGCTGCTGGCCTGTGTTCCCAGCACCGCCCCTCAGGAAACACACCCCCTCCCCACACTGAACAGACAGCCTAACCATCAGGTAAATGCCACTCTCTGTGTTTGCAGATGAGGACACCGAGGTCCTGAGGATGCTAATGACCAGCCTGGAGTTTGTGATCAGTAAAGAGCAGGACCTCAGAGACAGTCCCGGGTGGGTCTGGCCCTGAACCTGTGCTCCTTCAGGAGAGGGGGAGGGGGAGGGTGGCCCTGGCTCCGCTGCGGCCCTAAACAATAGCTACACAGGGACCAGTGAGGAAATGTGAAGGCCACAGGGTGCTCTGCTCAAGGACACACCGGAGTGATTCCGAGAATTCTGGAATGGAAATTGACAAAGGGTTGACCATGAATGCAACTTAATATAAATGCATCCAGTTACTATAGCAATCCTGCAGAAGAATTTCCTCACCCCAATACATCCACCCCACTGCTGAGAGAGGGGCTCACGTTATGCCAGGAGGTCAGGGGATCACAGAGCTCCTCAGCCACGGCCCTCAGCCTTTGCCTCAGCAAACGCCAGCCTCGAGATGCAGGGGTGGGTGGGGTGGTGGAAAGAGGTCCTTAGCTGGGTCACCTGGCCTGGCCTGGCCTGGCCAAGTCATCTCCCCACTCCCAGCCCCAGCACTTCTGCCCAGACGAGAGGGAATGTCCGGTGTTCCCACCCACTCTGCTTGTTTATTTGATGGCAGAAATGAGTGAGGGAGGGAAGGGATGAAAGCATGGAGCCTCTGCAAAGGCTGGTTTGCAGCAGGGAGAATAGAGAGGAGGGATAGTTGAGAACAAGCCCTGACTGTGGGCAGCACATTCTCACCAACATCACCAGCGATCCCGTGAGGCTGCTATTTCTCAACCCATTCCACAGATGAGAATCCTGAGGCTTGGAAGTCATCCAACCACCATAAGAGGAGGCAGGACTGTCAGCCGGGTCTGGGCCACTCCAAACCCGTGTTCCTCCCACTCCTGCACAGAGTCCTCCAGCAAATCGGCCCGCCTGGCATCTCGTAGCCACTGCTTCTGCCCGAGCGATACCCACGCGGCTCACATACATAACTAAAAACTGAGAAGCACATCCCGCATCAAATGAGGCTGTCAATTTCAATTAATTTCAGACTTTGTGTGTTTCTGGCAATTATTTGTAACAAGGTTTACAGAGGGCATTTAAAATTAATTGTGATTTTTATCTAGAAACCAATGCTTATTTTTTAAGCAGCTCATTAGGGGTAAGTACATATTACAGGAGCAGCAGGCTCCGTGGCAAGAAGGAGGCACCTGGGGCCAGGAGCGAGCAGCCAGCAAGGGAAGATGTCTCAACTGGAAGGCTGAGATCAAAGCCAGCGGGATTGTGACATGAAGCTCCAGAAGACGAAACGAGATCTGATTCAGATGGAGTGAAGGCAAAGTTTAACAGCCTGAAGCGGGAGAGGAGGGCTGGGTTCCCTTCACCCCTCACCTCGGCTGTGGCTCTTGGGGCGGCCCAGCCGTCCCAGCCACCTGGCTCCGGGGAGACTTGCCGACTCGGCAAAGGCTGCAGGGACTGGGAGCAGCAAGGTCCCTGCGTGGAAGGCAGAGCAAAGGCTGTGAGGAAGGGCCACCCCCAGGCCACCACAACCACCCTGGAGGAGCCAGGACATGGCACCTGGCACCCAGGCCAGAGGGCAGGTAATGAGGACAGTGAGATGATTTCTGTGTTTGTTTTGCTTTTAAGTGTTAAAAGAAATATGTTTTAAAATTCAACCTAGAAAGAGCGATGCAGACGAACAGAAATGTCTAAATACATAAAACAGGAGAGAAAACAGCCTAACATCACAGACAAGTTACCCTTCTTCCTTTACATAAAGACATCACATGATTAAAATTGAGTGAAATCCTCTGAGTTTTAATAATAAAACCACTAGTATTTGCACAGGCCTTACAGCTGATAAAGATATTACTAGTTCCATTCTGCAGGCAGGGCAAATGAGGTTCGGGAAGTTTCCACGCCTTACCCAAGTGTGTGAGATGAGCCATCTGAGAACTTAGGGCGGGCCTCTCCTTTCAGGCCTTAATCTCCTCAGTGTTTCCCTGAGGTTAGCAAGGTATGACAATCACCACCACCACCACCATCATCACAAAATCACTACCATCGTCACCATCACCACATCACCATCACCAGTACCACAATAAACATCCCCATCATCATCACTACCATCACCACAATGATCACCTTCACCATCATCTCCATCACCACAGTGATCACCGTCACCATCATCTCCATCACCACAACGATCACCGTCACCGTCACCATCATCTCCATCACCACAATGATCACCGTCACCGTCACCATCATCTCCATCACCACAATGATCACCGTCACCGTCACCATCATCTCCATCACAATGATCACCGCCACCGTCACCATCATCTCCATCACCACAACGATCACCGTCACCGTCACCATCATCTCCATCACAATGATCACCGTCACCGTCACCATCATCTCCATCACCACAATGATCACCGTCACCGTCACCATCATCTCCATCACAATGATCACCGTCACCGTCACCATCATCTCCATCACCACAATGATCACCGTCACCGTCACCGTCACCATCATCTCCATCACCACAGTGATCACCGTCACCATCATCTCCATCACCACAGTGATCACCGTCACCATCATCACAAGAGGAAAAGACCCAGCAAGAAGAAGAAGCATGCTGTCCGTACCTTTCTGTTTTGTCAGGTGGCCAGGGAAAGGGCTATCCTCACCCAGAGCCCTGGTTCTCACACTTCAGGGGCCCCAGAATCTTGTGGGGAGCATGTCACACACCCTCTTGGGCCCAGCGGTGGGGCTCCTGGTTCCACAAGTGTGGGGTGGCACCAGGCACCTGCTGGCAGATGGAGCTCCAGGCAGACTCAGATGCAGACAGTCACGGGGCAGGCTCTGGGGGACCCTGAGCAAAGATCCAATCAGGGCCTGAGACTTTGCAAAGGCTGAAAACACTAGCTGAGAGGAGAGGATCACCAGAGAGTTAAACATACATGTTAAGGAGCAATTGTGTCAGTGAAAGTACTTGACATGTATGCTTATCTGTGTTCAGTCCGGCTCCACAATTCACCAACTACATTTTTAAGGTGGTAGGATTACATATCTTGTTGTTATTTTTCATTTTAAAGTTTTAATTTTCAAGAAGAATCATACACCGTTTTCCATGCCTGGGATTTCCTTCCAGAATTTCACGGTCATCTGCCGGCAGCGAACAGAACGGCAGGCTCAGACAGACGAGGAACAGACGACTCCAAGGAGTGGACCTGGGATTGTTCAGATCTACCAAGAGGCATCAAATGTCACACAAATAACTGCAAAAAAAGATACACTTGCATCGGAACACACTGAGTCCCACAGTCTTTAAAAGTAATGTCAGCAGCATTTCGTACTTCACATCATCTTGTCATTAATTATGTCGGGGGCTCCAGGGAGGGACACAAGGGACTTTGTTGCTTGGGTGTGTCAACCTCAGTGACTTGAGAACTTGTAAAGCTTTTTGCTTCTTCTTGATACAAATATTTTGTCTTTAGGACAGAACGTAACAGCAGTGACATTTCCATCACGTTTCCAGGCTCTCAGGCACACCTGTCATCCATTACATACAATGGAGCTGCTGTGTGCCCACATCAGACACGGACGTTCGACTGAGGAGTCTGAGCACCACAAAGCAGTGAAGCCAAGATGGACCAGCCTCTGACACGTGTCTGCTTCCTCCACTGCACAGCAGGGATAAACCTTCCTCACCAGGACGTGCTGTGATGATAGGTAAGTTAAACTGGAAACCACTTCGACCGACTGCGGGAAGTGGTCAATAAATGGAAGCTGCCACCATCATCACCGACGTCATCACCATCATCACCACTAGCATCACTGTCATCACTGTCACAGCCGCTATCCCCATCCCCCATCACTGCCGCCACCACCACCGTGACCGTCATTACCACCACCATGATCCAGTCCAGGCGAGTCCACAGGTGCCTTTCTTGAGGGTAAGGAGCCGATCTGGGCTTTGGGGGATGGGCAGGATCTTGCTCAAGGGAAGAGGGCAGTCCAGGCAGGAGCGCCATCCTAGGCAAGGCCCGTGACCCACAGGCACCAGTCTATCTGGGAAACGGTCAGTGGTTCCATGTCAGAAGATGAGGCTGAGGAAGTGATCTGAAACCAGAGAATGAAAGGCCCTGGCTCTCGACAGCAAAGACTTTCTGACACTTCTCCCTCAGGTCACTGACTTACAGACTGTGTTCCCTGGAGCCCCAGGTGTCTCCCACCTGCCAGAGGTCCTATAGTCGGGGGCAGAGGGCAGGCTGTGCGCTGGGACCCAGCTCAGCACAGCAGCTCCTGTCTGACTCAACTCGCTGGGGCAAGGGGCTCAGGAAGGTGTGAAGCTCTTGCTGTGGGCAATGGGGAGGGAGTGGGGGGGGCGATCGTTTTCAAGCACAGAGAAGTAACGTGAGGGAAGGACACCCTTGGTGACGGTGTGGAAGACAGACTGGAGGCAGAGAGCAGTCAGGAGGCTGCTGGGAGGTGAACCAGAGCAGCAGAGGCGGGAAAAGTGAGCGGAACAGTTAGGAGGTGAGATTGGCAAGACGACAGTGGGAACTGGGAGCAGAGATGAGAGCCAAGGCCAGCAGGACCCCCAGAGAGTTGGATGCTTCGGACGTTCAGCATCGGAGGGTACCAGTCTGGCCTCGAGACACACGATGAGAGCTTGCTTCTCCAGGGCCCTCTCCGCACACCAGGCTCTGTGCGGAGCTCTATCATCCATCGTTCTGCCCCATCCTTCCAGCTCTGCAAGGCAGGTGCCCCTGTCACCTCTGCTTCACAGGTGAGTAGAGGGAAGCTTAAGGACAGTCAATAATTTGCTCGAGGTCACAAGACTAACAAGGGCAGAGATGGGATCTGAGAGTTGAAACTGCACAGAGTTGTTGAGGCTCAGGATTTGGAGCAAGACCTCTCCCGGTCCTTTGATCCCCTGAGGCACTGACGGTGCCATCTCTGGTCATCACTCCCTGTTCCCAGGCTGCTGTGAACCTGCTCTCCATGTAACAAGTCATGCACTCACAGCAGGTACCGAGGCTTACAGTTCTTAAATCTACGGAGCCCCTAACAACACACACACAGACACACAGACACACACACACACACACACTCCATCACCTAGTGGTTCACTGATCAAAAAGGCCCCCGCCAAAGGGCAGATGGAAGAATGGAAGTATGGGAAATAATGGACCTCAAAACAAGGGGGACCACTCTGAAGATCAGAGTTGTCCAGGCCTGGATGGACTTGTTTGGAGATAGTAAGCTCCTAAGATAGAAAGATTTCAACCCAGTGGGAATGATAAAGAGGGAATTCTTGGAGAACTTGCCCAGCATTTTGTCAGATTTATTTAGGAAGGAGAGCCTGAAGATAACTCTTTGCAGAACACCATGAACCCCTGATGTACCTGGTCCCACCAGGAGCAGACTTCAGGAGAACAGCACTGCATTAACCTGTGTGCAAACACACAGAATGCTCGCAGCCCTCCTCCCAAGTCTTCAGAGAAACCACAGCAACTGTAAATCTTTGTCCACTACTTCTTACGTCACTGTCCTCTGCTAGAGCCCAGACACCAAAAGTTTAAGAAATACTAACGCAAGAAGTTTAATGAAGAAAAGTGGCTTACTACTCGTTCCTGCATGTCGGAGGAAGGCTGTGTTAAAGTCAGCAGGGGCGTTCCTCGCCCTGGCCCTGGCCACGTCCACTCAGCACAGGGACACAGAGAAGGAGGGGTCTTCCCGGAGGTGGGGTCCCAGCTGGCGGCTCTGTGGTGCATGCGGCCCCCTCCTCCAGCTAGACTGTTGGCTCTGCTGGCCTCCATCCACGCACACAGCAAGAGGACTCACCTGGGGACATGGGACAGAGTTCCCACTGGTTTTTCCGTGCTGGCCGAGGGGGTCAGCTGGGTTTGGAGGGGGAAAGGACTGCTGAGAACCCTGGACTTCACTTTCCTGGTCCCTTCCAAAGCACACTTAGTAAGCACATCCACTGAGCAACCTAGAAAAGGAAGCTGCGGCCGGGGCGGAGAAGGGGCTGTCCGGCCGAGTCAGAGAGGCCACCTCCCGGGTGGAGGGCGTCCCACCTGGCCTGGTCCAACCCTGTGTGCAAACGCGCCTGGCACCCCCTGCTCCCAGCCGTTCAAGCATCGGTAAGTCGTGACCTCCTGGGGCAGCCAGCTCTCTCTGTGCACACCCTGATTCTTAGGAAGTCTCTGAGGTTAAACCAAAATTCAGCTTGGTGTAACTCCCGCCCCTCCACGCCCTCTGCGGTCTCAGGAAGTGCGGCTAACACCCCCTCTAGGGGAGATTCTGCAAGTGTTTGGACAGAGCCACCCGCAGCCACATCCCAGGGAAGGACAGCGCTGCCCTGACTGCCGGGACGGAGCAGGTACTCGGGAGGATGGTGGTGGCGGCGCAGGGCCGCGGGAATAGCTGGAGCCCTGAACCGCCCACCTAGAAGCGGTAGGAGGGTGAGCTGTGCACGCGTGAATTTCACAATTAAAATAAAAATTTTTTTAAAAAGAAGAAGGAATTGAGACCCTGCAGTAAAGCTGAGCTCACAGGTGCCCCTGATGACGGAGGAGGTTCCGAGGGCTGCCGGCCTGGTGCTGCCCAGAACCACGTGCCTGGTGGGGAAACTCCAAGGCCAGCTCTGCCCACAGGCCACCGGGCAAAGAACTGGCATCTAATCTCCGGCCGCTGACCTGCCAAGCTCGCAGAGGCAGAGGCAGGATGTGGCCCCCTGTGCCACCTCAGAGGCCACTCTCATTGCAACTCATCCGTGCCTCGTCTGGACTCTAGGACCTGGGGTCGGGGTGGGGACGGGAAGTATGTGTGCAAAGGAGCCACTTGGGCAGGAGACTTGCTGGGCAACCAGCTACACAAGCTACACAACATGGCAGGATGACATCCCCGCCTGTTGCCACATGACCCTCAGGGCCTGCAGGCTGGACTTACCATTGTGTTTTTTGTGGCGCGAGGGTAATCAGGTTTATTTATTTACTATTTTTAATGGAGGTACCAAGGACTGAACCCAGGATGTCGTGCATGCTAAGCACACGCTCTACCACTGAGCCCTCCTCCTCCCCTTCCCCTTGTGTTTTTTCATCTCATCCTCACAATTACCCTCCGAGATAGACAGGAAAGTGTCACCCCATTTCACAGATGCAGAAACTGACTCAGAAGATCAAAGCTTACCCGTCAGGAGATGCAGTGGGGACGTGGTACCCTCACACTCGGTCCAACAGGGACACCCGCCTGTCTGTCCCTGAGACACCGAGGGCCACACCACATCAGGTACGGGTGAACCTCAAATGCCACATACACCTGCAGCACCCCAGGGCTGGGGCTGGCGGGGACCTGCTGCCGGGTGAGCGGGGAGTTCTGCCTCAGTGGCAGCCAGCACGCCCCACAGCCGGAGCAGCGGCTGGGAACCAGACACCCAGGATTCACTTCAGCCCCAGAGCCGAGGCCTTGGATGAGGCACTGTAGCCTCCGCGTCTCAGTTTCCTCCCCTGGAAAATGGGGATAGGAGTAGGACTCACAGAACTGTTGGAAGAAGTAAAGGCATGTTCTCACCTGCCACGGGGAGCGCTGGCTGCACCCTCCCACCCGCAGTGGGTAACGTGGGCAGAAGACACAGCCAGCCTCCCACAACGCAGCACAACGTCAGTGATTTCCCCGTCTCAGCTCCGGGCTGCAGGGAGGGGAGGGACGGCGCCGCTGGCGGGGACAGCGTGGAGCAGACCCCCCCACCTTGCATCCCTCAACTGTAACCTGAGGCAGACGGGACTAGCTTCGCCTGGCAGGTATAGCAGGGTGGACAACAAAATTCACGTCTGCCCAAAACCTCAGAGTGGGTCCTTATTTGGAAATTGGGTCTCTGCAGACAGGATTAGTTGAGATTACACTGGATTGGGGGGGGGCTAAATCTAACAACTGGGGTCCTTATAAGGAGAGAAGACATAGACTTAGAGGAAAGACAGTCCAGCGAAGACAGAGCCAGAGACTGCGGTCATGCAGCCACAGCCCAAGGAGCGCCTGGAGCCCCCAGAGGCTGGAGGAGGCAGGAGGGATCCTCCCCTGGACTCTGGAGGGGGCGTGGCCCTGCCAGCACCTTGATTCCAGACTTCTAGCCTCCAGATCCCGAGAGAGTAAACTTCTGTTGCTTTAAGCTGCCCAGTTTGTGGCGCTTTGTTACAGCAGCTACAGGAAGCTCACACAGCAGACAGCAAGCTCAGACTCAGGGAAGGGAAGTAACCGGCCCAGGTCCCTGGGCTCAGGAGCAGCCAAGCCAGGCCAGAAGGTCCCCTGGCCCTGTTTCTGCCCCTGTGCCACCCTCCCCGATGTCCACTTCATCCAGAACCCTTCCCATCCCCCGCTTACAGGCTCGCTGATCAGGAGGAAAGATTTGCAAATGTCCCCACTTCTGCCATATCCAAGAGTGTCATTACAGGAACGAAGTCCAGATAAAAATACTCAAATCCAGAGTGCGCTGGGGGGAGACTGCACATCCACGAGGCAGCCTCCGAACCGGTCAGCCGCCTACCTTCCAGGCCAGGGGGCGCCGTCCCTCCTGCCGGCCAGCAAGGTGCCCTGCTCCCGGCACCCCCTTTGCCTTTTCCATCAACGAAACAAAGCCGAAGAGAAGCAAACACAGCCTTGGAAAAGTGGGTCAGTACATTCCTCCCTCCAGTCACCAAACAGAGGCGGGGAGGGGGGATAAATTACTGTGCCCGAGTCCAGCTGCACCAGGATGTCATAAAATGTGCCGCTAAGACACAAGCGCCAAAGAAGTTCATCAAAGGACACTTTAACCCACGCTGCCAGGCGCTTCTCCCTTTAAAGGCTGCTTATTTGGTACCGGCCCTCGTGTTTATAATTAGATCTGCAATATGAGAGCTCGGGCCCCATTCAAGCCCACTCAGCAGAACTCATTAATAAACTAACTTCCAACGAGCCACCGCCTTCGGCCGGGGCGGTGGGGGGGGCTGTTTTATTTACAGAAACATATTTGAGCTCCACTTACTTATCTAAACAAGAGACAAAGGCTTTTGAAGAACCTCAGCGGCCCTCCAGCCGCACCACTGGCTGCTCCCCCCGGAGCTGGGGTCTCTAGGGTGGCGGAATCCCAGGCCGCAGGGCTCATGATCAGACTCCCGTCACTGCAGAACCGGAAGGTTATCCAGCCTGAGCGCTCAGTCAGGCTCTGACTCGCCATGCGGGAGGGTGAATGGGGGGCACGGGGGTGAAGGAGGCGGGAGATTACCAGATCGCAACCCAGCGTGATGGAGCCGGCTGCAGGGACACTGGATCCCGTCAGGGAGTCAGGACAAATGCCCACCTCAGCCAGGCCTGGATGACGAAGGAGGAGCCAGGGGTCCGGGGCTTGGGGAGGGGACTCAGAGGGCCCCCAGAGGGGGAGATCTGGGTCTGGCCTGCGGGAGTGTCCTTTGACCAGCAGCGTTTAGAAAAGGCCTTAATGCACGGCCCACGTCCAAACTGCAGATTCCACGTAAGCGTGGGTTTCTGGCTTCTCTTGAAAAAAATCAAACAAGCAGGCTGCTTGGGGGCCCTGCCTCGTGATAACGGGTGGTGCTGGGCCTCCCTGGCCCCCACACTGCCCACAAGGCACCATCTCTCCAGCAGGCCTGGCCTTGGCAGGACCACACGGCAGGACCACTCGCCAGCCCCCAGCGTTAGAGCCTGCAGTCCTGCAATGGACCATCTCAGGTGGTACCTGGGCAAGGGTGGGATCCTGGATGAGCCACAGACCTCACTCAGCACAGGGACCACAGGCCTGGTCTCCCATCCAGCTCCTGCTTCCCCTCTGCTGAGCAGGTGCTGATTCAGCCGTTGAAGGTCTCAGAATGACCAATTCTATCCCTGGGCAGATCCCTCTGGAAGGGAATTCCTCCAGACTGGAGCTGAAATGGGCCTTCTGGTACCTTCCAGCTTCTAGTCAAAATTCTGCCCCATGAAAGGTCTGCTTCTACATCACGGCCAGATGGCGATTTAAAGGCAGGGGTCAGTCATGCTGGAGAGGTCAGTCCCCACCCCATTCCATCAACTCTCTGATCTCCTCCCTCACACTCTCCTACCACTCACTCTCTCGGTCACACTGGCCACCACTAGACAGGCTAGGTACATCCCGCCTCACGGCCTTTGCACGGGCTGTTCCATCTGTCTAGGACACGCTCTCTGCAGAGAGCCACAGGCTTCACTCCCCCAGCTTCTTCTACGGGCCTGGGCTCCAATGCAGAGGCCCCTCTTGACCACATTTAAAATACCCACCTGCCCCCACCTCCATCCTGCTACCTGGCTCTCCTCTCTGCCAGAGCACCCATCCCCTTCCCACCTGCTCCGTAATCCACTTACGATGCTTCTCTCTTATTACTCCTCCCCCGAGACTGTGAGTGCGTCTCAAGGGCCTATTCCGTCCACTGCTGTCTGTGTGGTGCCCAGCACAGAGTGAGCGCATGGTAGGTGTGCAGTGAATGTCACAACTTGACACCGAGCGGTGGCTGCCACCCTCACCCATCCGAGCGCTCTCTCCCAGACCCACTGGTGAGCAGACTCTGGAGTAAACGCAGTAGAGCATGAGACACCACCCCGTTCTGCCACCCTGTTCCCTTCCAGCCCCTGGCACCGAAACTCCCTGCCTCCTCCCCACCCCCAGCTCCTGCTTTAAGACCCCAGCCAGGTGGCTCCCCTCTGACCCGGCCACAATGACACTGTTTTATCACCTCTCCTGTTAATCAGGACAAGCCCTTGGAGGGACCCTCTTGAGCACACTTCCCCTTGGCAGCAGCACCTGGGAGAAGGATGTTGGTGACAGAGGCAAAGAAAACTCTGCACAAGGTGGGGGGTGTGTGGGAAATAGCTCAGTGGTGGAGAGCAAGGCGTGAGGTCCTGGGAAGGAAGGGAGGAAAGAAGGAAAGAGGGAAAGAAAGAGAAAGAAACAAAGAAAGAAAGAGGGAGGGAGGGAGAGAGAAAAGGAAGGAAGGGAGGGAGGGAGGGAGAGAGAGAGAGGAAAGGAAGGAAGAAAGAAAGAAAGGAGGAAGAAAGGAGGAAGGAAGGAAGGAAGAAAGAAAGAAAGAAACTCTGCACAAAGTGGGGCTGTCACCCTGCAGCTTAAGAAACACCCCGGCGTTCACCTGGGACGCATTTATCGCCGCCGAGACGCATTAATCACAGAGAAGAGTGGGTATCACTGATTGTAGGAGATGCTGCTTGTCACTTTGTAACTTGCATCTCACATTAAATTCTGGATCACAGTCTCTAATGTGTATATATTTTAATTGCATTTTCAAGTTCATTTACATGTGCAGATTGGCTTTCCGCCTGAGTGACATCAAAGAGAAATGCGTCTCCCTCCCTTCCTCTCTCCCCTGCCCCATCCCTGCCTCGTTCTCTTTCCTGGGGCAAAAAGCTTCTCCCCAAATTGATTACAGCATCACCCATGGATGTCCTGCTGGGGCCCCCCAGGGAAGCCCCAGCAGAACCCCATCTGCCATTTCAAGTACCTTTCTGCTGCCTCCGCTCCAGGGACCCAAAGGCAGCCACTATTCTCCCTAAAGGTGACCCCGCCTGTTACCACCTTTCATCACCTTTTCTACTTGGAGGGTGACTTTGCCAGATCTGACAGATGCTTTCTTGCTTGTGAAGGTGGAGGGTATGGCCTCTGACTATACACGCCCACACCCGCCTTCACCCCCAGTGTAGACTCCAAAGCAGAAACATGTGCAGAGGGTCCCAGTGGTGAGCAGGCCCCAGACACTCATCTTTCAGAAAGTTACCTGCACCTGGAGATCGAGTCAATTTGATTCAGTAAGTTTCATAAAACGGACAGCTCCAGAACACACTCACTGGTCCCGCCAGAGCTGCCTCCCCAGCCATTGTGAATTGGAAGCCAATGACTCTGACAGTCGGACTACATTCTGAAAACCTCTGGGGTGGTGCCGCCAGCTGCTGCTGTCGGCACAAGGGCATCGTGACATGGTGTGCGGGACCCCAGCACATCTTGCACAGGGGCCACCCCGCGGGCAAGCAGCTCCTGAAAGAAAACACCAGTGAACAGAATGGAAAAGAATCAAAAAATACGTGTATATACACGTATGTATGTGTATAACTGAATCGCTTTGCTGTACACCTGAAACTAACACTGTAAATCAACTACACTTCAATAAGAGATGAAAAGAAAAGAGAACAGTGAACGGGACTGAATGGCTTAAACAACGACAGGCATCCTGCACAGCTGCGCGGGGGTCGGGAAGACTGGGGCCCCGGGGCCCAGGGCCACCCCTCCCCACTCAGGGACGCAATTCCAGCTGTGAGGAGGGGGCCTGGGCAGGCGCCCCACAGGGACCCCTGGCCTCCACATCCTGTGCTTTACGCCCTCAGGCCAAGTCTAGGGGACTTGTGCCCTCAACTTCCACCAAAGTCCACGTTCTAGCTGTGGACACACCAGTCCATGGAGACAAAAAGCAACCTGGGGTTTCTACCCCAACAGAAAGCCACCGCGGCCTGTCTTCTTCTCCACGGCAACGGTGCCCCTGGGGCACCGCCTGCGTCCTGCTTCCTGAAAAACTGGCGATAACGTTACATTGACAACAGCCCCCCTCTAACTCAGCTGCCCCGCGCTGCGCCGGGAATTCCACCCAGCATGTGCGACACGCATCCTCGCAGAGCCTCAGGACAGCCCTGCCCGGGAAGCAGCACTAGCCCCGCTCTGACTCAAGGACCCGGACAACCTGCCCTCCCATCTTACTCGGGGGCTGGGGAGCTGCACACCTCTGAACAAAAACAGAAAAAAAACCCTCACAGATGGACGTCTTTCTGCTGCGCTTTAACAAGCCCAACACAGGTGCTAAGGAGGAAAGAATTAAGGAAAAATACAAAAGCAAAGTGCAGCCCACCTGAGACCATGGGGGACGCCCACCAGTGGCGGTCAGAGGTCATCGCCAGAACGAAGCTATGTCTCACCACACTCGGGAAACTACTACCAAACAGTAAGTTAACGACCAGAGGGAAAAAAATAAGTTAAGGAAGCACGTTTGCTCCTCTGGAGAACAGAGGCCGCCTCCAAACGAGCAGACGCCTCCACCTTAAGGTATAAACCAACTACAGTGGTAATAATCAAAGGACAAGCCGAGGTGGCCAAGCCCGGGAGAAGCTCCGGCCGCGGCAGCCCCAACGGAGCAGAGGCTGCAGGAGCATTCACTTCGGGGTCAGTCCAAGCCTCCCCCGGCCCCACCCCAGTGACAGACGCAGAGGATGGGTGCAGACCCAGGCTCCTCCAAAATCCTGCCATCTTCTACTTGAGCGAAGAACTCCCACTCATCATGAACGGCTGCTCGTTTGCTGGTGGTTCTGATGCGCTAACTCCATTTCCTTCTATCGGAGCACGTGCCCTGGACTTAGATGACACACCCAACTATGCAGACATGTGACACAGCGTGTTGTCACGTCTCCCCCACGTGCGCCAGCACAGGGGCTGAGATCTGGGAGCCACTATGGCCCAGAACTGGACCGCAGCTCCTCCAATCGGCAGCTGTGTGCCGCCAGCAAGCCACTCAGCCTCTCTGGGCTTCAGCCTCCTCTCAGTTAAAATGGAAACTAAGAGCAGACCTTCCCCAAAGGGCGGTGTGCATAGTGACTGAGCTGGTCCACGGAGAGCATGAGAAGGGGCCTGGTCGGCAGTAGAGGGGACAGCGGTGACCTGTGATGCCCAGGTCCCTCTTGCTGAGGACCTACCAAGGGCCCGGGGATCCACGGACCTCACTTAACCCTCCTGGCACCGTTTGCTGAGCGCCTCCCACCCGCAGCGCTCTGCTGTCTGACGTTTGATGCCTGTTCCTCCCGTCTCCCAGCCCGGGGAGCGGGGAGCCGGGTTTACCACGCCAGTCTGTCCAGTTTTAAAGCCTGTGCTTAGCCTCTTTCTCACGTTCCTCTCGGAGACAAGAGTTAAAAGCCTTCTCAGGGGCCCTCCTCTGCAAGGAAAGTCACACCCAGAGTCCCAGCTCCTTGAAAGCCGTAAATTCCCAACAGTGCGGGGAAGACAGCAGGGGCTTCACCCTTCCTCCAGAAAACCGCCTGTGCCCCAAAGTCCTCCTGCGTCTGAGGCAAGAACCTTGGAGGACGGGCCAACAGACACCTCCAGAGGGGCTCCCTCCAGCCCCTCCGTGTGTGACCGGGGGTTCCCGAGACGCCGCTCCTCGGGCAGGAACGCCACTAGCTCAGGCCCCGAGACGGGCTCCAGCTCCGGTGGGCAGACCAGGCAGCGGCCACGTTCAGCACCACCGCCCACAAGTGGAGTGAAAAACCACAGCGAGCCCACGACTCGGTTCCTGAACAGACAAAGGCACTGGAGGAAAAACTTGCTAAATCACGGGGCTAATCGTCATAGCCAGCGGCTCTAATGAGGCGTCCTGGGATTACTAAAGTTATTATCAGAGTCGTCTCACTGAAAAAATTCAAAGTTAATTGAAATCAGTTGTACAGTTGTGACAGCAGGTGTTTTAAAAGGCTAACATATCAAAGCCAACTCCGTGGACCAGGAGAGGAGGTAGCACGGTCCCCAACAACCAGGAGTGACAAGCAACGCCACCCAAAGGGAGACAAGCCACAGGGCAAAGGCTCCAAGACCGTCCCCCTCCCCCACCCCCCACCACCCCCGGTGCAGGGCGGGCCTCTCCCGGGGTCACCATGCAGTGCACACACCCTCTTCAAATCAGCCCCTTTGCTCTGCTTGGTACTTTACACGCACTTTCTCATCTATTATCTGATTTCACCTCTATAACTCCATGAGGTAGTTTTCACTGTTGCACCCGCTTTACAGATAGGAAACAGAGCTCAAGGAAGCAAAGTAACTTGCCCAAGGCTACTTGGTGGGAGGCAGCGAGCCGGGATAAGACTTCAGGGCCCCTGCTCTCTGGGCTAGAGGCGAGAGCACCCTCCCGGTGGTCCCGAACTGTCTGACCTTGGGAAACTGCCTTTCCCTGAACTTTCTCTTCCCACAGGGAAGATTCACCTGCCCAGCCTGACCCAAGTCATGAGATTACCCTGACAATGAAATAAAAAGACACCCATCAGAGACGTGCTGCAACACAGGGCATCGGTGCTGCAGACATCCAGCGTGTGGCGTGTGCGATCTGTCTCTCTGCTTCTCTCCAGGTGCAAAGGTCACTCCTCAGAAGGACCCCAGGCACCTCGTCACAGCACATCACCCCGTCTCCTGCCAAGTGAGCCTGCCAGTGAAACATCACGCGCAGACACCTCACTGGATTAGGTAACTGTGGATACAACTCCCTCCCCAACTACATGTGGAACTTTCTGCAGGCAGAGACCAAGTGAAACCATTTTGTAAGTGTAAAGCCTTATAAACGAGATGTCGCTATTACCAAGAGCAGCACATCAGCCACCTTCACCTCCACAGCCCCACACCAGGCAGGAGCTCATTAAATGTTTGTGGAATTAAACTGAGTTGCTTCCAAGAATACAATGTCCAGTTTAGGAAAAGCATGCTTATTAGTGTATCCACCAAGCATGCTTATCCATGTTATAAATGCTCGTGTGCACAGGACACACCCTGTGAACACACCTCAGAACCACGTGCCAGGATGAGCAGTGAGAGGGGCTCACGCTTCATGACTTTCACGGCTGTGCTAGGAATTTTTTCTCCAACAAGCATGCGCTGCTTTTACAATAAAAACTTTGTTACAGGTGGAATTCTCCCTTATCTCCTCAGTGTTACAGGAATAATAGGAAGAATATTAATCACCGCCTTCCTCGGGAAGATTTCATTTTAGCAGGAGGATGGTAATTCTTTTTCTTACTTCAACAAATCCTTCCTCTCATTTTAGTAATATAATCCTGGACAAGGTATCAACTGACTTTATATACAGTGCGTAGACTTCATGCATATTTATCAGCATACATCAATACACAACTGACCCTCGAACAACGTGGGTTTGAACTGCACAGGTCCACTTCCACGCGGGCCCACTTCCACACAGAGGTTTTCCATAGTCAGTGCAAGAGCAGCTCGTGATCCGCAGCTGGCCAGACCCGCAGATTCGGAGGACCTGCCTTACGTGGATGGAGGTCCAGCTACAAGTTACACGGCGTCTGCACGGAGGGTCACCTCCCCTAACTCCCACGTGGTTCAAGGGTCAAGGGCACTTACCGTTTGTTATTATACAGTTCATAAACAGTTGAAATAAAATCAATTATAAAAATGTAAATGACAAATGTAAATATGTGTATATGTACACATACACTTTTTTTAAATCAACGGAGCAAAGTTGCCCACTGAGTCATCTTTTGGGGCTTCCAGAAGTGTCCCCCACTAATTCCTCAGCCCCAAGAAGCTCTGGGGAAGGCAGGAGTGGGGGGTCACACACAGCCCCTGCCCTCACCGGTCTGTTAGGTATCGGCCACCTGGAGCCCTGGGTCCAGCAGCCCCCTCTCCCACGTCATGCATGGTGCCCTCATCCCTGCAAGAGCCCCCCCAGCAGGTGACGGGCATCGAGGAGCTCACATGGCCAGGCCGAGCAGCCAGCGAGCTCAGGCCTCCCTCACTCTCCTCCCTTCTCATCTGCCCTCAGCTCCAGAGCCCCAGAAGCCCCAGGCCGTTTCTGAGCCCTCTGCACAAACCTGGCCCTTCCTTGCTCTGGCTCCTAGAGGACCCCTGTCCTGTCTCCCCCAGGAAGCTGTCTGCCACCTCCAGGGGCCCACACAGCATAGCTGTCACACAACTTTCCTGGAATCTCCTTGACATGTGGTCATCTATACCTCACTCTCCTGTGAGGATTCCAAGAACAGGGAGCTGCTTTTGAAATGGAGCTCTGTGTCCGCTCAATTCACATGTATAATTTTAAAAATCTGTTCACTGTAAGCCTGTGGCAAAGGACGACACCAGGGACTCGTCTAGGACCATCCTGCACAGCACGGCTAACCCGCACACTCACCATGCTGCAGTCACCTGCTGCTCAGCAAGGATGCATTCAGCCCAGACAGGGCAGGGCTCTCAGAACCTGGCGGGGGAAGGGAGCAGAGCAGCGCGGCCCTGCCCTTCAAGGAGCGCAGTCCAGCAGAGACAGCGGACTTCTACGAAAAGGTGAGGCCAGCTGGTGGTCAGCAGTCTCCAGGGCAGGAGCATGTTCGCGGCACCGGAGGGCCTGCTGGAGAGCAGCCGAGGAGCGCACTTCGGGGGCAGCGCCACCCCTGCAGAGAGCGGTGGAAAACCACCAGAAGGTCTCAAGCAAGGGAGCGCCGTGACCTCATTCAAGTGTTCAGACTCTTACTCTGGTGGGGAATGTACCAGAGGGGGCAAGAGGAGATGCAGTTCACTGTTCACAAGAGCCAAATGGTGGAAACAACCCAAGGGTCCATCAGCTGGTGAAGGGATACCAAATGTGGTCCACCCACACCGCGGAGGGTCATTCAGACATGAGCAATCAAGTACCGACCTGCACTACAACTTGGAGGAACCTTGAAACGTTACGCTAAGTGGAAGAAGCCTGTTATACAAGACCACATATGACATGATTCCAGTCATGAGAAAGTTCAGAATGGTAACTCTACAGAGACAGAAAGTAGATTTATGGAGACAGAAAGTAGATTAGTGGTGGCTTAGGGCCTGGGGAGAGTAGGGGATGAGACCCAAAGGGTTTCTGAGATGATGAAAATATTCTAAAATTGATGGTGGTGACACTTGCAAATATTGGTGCACATACAAAAAATATTAAACTGTACACTTTACATGGGTGAATTATGTGATATATGAATTATATTGCAATAAAGCTGTTTTTTAAAGTGGCTGCAGGGAGGAGGCTACTGTAATCTTTCAGCTAAGAGATGATGGTAGGAGGGACCTGAGGTGCAGACAGAGGGAGGGGAAGAGGGGCCCCAGGAACACGGCTCAGGTAAAAGTGTGGGTCTGGGAGACTCTGGCTGGACGACGGGGAGTGAGGGGTCAAGGCCGAGCAGGTGACAGCGGGCACAGCCAGGACTGTGCCTCTGCTGTCTCAACCCCAAGCTCTTTTCCAGAACATGAGCCATGGAGCTTTGAGAAGCAGCACTTGCTTTCTCTTTCACGTGTAATGCTGGTGCTTTAAGAGTGAGAACTTGAACTTCAGGTCAGGAAGATTAAAATTTCCCCTCCTGATTGAGAGCAGGCTTGGGGGGAGAACTTGGAAAATGGAACACCCTCTCAACCGAAGGACCGAGACAACTGGGGAGCTTCCAGGATAAATCCACCCTGCGGTTTTGTTTGGTGGATACTTCCACCGTGGAATCCCTCTGGTGGCCAACGTAGCTAGTGAATCACAGTGAAGACATGATTCAGCGCCTGGGTGACTGTCACATTCATAATACCTTTCAAGATGACATATTTTTATTGCTGCACTTGAGGACAGCCCTTCGGAATCCAGAGTCCATCAAATCAACAGATTGAGCAGCACGCAAGGCCCCAAGTTCACTCTAGGGCGTGTGTGTGTGTGTGTGTGTGTGTGTGTGTGTGTGTGTGTGTGTGTGTGTCTTCCACACACCAGCGTGGCCTGCAGCTCTCACAGAAGGCTCTTCTCACTCTGTGGTGAAGCTGAACTCGCCTGAAGTTCAGGTCTGAAGATGCCTGCTTCACATGGCATCTAAATGTTGTCGTGAGAAATCCAAAGAGGGAGGCAAAAACCTTTCAGTATTTATGATGGGTCTGTTATTTACATGGAAGTGCTTGTTGCTTGACAATTTAAATAAAAATGTTACTGCCTCTCTGCATGTGCTACAAATTCATGGCGTAAAACCACTGGAGCAACTAATGGAGTCTTCACACATCATATCTTGTTTAAGACAAGGGGGTCCATCCTCCACTGAGATCACAACCCAGTGGTGAGGTGCGGTCACACCTGGGAATGCAGCCTGGCCACAGTGGGCTGGGCCACAATGCAGCTCTGACCAACTGCCCCGTATCTCCCTTTTTTTTTTTAAAGGAAAAAATATAAACTCTGTTTTTGCATAGCAAGGTCCTATAGAAGCTGGTTTCCAGTTTATCCCCTAGGCCACCAACAGTGGGAGAAACTCCGGCCAGTTACACAGTTTGTGTCTTTCTGCGTCTGACCAACAAACAGCCTATCTACTTCTAGAGTCCTTGATAAGCGTCTTTAAGCACTTGTCCATGTTTCTAGAAGTAACTAAAAAAATTCCAGTGCCAAGGGCACATATGGGAGATTGATGGCAGGGCAGCAAAAGATATTACTCACTGCTATTGTATTTCTAACAAATGTGGATGATGGGGTCGTCCGTTCATTTTACTACCCAGCTCATCATCCACATGTGCACTTTTAATTGAAACTTGACCTTTCCATCCCATATTCCAAGTGGGAGCAGCACAAAAACACATCTCCAGAGGTGAAGATGGTGTTTCTCCCCAGGCAAGTCTCCAAAGGGACACTACCTTTACTTTTACGCTGAGTTAAAAACAAACTCTGAAATACTGGCTCCTTCATTCCTGACCCTACATTTCAGCTCCTCATAGGCAGGTGCTGGGGCGACAGAGCAGAGCCCACGACTCCTCTTCAAGACCCTGGGGGCAGCCCCCATCACCTCAGAGAGCTTACTCAGTGACCTTTCCCCAGCCAAGCTGCCAATCACCACCAAACTCTCCCAACGAGAGAGAGACAAGTAAATGTTAAGTCTACCCAACTCGTTTTATAGGTGACCTCTGGAAGATTTCACCGCAGAGCCTGGAAGAGACAGGGCTGCTTTATTAGCATGCTGCCTCACGGCCCCAGCCCCTCCCTCCCGCTTTTATGAGCCCTTGCTATATAAAATGCCACAAAGGAAAAAGGAAAAACAACACACTTACACTGGCAAACACTAGTTCCAACAGTCAGGACAAACCCTGGCTGCTTACCAGATGTTATTTTCAGTCATTTAAAAGAGAAATATTTTTAAAGGCCAGAGAACAAAAGTTTTTGTTGTTTTCTTTCTTTCTTCTTAAACATACACTCTCACACACACAAAAAGATGGAGGTACATTCCGTTCACAAGCATCCTTCCCCGAGTTCAAATTTAAAGGCGAAGGCAGTCGGGAGTAGGGTAGTTCCTTCCCCAAGCGGCACCACAACCTTCAAGCACGATTTTCAAACGATTCTCTCTTCAGCCTCATCTAAATTCAGGCATGACAGATAATAAATAGCTACTCATTTACTATCACCATAAAAATTTAAACAGCCTTGAAATAGTTGCTAAAATACAGGAATGATCAAACCTAAGCTCCGAAAAGCCACTCCAAATAGTAAAACTATTGCCACGAAGAATCACACATAAAGAGACATTGTTGCGATAAAAGCTGCTGGATTATTGGATTTTCTCGCTCTCTCTTTTAAATCTTCTACTAGGAGCGTAAGAGTCAACAACTTGCCGTTTTACCCGATGAAAAAAGGGCTTAGTAACCCTCAGCTATAACACTGTACCAGATTTGGTGGTGGATTTTTTCCTTTTTAAAGAAAGTATCCGATTCGATTCTACACAGTGATTAAACATCTTTGTGCTCAGCGGAGAAGGGTCTTCTAACCCCTCCCCCTCCAAAAATGGCATCAAAGCAATCAAAATGGTAATGCCGGGCCTGGGTCCCCTCCCCCCGCGAACTCCCCGACTTCGCCGGGGCCGCGCGCCGGGCCCCCCTCCGGCGGGAATGGAAGCTTCCACTCCTGGACGGGGGCGCGGGCCGGGCGGGCGCGCGCGGCCGGGGAGGGGGCCGCGGCACCGCCAGAAAGGGGTTAATAAGCATTCGTCCCAACCCTCCCGTCCAGCCGGGCGCCCCCGACCAGGCGCAGACCCGCGGGAACAGCCATCTTTCTTTCCGTAACCCCCGGCCCCCTCCTCTTTCGCACACCCCCTCCCACCACTTTTCAACTTTAAAGACTCGAAATGAACACCCGGCCTCCGAGTTCTCCCTCGCCAGGTTCGCCGCCATCCCCTCCAGTCTCGTCCACGTCTCTCCTCGCAACGACATTCCCTCGGGGTAGGGGGCTTCTGATCAGGCCGGGGCGGCCTGGAGTTGGAGGAGGAAGGGGACAGATCGGCCGCCCGGTCGGGGGCGGGGGCGGGGGCGGGCGCTGTCCAAGTTTGGTGCTGACGGCGGCGGCCGGCATTCCGAAGGAAGCGCGATCGATGGCCTGGGGGCGCGGCGGGGCGGGGGCGGGCCCGCGGGGCTGGCGGAGGGAGGGGAGAGGGCAGCGGGGAGGGCGCCGGCGCCCCCGCCCCCGCCAGCCTCGGAGCCCCGAGAGCGCCATTGGCTGCGCCGCTCAAAGTTCTCGGCTCCGGGCGGCTCGGGGAAGGGGCGGGAGTGCGTGTGCGGGGTAGGAGCGCGGGGGGAGGGGCGGAGGGGGAGGGGCGAGAGCGGCAGGGAGGGAGGGGGCGGGGGCGCGCGGCCGGCCGCGCTCCGGCGGCGGCATCTGTTCGTGGTGCTGAAACCCCTACCGCTGAGCTCAGCGCAACTAAGTCACAATGGACAACTTTTCCTCGCCAAGGGGCCGGGAGGGGGTCTGCAGCAGAGCCCCCCACCGCGAGAAGCTTCTCGCGTGTCCCAATCTAAACCTGACGCCCAGAGACCAAAGTTGGGGCAAAACTGGGGGGTCCTTGGGGCGCCTTTCTTTTGTTCCCAGGGAGCTGGCGTCAGGTTCCAAGAATAAAAGTGATGCTGGAGAAGTGGAGGGGAGGGGGGCCCGGAGGAACAATTCTTTAAATAAGATTTGCAACGGAACCCAGAAATCGCTTCCAAGTAGTTTGGTGTCCAGGCCCGAATTACCACTCCCTCTCCCCCCACCCTCATACCCGTGTGAAGCGGGGGACACTGAGCCGGGAGAAATTTCCACATTCCAAAAACATGTCCACCAACTCAAAATGGACGCCGGGCTGCTCGCCGCCTTTTAAGTGCAGCTTCTCTCTTTCGGCCACTGCGGGAACCGCGCTCTACCCCCTCGGCCTCCAAGAACCCGGCTCTTTCTTTCCAGAAAAGGTAACTTTGAGGACTGGAGAGACTTTCGGGAGTCTGGGCGCGCGGCGCCAAGGCCAGCACTTTTTAGGGTGCTGCCAAAGTGCCCGACGACCCCTCCTCCCCACCCCGGGCCAGGGGCGGGGGACAGGCTCCAGCTCGCTTACTTGTTTGTCGCTGAGCGCGGCGATCCGCGTCTGCCTCTCGTGGAGCTGTTTCTTGAGGTCGCCGTTCTGCGGAAACACGGGGTAGCGGGCTCAGGCCGGCCGCCGCGGGGGTCAAGTGCGCCCGGAGCCCCACGGGCCGCAGCCCCCAGCCCGGGCCGCCGGCCGCGCGCCCCAAGTTCCCTGGGCCGCGTCCCGCACGCGCGGCGGCCGGGCAGAGCCGCGCGGGGCCGCTTACCTGTGGCTGCCGCCTCATCGGGGCAGCTCGCGGGGCGGGGCGGGGGCCGAGGCCACCCGGCGGCGCGCCCCGAGCCGTGCAAGTTTGCAGGCCGGGGTGCGTGTGCGAGTGAGTGTGAGTGTGTGCCGGGGGAGGGGGGAGGAACAAAGAGCCAAGTAAACACGGCGAGTCCGTGTCGAGCAAAGCTCATAAATATTCAAGTCGCGTCCTAATCTCCCCAACACACACACGCACAAGCCGCAATACCGCTCGGGCTCCGGCCGCCACGCCGCTGCTCGCCCGAGCAACAATCGCCAAAACTACTTTTGCAAACTGTGCAGGATTGCACGGAGGGTGGGGGCTGGAGGGGGTCGGCGCACACACTCTCACACGCACCCCGGGCAGGCTCACGAAGGGGACCCTTCCCGGTACCCTCGCCCTGCAGGCCCCGCTCGAGAAAGAGAAGATGCCGGGCTCGGGTCCCACGGGCCTCCAACCCCCCAAACTGTGCAGGATTGCAGGACAAGGCGACAGAGGGGACGCCCAGAGGGGGGTCCGTGCATGTACATACTCCCTTCACCTCTGAGGCAGGCTCAAGGAAGGGCCCTCCAGCCCTGCAGACCCTGCGACGACGAGGAGGACACCGGGCTCCGGTGCCTGGAACCGCAACCCCGGGCCCCCAGCCCCCGACCTCCTACCTGGTGGCGCGCGAGTTCCACGGAGAGCGCCTCGGGCCGGCTCTGCAGCTCCATCCCTGCAACTTGGGCAGCACTTTGCGCTCACTTTGGCCCAGGCTCCCGGGAAGTTGCGCGGCTCCGCGGGGACGGGGGCGGCCGGGGGCGGACCAGGTCTCGGGGGAGGGGGGGACACGAGCCCCCTCCCCCAAGGCCGAAAGGGAGGGAGGGTCTGGTGAGGAGGTAAGAAAAGCAGCCGGGCTCCGCGGCGCCGAGCCCGCGGCCGCCCCAACTCCTCAGGCTGCCCGGCAAGTTGCGCCGGGTCCCCGGGCTGCCGGCGCGGCCCGGCGCACGGCCCCCCGGCGCCGGGAGCCCCGCGCAGCCCCGCGCGCTCCCGCTCCTCCGCCGCCCGCCGGCAGGGACTATATTTCCTCCGGCGCGCGCGCCTGGATCTCGCTGGGCCTCGGCAAAGTTGTGCCTCGGCACGATGCTAATTCGGCAGTGCCCGGATGGAGCGGGCCGGGGCGGCGGGGGGCGGTGCCCGAGCCCGCCGCCCGCCCCGCCCCCGCCCCGCCCGCGCGTGCGCACTGCCGTCCCGCCGCGGCCCGGCGCCCCGAGCGCAGAACAAAAGTGGTGGCGCGAAGGGGCGCAAACTCGCCGGCCCGCGTCTTGGGCCACTGCCCCCGGGCCGCTCGGGCGGGCGCTTCTCCTCTTCTCCGCCCCGGCGCCCAACCAAACCCGAGGAAAACGGGACGCTCAGCCTAAGGCCGGGCTTGTAGATACTTTCCGGTGGGAAGGGAAATGTCCACTTTTCCATTTCTTTTCTCTGGCTTTCGTCGATCCCTCTTTGCCCCTGCTCCCTCTTTCCTGCCTCCGCCCGCCTTCCTCTCCTACTTTATTTAAATTGTCTTCCACCCCCCACCCCCTGCCCGCTGTACACTAACGCTGCGACTTGGAAGATTAAATTAGTCGTGTCGCCAGATTCCCCCACCGCCTGATGGCCACCGTGTTGTTTAAACAGTATGAAAATTGATCTCCTGACTGTTCCTTTAATGGTTTTTTTTTTTTTTACACTCACAATTAAACTCTCAACAGATGTCACTGGACTTTTTAAGGCTGTTGTTAAAAATCGTAAACATGCCCGGTCAATGTGACATAAAACAATTACAACTACAGCTGCGGAGATCGCATTTCAAAACTCCCAGCCCCACAGCCAGGAGGTTAATGTTCTGGAGTCGATATTACGCTCGTGGAGTTATCATCCTCATCCATTAACGTCGGAATGCTCTGTGCGGTATTGGGCGCATCCTAGTATGTTTGAGGGATGCTGGGGAGAAATGGTGCAATCTACTCAAAGTACACGTTAAACGTTTAAACTGATCAATCATTATAACTTCATATTCCTCTGCAACACAAAAAATAGCCAGGTACACAGGCAACCAATGCCCCTTTCAGCATATGCCAACATGCTGCCTTTTGCTTCTACTGGCAGCAGAAGTTGTTGGAATTTTTTTTTCAGGTTGGGGCCCCAATGTTGTTCTGGCCTCCGAATCAGAGCATTTGCCACCAGTGGCTTTATGTGTGTGTCTCTTTGGCCCCCCCAAACCCTAGAGGCCTCTCCTCCCTGGCACCAGCACCTTGCCTGTAGGAAACACTCAGTGAGGAATCCCTGGTTACTGTGTGAGCTTTGTTAAAAACTCACAAAACTAACATGCCCTAAATGCCTGTCTAGCACCAGCCAGAAAGAAGCAGGGCTCACCAAATGTAAAACGAAAAGGCTGACTCTAGCTCCTTCCACTCTAGGCTTGCCCCAGTTTAGGATGGTGTCCCCACTACCTAGTGCTTTTGCTGGCCTGGACACCAGCCAGGTAAAGTGGACTGCAGGTAAAGTGGACTGCCTAGGGATCAGTGTTCCCAGAGCCAGAGGGAGCATGCAAGTGAGAGGGTTCCTGTTTGTAATCTCTGTAAATTTCACTGGCCTCTTAGTAAAATTTCATAATAATTTCATCGTCCATGTATGTAATTTAATCAATGGAGAGGATATTCGGGTTGTCTGTGACCTGCAGAATCAGGCAGATGCTGACTGGGGGATAGCAGCTGTTGAGATGTTTAAGTACCTTTTGCAAGTTTCTGTCATTTAATTAAGTTACAGTGGTGATCATTTACATGCCCCTCTGTCGTTTTCAAAGTTACCTAAATCCTGAGCGAGCAAGGAAGGCCAGGGGCTGGCTGCTCTCTGACAGTGAGGAAACTGGTTATGTGAAGGAAAAAAACTTACGAGGAGTCCTGTGCTGCTGCCTAAATGCGTCCCGCACAGCAGACCACCCTCCCTTTGCCCATGCCGGGCCCTCGGTCTGGAATGCCCTTTCCCCCGTAACCCACCTTTTAAAACCCTCTTCATCCTCCAAGATTCACTTCAAATGCCACATTTTCTAGGAACTTCCTCTAATTTCTACACATAAATTCTTTTTTTTTAAATTGAAGTATAGTTGATTTACAATGTTGTGTTAGTTTCAGGTGTACAGCAAAGTGATACACATATATACGTACATATATATATTCTCTTTCAGATTCTTTTTCATTATATCACAAGATATTGAATACAGTTCCCTGTGCTATACAATAAGACCTTGTTGTTTACCTATTTTTTATATAGTAGTTTGTATCTGTTAATCCCAAACTTCTATTTTATCCCTACCCTCCCTTTCCTCTTTGGTTACTAAAAGTTTGTTTTCTATGTCTGAGTCTGTTCCTGTTTCATAAATAAGTTCCTTTGTATCATTTTTTAAGATTCCACATCTAAGTGATACCATATGATATTTGTCTCTGTCCGACTTCACTTACTATGATAATCTCTAGGTCCATCGATGTTGCTGCAAATGGCACTATTTCATTCTTTTTTATGGCTGAGTAGTATTTCATTGTGTGTATGTATATATATATATATACCATGTATTCTTTATCCAGTCATCTGTCGATGGACATTTGGGTTGCTTCCATGTCTTGGTTATTGTAAATAGTGCTGCTATGAACATTGGGATGCATGTATCTTTTCAAATTAGAGTTTTCTCAAGATATATGCCCAGGAGTGGGATTGCTGAATCATATGCTCTATTGTTAGTTGTTATGTTGCAGAAAAATGTGTTACAGCTCAGTTGTGACAGCAAACTGGATCTGGGCGAGAAACCAAGCAGCGCTGGAAGAGTTGGAGAACTCAGGTTTATTACACCAGCAAGCTTAGATGAGTTAACATTCCAAGCTCTGGAGCGCTTCTGTAGGTTTACACAGGCTTTTATAGGCTGCCAGTTTACATTTTGCAACATCATATGCAAATAAGGTATAACAAAAGTTGACTAATTAGGAACAAGCTTTGTAGAAATGGCCCAATCAGGAGTGAGAGAAATAACCAATCAAGAGTGAGGGAAACAGACCAATCAGGAGGGAGAGAAATAACCAATCAGGAGTGAGGGAAATGGACCAATCGGGAGTGAGCTCCATTTTCCTAGAAGTTAGCCGTTTCAGAGGCAAAAAGTGAGATAAAGCCATTGGGCCAGGGAACCGGATGGTGCTGGCTGGAGAGCAGTGGCCCTGCCTTGGGGTACTGCTGGGTTTTTTTATGGGGCTTCTCACCTCAGTTTAGGGAACCTGAATACTGGTTTCCATAGTGGCCACACCAATTTACATTCCCACCAGCAGTCTACACATCAATTCTTTACTCCTCCCTCTGGAGACTCACCATGAAGAGCTTACTTAGCACGGGGGGCATTCTGTCCCATAATGCAGGGACTTGCTTGCTTCCCTGTTGGAGCCTGAGCTGACTCTGAGTCTGGCTTGTGGGCAGAGCACAGTAGATGGATGTTGAAGGAAGGCATGGGGTGCCTGGAGCCAAGTAGGTACTTAGCAATGAATGAGTGAGTGAAGGGATGGATGAATGAATGAATGCTAAAAGTGGGAAACAACCCACTATCCAAAAGGTAGGCTATTAATAATGGCCACAGAAAAGAGCAGTGTCTGCAATTAATTCCAGCGTCCACATTTCTCTTTACTTGCACTGTGGTTAAGTGGACAGGGGGCCTGGACTGGAGCTTGGATATCTGGGTTTGACACTTGGGTCCACCCTTTAACAGCCTCAAATCTTAGGAAAGTTATTCAACACGTCCTAGCTTCTGTTTCTTCGGATGTAAAATGGAAATTATCCAGCCAACCATGGTTACCCTTGGAGCCACTCAGCTCCTCTGACCTTGGCTACTTGCTCAGTGGAGAGGCCCAGTTGCAGGCCCCCCCGGCTTAACTGGCCTGGAAGTGAGGGCCAGCCTAGAGCACAGCCTCCTTCACATGCCTGCCATGAGGTGGGGGGAGGGAGGGCAGGGGCTGCGGTGGCTCCAGGAGCACGTCCAACCCTCTGGGCCCATGGGGGTCCCAGGTGCTCCTGCCTCTTCTGGCTTCTGAGTGAAGCTTTGCACCTCGAGCACAGATCCAGCCTCCCCAGTGGCTGACCAAGGGGTTGAGTAACACAACGCAGAAGTCCGGGAGAGTGAGTTACTTCATCAAATGAACTTGGACCAACTAGAAACAGGATTCAGGAAGGAGCCAGCAAATCAACATGGCTCCGTTCTCCATTGATTGGAATGTTCTGGGGCCCAGTGGGCCCACTGGACGGCCTATAAAACATCCCACATACCCCAGCAAACGGCCACCTTCCATGGGGCGTGGCAGACAGCTGGGTGATCCATCGCTTGGTTTTGCTCTCCTTCCTTTTCCCTCAGTCTTGTTGCTCTGGAATTGGACTTTCCATTAGTGTTACTGTTGGGGGCACCATTTGAGAGCCTTCCTCCCATCCTCTCTAGAAGGCATCCTTTATTTCATTTGATCCCCTGAAATTACCCCCATCTTACAGATAAGAGCACTGAGGCTCAAAGAGGTTCAGAAAATTTCACAGGCTGCAGGTGGTGTATCCACACATGGGACGGAGCCTGGTACCGTCCCGTTTATGCCTGTCACCCTGAGTGACATTTAATAGTTCCCTGTTTGACTCTCAGATGCATCCCAGCCTGGATGGTGAGTTGCATGGTGAGCCAGCTGTGGGATGGAGACAGAACTCACCCTCCAGGCTTCACGACTCCAGAGCCTGCTGTCCTCCCAGTACCCCACCTTGTCTTACCTGGCACAGTGCCCCTCAGTCTAGAGTAGTGGCTGGAGGTCGGGAATGGCGCCGTCTAGAGCCTGGGACGCTGGTGCAGAAGACTTGGCTTCCACCAGGGTCAAGTAGGGCCAACATCACAGACTGTCACTCTGCTTCCTGCAAAATGGGTGGCTAGGTCCCATCCAGTCACTTGCCCTCCAGCTCAGAGGCTGCATGGCATACCTGGGACACACCTGCCAGCCACTGGCAGGCTCAGGCCCGTAGCCCCGCTGCCCCCACACATCTCCTTGGATGGGCAACTCTGTCAGCATGCCTGAATCTGAGCTCCCTGGCCCCAGAGGGCAGCAGCCCATTCATCATTCCTGGAGTCATTCTCTCCTCTCTCAGGCCCCCATCACGTGCACTTCATGTAATTAGTGAGGACAGAATCGCACTGGGTCAGGGCAGGCCCTAAACCCAATATGACTGGTGTCCTTACAAGAAGGGGAGAGGACATACACACACACACACACACACACACACGTGCACACACAGAATGCCGTGTGACGACAGAGGGGGACTTCAGATGCTGTAAGGGACACCAAGGATGTCAGAACCACCAGAAACTGGGAGGAGGCCTGGAAAAGATGCGCTCCCAGAGGGAGCAGCCTGCCGACACCTTGATGTGGGGCCGCTGGCCTCCAGGCTGTGAAAAGAGGAAAACATTTCCGTAGTTTTAAGCAACTCGTCCCCAGTCTGTGGTGCTTTGTGACGGCGGCCCCAGGAAACCCACACCCCACACACGGCTCCAGCCCTCTGTTCCCGGGACCAGGCACGGGCTCCCACGGCCCCGCAGCGCTGCACGTTACCCTCGCTCCCGCGTCCCCTCCTAAGAAGCGAACACGGAGTCTGGTGAGCGCCCGGCACGGGGCCAGGTGTCTTCTGATCCGCAGAGACCAGAATCTCGGGTTCTAGTAAAGTCATGTGACACGTGTACCAAACACCCTTGACATCTCCAGCGGGGTCAGACACCTCGGTATTTCCATGGCCAGGCGCATGAATCCCCACCAGAAGTGGGATGAGAGCAGCGAACTGTCCCGTCAGGTCGAGGGGGGGTTGCTGCCAAGAAAGTGTGAGCATCAACCTGCCAGGGAGGAAACGCAGGTCATTTGGGACTTAGCACCACGCCTGCGGGACCGCGCACACAGAAGGCACGCCTGAAGCTCGCTGATTTCCCTTGTCAGCCCCACTGCTGAGTCCGTCTACACGGCGGCTCCTCAGGCCTGGGAGAGCAGGAATGATGATCATCTCGCAACGAGTGAGGAAACTGAGGCACAGAGGAGCTCAGGACCTGCGTCCATCACAGCCCTGTCCCCACACCTTGGACCCTCCCTAATGCACCAGAGGGAGGGTCGTCCACCCCTCCTCCTGGCACCAGGCAGAACCCACTTGCCACGCAGCATCCAGGGCCTCTGCCCTGAGCACAAATGTTTATAATTTTTTTTCCCCTAAAAGTGCTGTTTAAAAAAAAGAAAGGAAATGGTAGGGCTGGTTCCTTCTGAGAGCTCTGGGAGAGACTGTTCCAGGACTCTCCCCCGGCTTCTGGGGGTTTGCTGGCGATCTTGGGTGCTCACTGACTTGTAGACACGCCACCCCAATTCCTCCGTCTTCACAGGCCTTCTCCCTGCACGCCTGTCTCCACATCTCCCCTGCGTAAGGACACGCAGTCACGTGGGATGAGGGCCCTCCCTGATGACACCCTTTTCACCTGGTAACCTCGATAAAGACCAACCCAAGGTGAATCCAGCCCCCACCGGGAGCTGAGCCTCGGCCCCACCTGAGGGTGTGTTTGTCCTAAAGCTTCTATTACTAAGCCCCATCCTCATTAGTACCTTCACACCCACAGCATCAGAGACGCTAAGTCAGCTGCTCAGCTCTCCGTGCAGGAGGAGTCAGCGTGCTGCACGCAGCACACGAGGCAGGGTGCCGCTTACGAGGAGGAAGGGCACAAGCCGGGGGTAGGCCCTTGTCCTCGCTCCCCTTTGCGCCTGGAAGTCCCAGCGAGCCCGGGAGTGGAATCAGTGCTCTGGCTTTCCCTCTCAGGTTTGGTGAAGTTTTTACTTCCAGACTTCTGACCCAGCGGCGCCTCTGACCCTGGAACCTTCCTGCAGAGCAATAGTGGACGGAAGTTTTCACTCGTCTAAGCCCGAGCCCGGCTCCTCTCTCCGTGGACAAGGCCGAAGTGTGTCCAGGGGAGTAGTTACTGGGGAACAGAGTGAGAGAAAGCTCTTTTGCTCCACATGGCAGGTGTCATGCTAGAGGCTGTGGGACACTGGTACCTTCGAGGGGTCCCAGTCTTACAGGGACAGCAAGTCTCAGCCCACCACCTCCTGACAGGGATCAGGACCGATGCCGGCAGGAGGTATAAAGGGGGCAGGGCGCACTGAGGAGGGAGCCCCGTTCCCCGCTGGTGGCCTTCATACTCCATCATCTCACTGATCCCTACAGCACCTGGGGCTAGCTGCCTTGGGAAACTGAGGCTCAAGGCTGTTAGGTTACTTGCAAATCACCTAGATGGGGGGTGTCAGTGAGGACTGAGATCCTGGAGAGCTCCACTGCTTTCAACTTGCAGCTGTGGGGCAGGGTATTGCGGGGCACAGGGCCCTGCGGGTGCCTGAGTGCACGGGTGGGTGTGGACACAGGTGTGCTGGGAGAGGAGAGGGGAGGTGGCCTAGCTTGGATTTAAGCCAGAAGCTGGCCCTGAGCTAGGATTCAAGCAAAGGAGTTTAGCTGGGAGATGATACCGGGGTGTGACCGCAGGAAGTGCCTGCGGGGTGTGGGGAGGGAGTCCAAGCGAGGTGACTTAAGCAGCAGGTTACTGCACTGGGCGACAGGGCTCCCAGCTGCTGTACTCAAGGGGAGGGAGCTGGGGCACTTCTCCCCCAGCTCCCTGCCCACCACTGGTCAGGGCTGCCTCCAGGGTCATTCCCTCTGGCCGATTCCGAACCCACAAGGCCTCCAGGGTCATTCCCTCTGGCCGATTCCGAACCCACAAGGCCATGCCTTCTCCTGGGACTGGAGCATCACAGGTGCTCACAGGAGCTACAGAGTGCATGGGAGGGGCAGGGCAGGGCAGCTTCTGTCCCCTCTGGAGAGGACTGGAGACATGCCAGGGACAGAGGCAGAGGCCAGACGCTTCCCAAAGCAGTTGGGATGGTCGGCAGGTGACGGGGGGCCATTGACACTTAAACTGCCATGACAGTGTCTGCAGAATCCAGATGCGGAGGGATCTGGGGCAGGGCGATGGGTTAGGATGCTGCCCTGGGTGGAGAGGCAGGTGGGTTGAGGAGCTGGAGGGGAGTTAGAGCTGAGGCCACCCAGGTGGGACTGCTAGGCCGGGCGGGGGCTTCAAAATACCCCTGAGTGTCTGGCCCGTGAGCCACGTGGACAGGGATCGCGCTCTGAGAGACAGGTCTGCAGCGGCTGCAGCTGAGGGGAGGGCGTCTGGCTGGATCCGGGACAGGCAGCTGCAGGTTTGCTCTGAGCAGCAAGAGAAGACCTCAGTGACTCTCCGCTGTCCCTGCTGTGCTGCCCCACCTCTGCCCTGGACTTTGGCCTCCTTGGGGGCTGGTGATGGGGCTCCATGATGTCCCTCTGGGGTCCTGTGCATCTGTTCTCAGTGGGAAAAGGAGCTAGGCAGCCCAGCTGGCTGATGTCAGGGGGTTTTGAAGCCTGGCTGTCATCCATTGGCCAAGTGATGAAATGAAATAAGCTATTTGCTCTGCGTCTCCGTCTCTCCACCTCTAAAGTGGGGATTATCCACTTGGCAGACACACCAGTGGGAGCATAAAGCCAGTGAATGGAACGCCTCCCTCTTGGCAACGCTGCTAAGTGAACTGCGCAGTGGGTGCTGGGATAGGCCAGGGCCGGGGGTGCAGTGGGGTGGGGGGAACCTGGCCCCCAGGACCGCTAGTGCTGGGTTCAGCTGGGTCCCCAGAGTGCAGATGGCACCCCCGCGAGGCAGCCACCTGGAAGAGGCTGTGGCATCAGAGGCCAAGAAGATGGGCCTTGAAGGTTTGGGGCAAGGACCTGCCGGTCATTGGCAGTCACTCGGCTACCACTGGATGGAGGGGTTTCGGCCCCCGACCCGGGAGGCTGGGACCATTGTCCAGGGTGGGGCGAAGCAGGGGCCCCATGGGGCGCAAGGGTGTAAGTGGCTCAGGTTGACAGGCGAGGTGGGGGGAGTGAGGGCGTCCAGGGCAGCCTCGGTTTCTGAGCAGAACTGTGTGAGCGAGGGAGGGGGGGTTGGGGGGCTGGGGTGTTAAGGTCCTGCCCTCCCCAAGGCTTGTCTGGGGGACACTTTGTGGGCCAGGGTCCCGTACAGGGGCAGGCAGGGGGAGGTAAGGCTTGTCATCAGCCCCTCCTTCAGTTTCCCTCCCGATGGGGTTGGACATGTGCCCCCCAAATTCACATTCTTCCCAGAACTTCAGAAGGTGACCTTACGTGGACATAGGGTCTTTGCAGATCTCATCGAGTTAAGATGAGGTCCCCGTGGGCTGGGGTGGCCCCTTAGTCCAGTATGACTGGTGTCCTTATAAGAAGAGGAGGCACACAGAGACAGACACACGGAGGAGAACGCCACGGGACCACGGACGCGGAGCACCCAGGACTGCCAGCAACTCAGAGACCAAGAGAGAGGCCTGGGGCAGGGTCCTTCCTAGAGCCTTCAGGGCAAGCGCGGCCCTGCCAACACCTTGATTCCGAACTTCTGGCCCCCAGAACCTTGAGAGAACGCACTTCTGTTGTTCACAGCCACGCACCGTGGAGCTGCGTTACCGCCGCCCCAGGACGCTAGAACACTCCATTTACTTACTCGGCCAAAGCTGGCCTCATTTGTGAATTCCGCCTCCTCGGAGCCAGCACGATCAGTCCTAGATCTCCTTCCGCTGGAGGGTTGAGGCTGGACCTGATTCTTCTCAATAGTGTCACCCCTGGCCTGGCTTCGTTAGATGCTACTTCCCTTACTCCCCAGCGGGTTGGGTTTAACAACCTCCATCTGGCCGTGATGAGGGGAAATACCTTCTTCACCTCGATGTCCCATTGTCCGCAAATCCAGCTCCCTCTTCCTTCAGTGGCTGGTGTTTGTAGGCATAGAAAGTGAGTTCGATTATTCATTCATATATTCAGCACATAGTTTTCCTATAGTTTATTGAAAGCTTTCAAAGACTTCCAGAAAAAATCTTTTATTCTCTACCCATTTTATGCCAAAGCAGCAGAACAGAACAGCGCCTTTCTTCCTGGGTGACCCAGCACGCCTCCCTGCAGCATCTGAGTGTGCAGATTCCAAATGCAAGAGCGCTTGTTGGCGCCCACCACGTGTCAGGTACCACAACAGGCAATTAAAGTTATCATAATAATAATGTGCTTATCGAGTGAGTGCGTGTTGAATGCCCAGCATTATGTTAAAGGCTTTCCATGTTATCTCATTTTAATCATTTTAATCCTTCACAAAGACCCTTTGAGGTAGGTGTTACCAGCCCCATTATATAGATGAGAAAACTGAGGCTAACTTCTCTAATGACTTATCTAGGGAAGCACAGCCCATAAGCAATTGTTTCTAACTGAAACTAGCCGAGGTCCCAGCCTGGTGTCCTACTGCCCACGAGGCAGCTCTGTTGGGCTCACAGACACTGGCCAGATGGCTGGCTGTGGCCTGTGGGTGACACTGTTCGCTGGGAGGCTGGAGGACAGGCTTCTAGTCCCAGGCTTGTCACCCTCTGGTGAGGACATGAGTAAAAATGTTTCAACAGCCACGTGGCAGTGACTGGCAAGAACAGTAGTTAAAGGAGTTATGGGTTATTAATAACATTTATAACGATGAAACGAGGATCATTATTATAACAAGGACAAGTGCCACGGACTAGTGTTAATTGCGATAATTACTAATTTATTGGGGAATTAGAAGATGGTTTCAGGCCTGTAAATCAGGGAGGAAGGAGAAATGTAAGTATGTGGGAAAATATGTGAATTTGGAAGTTCATAATATTTGCCTGACAGGGCCCAGAGAAGAATTTCAAAGCAGTTGCATGTCCAAGGGTACCCCCGCAGGACAACTGCTGATATGTCAGACCTCCTGAAAATGCATAACAAACAAACAAAACCCTGAGATACCTTGGACCCCAGGAGCACCAGGCCGGGCAGGCCCTGGAGGAAGACCTCAGATTTGGTTCTAGAAGTGAGGGAAGGCGGAGCGGGGGGTGCTATGCTCAGGCTGTGGGAGGAGCACGGGCTGTGGAGGGCGGAGTGGAAGCAAGGAGCCCAGACAGACGGCCACCTGGTCTAGGAAGAGAGGAGGACACTTGTCTGGGGCAGGAGGTGGCGGAGTCCAGGATGTGGCGGGAGGGAGTGGGCAGGATGCTCGGGCCGCCTCCGGATCAGTTAGAGCGAGTCCCTGGGGGCTGCCCCGGGCCCTGGGGTTTGTGCTGGTTCTCAGGTGCAGCCAGGTGGACACTGCTGGCCCTTCCCTTGAGAATATCCTGCTTTCATTCGTCCAACCTCCAATTCTGTCTGTGCAAATGTCCTATTTTGATATATTCCCCTACCTCCTTACCTAATACCTTGTTTACACCTGATTAAAAAATATATATTTCTGCATTTGATTAAGAAGCTGTTTTTTATTACCTGATGTTTTACCATCTACAGAGCTCTTTCACTACATTAGCTCTTTTTTAAAAACAATTTAAACGTTTTACATTAGCTCTCGATAATTCTGTTGTGGGGTATGAAATGGGGGTTCAGAAAGACCAAGAGATTTGGCCAAAACCACATGGCTGAAGGTAACCCCCAAGGGGACGTGGTCTTGGCTCCTGTCTCTCCTTCATTTATCACTGTGTGTCCTTGTTTTCTGACACAGCCCAGCTTGTAGGCCCCTCTGCACCTCGCAAGGAGCCAGTCATCCTCCAAGCTGCCCCCTGCAAGTGCCCCGCCATCCGCAACCCACCTGCTGCAAGGCTGCCGCTGTCAATGGCTCACTTCATGTTGGTTTCTGTGATGTGGAGTTTTTTATAATAATAGTAACAATAGTAGTAATGATGGCTATTTGTTGAGTGCTTCTGTGTCCCTGTGTTGAGAAAAGTATTTTGCTGAAGCGATGCATTTAATTGCGGCAGTAATTCTGTGAGCAACGGACCACCGTGACCCCTGTGTCATGAACTAAATGTTTTTGTCCCCCCAAAAATCATGTGTTGAAACCCTAACCCCCAATGTGATGGTATTTGGAGATGGGGTCTATAAGAATTAAGGTGAAATGAGGTCACAGGGGTGGGACCCTGATCCAGTAGGACTGGAGCCCTGACGAGAAGAGGGAGAGACACCAGAGACCCCTTTGCACCTGTCCATCCATCCATCCATCCATCTACCTATCATCTCCAGCTCCAGCTCCAGCTCCACACGCTCACGGGGAGAGGCCACGTGAGACACATTGAGAAGCGGGCTGTCCACAGCCAGGAAGCGCGGCCTCACCAGAAATCCGTGCTGATGGCACCTTGATCTTGGACGTCCAGCCTCCAGAACTGTGAGAAAATAACTGTCTGTGGTTTAGGCCCCCTGTCTGCGGCATTTTGTTATGGCGGCCTTAGCCAGCAAATCCACCCCAGTTTTGGATGAGGAAACTGAGACACAGAGACGTCAGCTGACTCCGCCAGGAGTGCTCAGTAGCTCATGGGACCAGGCTGCAAACCCGACAGCCTGGCTCCAGCTCCTGCCCACTCTTCTAGCTCGAAAAAATGAGCAAGGAAATCCTCCTAACATCCCCCCACCCCCGATGTTCCACGCAGCCTCCGCACCCTCCCTCCGGCCCCCGGCGCCAGGTCCGGTTCCAGGGCTGTGTGCTGCTGCCTGGCCGCGCCCCGGGCTCTCCCCAGCAGCCTTGGCCCCACTTTCCACGCTTGTTGAACTAAGCTGCCCAGAGTCGTGAATTCCCCTCTTCCCTCCTGTGGGCCCCACGCAGCTGGGTTTCCTTTCCTGCCTTGTGCCACGGGCATCCAGGTGCAGGTCTGTCTGTCTCTCTGTGTCACCACAGAGGGCTCCCTGAGGCCAGGCACGGCATCCTGCCCACATGTGTCCCACGGAACTCAGCCCAGGGCCCTGCACACGGACCACCTGGGTCACGAGGGGGTGGAGGAGTCCTACGTGTGGGCACATTTGCAGCACCAAGGGGCACTGGCACCCGGTGCTTATAAATAGAGTCTGAGGGGTAGACACATATGCGAGAAGGACGTGACGCAGATATGGTATAAACAGTTCATTTTCCCTCGTCAGGGTGACTAAGGGTGACTGACCTGAACTGTGTCACTCGGTCACCTGGAGCCCTGAGCCGAAGTCTGCAGAAGCAAGTGGCTCCAGGCCCCAGATCCAGCTGTGTCCCACACCCCATCCAGACTTTCTGTGCCCCGTGGGTCTCCTGGGGCGATCTGTCAATTGGTTTTGGGGTGTGAACTAAGCAGTTGCCTTCGGTCCAGGGTTGACTGTGCAGGGCCCTATTAGGAGAGGCAGGGAGGAGGCAGCTGAGTCACCAGCCTTCTCTCACCTGTGCCTGTCCCCCAGCCCCCTACTCGGATAGACCTTCTCGCTTTCAAGCCAAAGGAAACTACTCACGTGTCCCGAGGGGCATGGATTCCTCTCCATTCCCCCGTCCGGAGCGCACACACACAAACACACACACCACCCTGACTCCAGGCAATATTGAATGGAGACAGACCCTGCCCTCTTAATCCAATTAAACTCTCAAAGTCAGAGGAGACCGCATCTTGCCCATTCTCTCACTTTATAAAGAAAGGATGGTTTAGAGAACTTTGATTATGTCTCAAGTCATTGGCAGGAGGATGATTTTAGCCCCAACCCCACTTTTTTTACCCCAGACAGAGCAACTTTGAGACAGCAACATATGCTGCCACACTGGCCCTGCTCCTGAGGCAGACATGAGTAATCAATCCCAGCTCTCTTCCTGGCTGAGCCTGAGCTTGGTCTGCAAATCCTTCTCAACACAGTTTCCAGGCAGTGACTCCTAACTGGTCAACTTGCACTGGTCCTACTCACCTTCCCAGCTGTCCCCACGAGCATGTACTGCCCCCTTAGGAGCTGGGTGTCAGCAACGCCAGCCACAGCCAGAGAGGCTGTGGGTCTCCACAAGGCAACAGGGACTTCAGGGGTTAGAAAGCTGGTTCTGTGACCCCACCACCTCTGTTTAAGGGTTCCCCCAGAGCAGTGGCTTCCATGCTGTTTTGACCTTGACCCACAGTAAGAAACAAACTGCACAGAGAAATCCAGGACCCACAGTCATGTATGTACATACATGCAACGGAGTCAGAGTTTCATTGGAAAGACAGCTATGCAGCTTAATAGTGTCTATTCTGTTCTTCATGTTATCCTCAACCACTAAGTTGATTTCATGCCCCACACCTGCGACGTGAGAAACCACAGCTCTAAACTGTTCTCACATCTTTAGCGTCTCCACGTTCCAGAGATTTCAATTTCTCTTTCCATCAAACTCCTCCATTTCCCCCAAAGCTCTACCTTCAGTGATATGAGCATGGGCAGCACAGAATTAATCAAATTAACCAGTGAATAGCTGACTGGCAGGGCCTAGCCATTTAGACTTTGAAAGTGTCCCAAGTGACTCTTACCCTCAAATTCTAACTGAGAATCATCCAGTCAACCCCATCAAGTTTCTTAATTTAAAAAATGGGGAAACAGACGCATAGAGGAACAGCCATTGGCCAATGATCCCAGGGATCCAGAGGCCGGGCTAGGATGACTCAAAATTATAGCGTTAGAGACTCAAGGCTCTTGGGGACTGTGTCCCCCATTTTGGTGGCCACCTAATACCACACAGCCAATAGGAGGAGACATGGACATAGTACCTGTAGTGGGTAGAATGGTGGCCCTTCAAAAATGTACAACCATCGTGACTCCTGGAACCTGTGAATATGATCTCATTTGGGAGAAGAGTCTTCTCCCAAATTTGCTCAAGGCAGTCCTGGGAAACCAGCACACACCCAGAGTGGGAATTCAGGGGTTACCACGGAATCCGAGTGTCACGCTGGGAACCCCTTTTACCGAGCTCCTGTCGAGTGCGGGCGCCACACCAAGGGGTTTACATGCATATCCCGATGGTGGCACCGAGTGGGCCAGGCAGGGACAGCCGTCACCCCGAAGCTCACAAAGCGTGAACCCCTCGCCCAGGGCCAACAGGCAGAGCGTGTGCAGCTGGGGCTACTCCCTTCCAGCCACCTCCTCTCCGAGACAGGCCGGGGATGGGGCAGGCCTTTTTCCGGGGGAGGGGTCTTCTGATGCTTGGTTCCTGCCTCGTGGGCAGCTACACCCAACAGAGCCAGACTCTGAGATTTGAGCTCAGAATCTGGGGAGTAGCCCCAAAGTACAAGATGGAATTTTAGCAAGAGAAGCCTACCGCAGGGTTTGTTTCCCTTTGCTCAGGATGAACAGGAGCAGATACAGTCTGACCTACATTTAGCACAGAGGGAGGAAATTTAGTTCATTGAAAGAAGTGAGAATTTGGTAGTTCTTAAGTGATTTAAAGTCTTTTCCTCTGCTTGACGTTCTCTGTATGGTATTGGATGTGTGACAACATACATCCAGAGAGAGAGGGACCATGATGTAGAAGTCAGGCCATTTACACATATCCAAGTTAAACCGCCAGTGCGGACGAGTTTATAAAGGGCGTGACGTGTCGCCAGGCCACCGGGCACAGGCATGTCATGAGGAAGTCCTGGAGGAAGCTGGGGTGGGAGGGCCGCACACGGATCCCGGCCAGAGGGTGCAAAGTGGAGCCAGCTCTTCCGGGTCTTCTCAACCACGACCGATGGGCCGATGGGCCGATGGACAGGGCAGGGACGCCTGGACCAAGGCCAGCGAGTCTGGTGAAGCCCCACCCTCGGCAGCACTTTTGGGCTTTAAGAAGTACTTCAACGCCCTTCTCCTTTCATTCACAAAAGGTCCCGTGAGCAGAGAGGGGAAGGATTATTTCTATTTTACAAGAAGAAAAAAAAACCCACCAAGACGCGAGTTAAGTGTGATTTTCCCCAAAGTCTGATTCTAAATGGATGAGGTGGGAAGCGGACTGTGGATCAGACATGAAGCCCAGCCCGGAGAGCGGCCAAGTCCCCGCTAACTGCGACTGGACGTCATGGCCTCTAGACCTTGAGACCTGAATTCTCACCAAAGCAGATGTCCCAGAGCCGCCACGTCACACAGGAAACCCCGCTCTCTTCATGTTTCAGGCGGGTACAGCCAAAGCATCTGGTGGTTCAGACTGCCTGTCACAGAAGGTGACAGGGTGACCTGAGGGACTGAGAACCGCACCCGGGGAGGCACCTCAGCGGACTCGCGCTGGGAACCCTGGTTCTACACGTGGGAGACGCAGGCGGCAGGGCCCCGCATTCAAAGACTTTAAGTGCAAAGGGGTGGACGCTACGTCTCACCAGGTGCTTGAAGGCGGCGGCGCGCACCGACCCTCTGCCAGGGACGTCTGGCTTCTCCTTTCTCCCCCACATTGTAGTGATGCTGCTAGATTTGTTTACATGTGGTGGAGTCAGGACGGCAGCCCGGGGTTGCAGAGAAATCGCTGCCTTCAGAAGCTCAGCTGTGCAGAGGGTAAGGACCCGGTGCAGGGAGGTCCCCGGGGGCCACGCGGCCCCAACCACGGGCCCAGGCTCGGGACTGGAGGAGCTGGATGACCTCTGGACGCGGTTAGCTGACTGGTTCCCTGTGCCCTGACCGCCCCCGCCTTGGAAGGGAGATGAGAACTCCGCCCCTCCCACCCGCAGACTACAGCCAGGGCTGAAAGGAAACCGGCTTTGGGAACCAGGACGTCCAGAGGCAGCTGGGGCTTCATTTTCGCGGGAAGCTCTCGCTGCTTCTGTGCAGTGGGGAGTCTGGAATGGTCATTTTTTTCCTGCCACTCCCATCCCCCAAGTGCACTGAGACCCTGCAATGACAGCACTTCCTTAAAGTGAGCTGACGGTGCAGCTGGGGCCGGGGTCTGACCCCCGGGCCCCAGACCCCTGGACTCACATGGACCTGGGCCCACACACCAGCCTTCCCTGATGAGGGGGTGAGCCTGGCGAGCCGCTTAACCTTCCAGCACCAACGGGTGGCGGCTCGGCTACAGAAGGGGGACCCATCACAACATTAGCTCCGTCTCCTTCTGGGGGAGGGATGGGCTGCTCAACCCCACAGCTGCCACGGGTCTGGGGTAGACACTGAAGTCACTTCCTGATGCCCAGTAAGGGGGGAAGGCGAGCGGTGAGCCAGAGTCAGGCCAGCTTAGGGCAGCAGTGGGCCAGGCATCTGCGTTCACTGCATTTGTAAGGACTTGGCTTACCCACTCCTGGTGGGGTGTCACCGGGGGTGCCGAGTCTCCCACCAGCCCAGGATGCTGTGGGAACTGGGGCAGGAGCCTCTTCGGTCAGGCTCCCAACCCAGTGTTTCTTCTGCTTGGCCCATAGAAGGAAAGTCAGTTCTGTCCATGTCCTGCAAATTTCCGCAAAGGACACCAAACATTTGCACCACACCTCGTCCCTCTCCAGTCACGGTGCAAAGCCATCAGCGAGTCGGAGGCTGCTTGGAAGCACGGTTCTCAGCAGGTGCACACCGACTGCCGCTCCCAGCCCTCCAGTGAGTGGCCTTGATCTCGGGCGATATTTAGATGCTGTTTTCCTCATTGGCCACAGATGCTTGTCACACCAGAAACTCGCTTGGCGGCTCATCCTGGGTCTCCTTGACCTGGTGCAGTTTGAAAGCAGAAGAAAACGCTCCAGTTTGCCAGAGACACCCGTTTCCCTTGGGAACAAACGTTTACATCTGGCCTTTGCTGTCCTTTCTCATTTGGTTTCTTCTCACGGAGGAAGCAGCCAGGCCCCACGCTCTGTCCAGGTGGGCCAGTGCACAGGCCGGCCTGTTGTGGGGAGGCCTTCGTGGGGCAGAGCTGGAGGGGCCTACGACCCTCCCTCCAGGTGAGAAGACTGAGGTTCAAGAGGAGAAGGCATTGGCCAAGGTCCCTGCAGGTAAGAGGTGCAGGGTGGAACCATGTCCAACTTCTGCCAACTCAAGGCCACACGTACTTCCCACCGTGGGATGTGGCTGGGGACAAAAGGGGCTGACCCCGAGCTTGGGTGCTCCCTTCCTATTCCTGCACCCTCCCTGCTGGGTGACTTCAGAAACACTCCACTATGCTCCGAACTGTAAAGTCGGGGGGGGGGGTCTTGGCCACCACCAGGGAAGTACATCACCCCTCCCCTTGGCCACGGCCACACCTGCCTCACTTTCCCAACCCAAGCTGCTCCCCCAAACCCACCTGCTCACCCCTAACCACTGGCTGCCCCCTCCTCAACCCCTTATTTCTCTCACTGCCTGGCTAATGACAGGGAAATGGAGTTTGGGAGCAGTCAAGGGACATGCTGCGCTGACCTAGTGTGGACACACAGTAACTACTTTTGAATGAAAAAGAAAAGAGAAGAAATGTCACCCACCAGGCTGTTCCCAGGACCAAGGAGGTGATTGATGCTCCAGGCCTTCTGTGTCTCTGATGATGAGCTGGCCGTGGCCAGGTGTGGTCCTGCCCACCTAGGTGAAGTGATGGCTCTGCTTGTCCCATGGCATCTGGGGGTCCCACCCCATATGGTCTGCAAAAGGCTCTGGCCACACAGAACTCTGGCCGGAGGGGACAGCATCGCCTGCGGGAAATAAAGTGTACACCCGTCCTGACCCGCTGAACAGTTCTTCCTGGCTTGGGGTCCTCAACAAGGTTCTCTGTGACACTGGGGACACAATTTCTCCCCCCAAGACCTGATTTTGACTGGGCCCATTAGATCCTTTTTCCCTTGACACCTCTCCCTTCTGCCCCGACCCTGAGATTTGATGGAACTTACCCCGTCCGCCGCGCTCTACCCTCTGGACCCTCTATGGGTCAGTCATCAGCAAGTCTTGTTTCCAAGCCTCCTATGTGCCAGCCCTGTAGAAGGAGAAACCCAGTTCCCTGCCTGGGGGGCTTAACCCCTGTACTGGGCTGACTAGTGTCCCTCTGAAATTCATGTCCACCCAGAAACCTGTGACTGTGACCTTATTTGGAAATTGCGTCTCTGCAGAGGGAATCGTGTTAAGATGAGGTCATCCTGGATGAGGCTGGGCCATCATCCATTGACTGGTGTCCTTTGGAGAAGAAATTCGGACACAGACACACACAGAGTGGCTATGTGACAATGGAGGCAGAGACCAGAGGGATGCAGCCACAAGCCAAGGAGCACCAAGGCTGCAACAGCCATCAGAAGCCGGAAGAGGCGCCGGAGGACTTCTCTCTAGAGCCTTCGGGGGAAGCGGGGCCCTGCTGACACTTTGGTTTGGGGCTTTTAGCCGCCAGATCTGCAAGAGGATACATTTCTGTCGCTTTAAGGCCCCCTCCCACCCCGCAGCATGCGGTCATTTGTTCTGGCAGACCTAGGTGTCTCATCCACCCCCCGCAAGGGCAAGACACCCACGCTGCGGGAGCCCGGTGCACCCCCCAGAGGGCAATGCAACTGGACAAACACAGCGCCGTATCCGAGGCACTTCCTCTGCGCGCCTCCAGACATCACGTCCTCAGAGCCATCCGAGAGGCAGGCTGGGCGGGACTGTAGATGGGAAAACTGAGGCCCAGAGGGCAAGAGACTGACGCAAAGTCAAATAGTTGGGAAATAGCAGCCTAGATTCAAACACAGCCTTCCCGAATCTGGGGGCAAGTGGCCTTGTTGGGGTTCGGTGTTACGTTTGGTTTGTTTGTTTTTTATGAGGGGGAGGTAATTAGGTTTATTTATTTGTTTCTATTTGGAGGAGGTACCGGGGATTGAACCGAGGCCCTCGTGCAATGCTAAGCATGCGCTCTCCCACGTGAGCTGTGCCCTCTCCCCGTGTGTTCCGTGTGCGCCCTCCCCACTGGTGGGGGCGGCCCCTCCAGGCGCTTTGCTCCTTGATCAGGGCCTCCCCCGTGGGCAGATCACAATAAAGGAGGTCTGGGGAGGATGATTTGGGTTTTTGACCCCCCGAATCGGGGCTCTAACAGACCTGGTGACTCACAGTGAGCGCGGTCAGGTTAAAGATCAGCACGTGCACACGTCAGGCCCAACCTGGTCTGCCCTTGCCGGTGGGTTTTGCAAAAGTCATTAGCCAGACAGTTCTCTCGGGTCCATTGTACTTTCGTTCGCTCCATTCACCTCCATCAGTACCTGGCCTTTCGCCTCCTCCCCACCCCACCCCCCCACCCCTGACTTCCTCTAATGGAGTCTCCAGGCTGGGCCCCTTCGGCTGGCCAGCCTCCAGGCCTGGGCTCTCAGCAGCTTGGGACCCCAGGGAACCACGCCCTCCCTGACACACTCCTTGCTCTTTCTCAGGCTCCTAAACCATGGAGCTCCCCTGGACCTGGACCCCTTTCTCTCCTGACCCTGAAACTCTCCTTGGGAGCCTACGTCTAACCACGGCTTCTGTTGTCAGCCACGTGCCAACATCCTCCCAGTCACCAGGCATCCCACTGCCAACTTCATGTCTGTTTGAAAGTCCTACAGGAGCTCCAAGGCCAACCAGTCCAAAACAGCCTCCTTCCCTCTTCGTGCTAGTTCCACTGTGACAGGGTTCCATGAACGCTTCATTGGTGGGTGGTACCGGTCCGCTGGTGGGTGATGGCGGTCTACCGTGACAGCGTTCCTTTAGCAGGTGGCAGGTTCCACTGGTGCTGGCGGAAGTGCTGAGTGGTGGGAAGGGTCCTGGCCTTGAATCGGGCAGGCTCGGCCTCCAGACCCGCTTGCCCGACGTGACCACAGACAAGGGACCCGGCTCTCTGGCCTGCAGTAAGAGGATGGTGATGCCACCTCACAGGGTGATGACGGGCTGGGTGGCGATGCTGCCTCAGAAAAGGAGGGTCAGCAGGGCCGAGAGAAGAAATTCCTGCAGCCAGATGGGCTGACAGGGACACAGGAGGGTCACACAGGGGCCATCAGACGTGCACCTGCGAAGGAACGTGGAGCAGCCCTGCCCCGCCAGAGCCTCGTCCTTTAAGCTCTCCTCTTTGTCCCTACCACTAGCTTCTTGCTGGCTGTGACTGCGGGCGGGGGTCTGTGCCAGCCCTGGCCCCTCCCCCACCTCATTCCTCCTCTTCCAGAAGAGCATCGGTCACCACAACCCTGTCTCCCTCCGGGGCTCTGCTCCTGGTCTCCGGGTCTGAGTGGCCTCTGTGCCCTCACATGGGCCCCACTGCCCCACCCCCCGCAGCCCACCTGCCTCCCCCTCCTGCGGCCAGGCTTACCTGGTGCCACATTGAACTTTTCAGTCTTTCCTTTTCTTCTCGTAGCTTCTCCCGCCCCAACATGAGAAACTTCTAGCAGAATGAACTCTGAGATGAGAGTGACCCTGTACCAGGCCAGGCCTCCTCTCCTGGACCCGTGTGTCCCCTCCTGGCCCGGATGACCAGCGTGCCTGCAGAGATGCACCCCTCCCTCCGGCTCTCCCTAGCTCCAGGCCTCCGTCCCCTCTCTGGGACCTCAGGGTGGAGGTGATGACTCGTGAATCCTCCCACCCCCACCCCAGGCCTCAGCCTCGCCCGGGTCCCACTGCTTCCCACCTCTCACCCGATTGTGAGGCTCTGATCTGCCTTCCTAAGGGAAGTTACCTTCCTAGAACACGGCTCTGAGGGTGACACTACCCTCTCCCCACTGCCCCACGCCTCACTCCTCAGATGAGCACAAAGACCCTTGTTCTGCTGCCAACCAAGCCTCGCCCCCACGCTCCCCTCCCCCAACACGATGCCGGGGTCTTCCCAGAGTCCCCACCCACTTTCAAACCTCGTTGACAAGCCTCTCTGTCCCTGGAATTCCCACTGTGGCCACTTCTGCCTGGCTAGCAAGCGTCCTGGGCTTCCTGGGCTCCCTGGGCAGTTGCTCCTTCCCTGGGGTGGCATCCTTGCTGTCCACTGTCCCCTTGCTCCCTGCAGGGTGGGCGACCCCTCACCAGGCAGAGCACCACCGGGGGGGACCACCTTCCCGCCCCACCAGATGCAGTCCTTCTGGGATGCTTCCAGCCGGCACAGAGCGGGAGCCCAGGGTGCGCTGGTTAAATGAACAGACCTGTGAAGACTGTGTGTAAATAATTTTTAATATGTTGAAACACATTAAAAATGCATTAAGAAAGCTGGCTATTTAAAGGAATTCCATGGGGAATCATTTTCTAAAAATGAGAAACTCTTCTTAATGGGAATAATCACTCTCTAATTCAAATGGTGCCTGTGTTTGAATCTTCATTGACAATATTGCCTCTCTTAATAAAAAGAACGTCTTACAAGGACATTCTTTGTGGCCAGAAACTTTACTCCCAGGGGCGATAATAATGCCTACGAGTGGTTAGCGCAGAAAATACCATGAAACACTAAGTCAAATTATGTCAAGTGTCCAAGAAACTCTGAAGTTTATTTCTGGGGGTCTTTGCTGGAGCAAAGGGGTTAGGGCTGGGCCAGAACAAGCTGCATACTTACAGAGCTCGGTACAAAATGAAAAGCAAGCCCCGTGTTCAGAAATGATAAAGAACTTCGAGGCGGCAACAGCAGAGCATTCAGTCAAGCCTGGGCCCCTTCTGAGCGCCGGACCCTGTGCAACTGCCCAGGGTACACAGCCACGAGGCGGACAATTGACCAGGAAAGGAAGAGATTTTGGCAAGCCTTCTTCTGGGCCCCACGGGAGGGAGTCCTGGCTTGGCTGGGACGCTCCCTGCAGGGAACTGTTCTGTGGCTCTCAACACTAGACTGTGATGATGATGAAGGCCATTGGCATGGAGATGAGAGAGGGATCCGAGTGGACCCAAGTCATTGGAGATGATTTTGTGATGAATCTTAATTGATCCTCCAGAGCCCAGCATTAATGTCACCTCCCCTGTTGTGGTGCTGGCCACCCCTCCACGGCCCACCTCAGAACCCTGCACGCCTGTCTTGCCACATTCACTTCCTCACCTGTACCTGTTGGCTGGCACACCTGTTTTGCCCACCATCCAGAGGGCTCCCGCAGAGCGCAAGGGTCTAGGCCCAGTTCCCTCTGGTCCTTGGCAGTGGACCTTGCACACCAGAGGAGCTCCATGGTCTTTCGCTGGAACAGAGAGGGTGTGAACCTGAGCACAGGCAGGTCAGAGAGACCCTCCTGTTGAACCCGCCCCCAGCCCCAGGCCATCCCTCCTGCCCATTTCCTAGTGGGTTTGGAGGCCTTCCCTCCCTATCTGTAGGTTCTGAGCGCACATCCCCCTTGCTCTTCTGAGCCGACAACATATGTATTTCTTGGAGTAGATCCAACCTCAGGTGGCTCCCAACCGAGTGTATTCCAGCTGGTGCCATCTCCAGTCTACGGCACCCATCCCCGCTGCAGGCTCCTCACCACATGTCAGTGGGTCCTGCATCTTCTCTCAGGACCTCCCAGACCACCGGACAGCAGCCTGTCCCCTTCCAGGCACATTCCTGGCCACCCCCAGCACGTAGGCCTCTGGCTCGCCTAGGCCTAGCCTCTTTCCAGCTGGCTATCGCCCCTCCCTCCTCTCTGCCCCCTCCCACTGAGCACAGACATCCCCAACTCCTCACTTCTTCTGCATCTGGATTTTACAGGTCCAGATGGCTTTACACACCTGGCTGGGACCCGGACTCCATCCTGGGGGCCCCCAGGTAGCACTCGGAGAGACTGGGGAGCATTTACTGGGCTGAGGGTGTTGGAGGGCTTCAGAGCAAATCCAGGGAACTGAGCTCCAAACACTGCTTACACCACGAGGCTGCTCTGGTCACTGGGGAGTTTTGCTCAAAGGGTAACGTCGGAAACGTCTCCTTAACCTGAAAGTAAACCTCAAACCCCCCGGAGCTTCTCCCCTCCAGGTGTCTCCCTGTGGTCTCAGCATGTGCACAGGGCACGTTATCTTTCCTTCCTCTCCCTGACACCCACCGGCCACGTCGAACCTCAGATGCTGGAGTCATTGAATTAAGACCAGTGACTTTGCCACGTTTAAAAAGAAATGAAATTGGTTTTCAAATAACAGTTACGGGTTTTATGAAGATCATGCACTAAAGTACAGAGCACACATTAGTTCTCTGGGCTGTCAGGGAAATAAAAACACCCCAGGGGCCTCTGCTTTGCCAGCTCCCCGAGAGAGAGGTGAAGGGAGAGTGAGGGACGGGGAACGCTTGTTCAGCATGCGATGCAAGGAGGTAGCGGACTGACTCCAGCATGGCTGCACTGTGTGGCAGGTGGGTATGCGGGGCTCTGGGGTTCAGACCTTCCTGGGACCCACGTGACACAAAGGACCCGGGTCGGCCACTGCATGAGATGCTTCTGGCCTCGTGGGTGGGTTAGACGCCGCCCTGTGCTAAGCCCATGAGGCCCTGAGTCTCTGCGCCTTCTCCCCAACATTCCATGATGCTCACCCCTCTCCCTTTCTCCTCCTTCTGTCCAGCCAACCCTTACCTGTCCTCCTAGGCCCACTTACTCTGTGGCAGGCCCCCACCTTTTGTATCCACCCAGGACTCGGGAGAGAAGGGATGATGGTGGCCAGACACTGCATATTGATAATCCTTGTAGATTCTCTCCCAGAGGGAAGGGTGGTAATTGGGGTGAGCTGTCACCCCATGGACCCACCTCCTGTGGCCAGGGAGGCAGATCACAGCACACACTCATGGGGCTGGGGACCAGCCAGGTGTGTAGAGGCACTGCCAGAAGGGAACCCCTGTGAACCGGGTGGGCCACCCAATCTACAAATGAACATACGGAGCCGTCATCCAGCTGAGAGCCTGGGTTGGTACGTCGACTGATTTGTCCCAGTACCTTTGCCCAAAGTCGCACATGGATTTACACAAGCAAGCATGTGGAAGGACTGTGTGTGCATTTATATGTCATGCAGGTAAAGTTTTCTCACCTCATCCTGAAATTTCCACTGTATCTTTTTTCTGAGGGAGTGAGGAGGGGAGGTAATTAAGTTTAGTTTTTTTTTTTTTTAAATGGAGGTACTGGGGAATTGAACCCAGGACCTCATGCATGCTAAGCACGTGCTCTACCACTGAGCTATAACCTCCTCTCTCCACTGCATCTTAAATATATAACCAAGATGTGTAAGGAGCAACAGTATTTTCTTTGCAACTCCTTGGCCTTCATCTGAAGCTTATAACAATTTGAACACCTGGATTTTTCTGCAGCCGATCCTAGCCTTTGCAGATGCCCAAAGATAGCAATAAAGAAAGAAGGATTCCAGGCTGTTCAAGTCCACTAGGATTCAGCCTCGAGGCTGATGGGTGCCTGGCCATCATCACCCGTTCACTGTTGTGCAGAACCTCTCGTGATGTCCCATCAGACACACTGGCAATCCGTTGCTTGCCCAGCTAGTCTCCGTGTACCAAACACTGATTAAGCATTATTCACATCAGTCATGATAGCAACCGTCTTATGTAAAGATGTCCTCTGTCCCAGCAACACTGTTCAGATGCAGAGATAATTCCATGGACGATAGGAACCCAAGCACCAGAGAGGCTTAGCAATTACCCAAGGACGCAAAGTAAATGGGATAGTGGCAAACCTGTTGCTGGAGAATAGGTTCTTGTCCCGCACAGGAAAGAATTCAAGGCATAATAAAGTGAAGGTAAGTTTATTCAGGGAGATGCACACTCCACAGAGTGCCGTCCATCTCACTCAGAAGGGAGAGTGGCCTGGGAGATACACACTCCATGGACAGAGTGCGGGCCGTCTCCAAAGGCAAGTGGAAACAACCATGAGGTATGGGCTTGTCAGTTTTTATGGGCTTGGTAATGTCACATGCTGACAAATAGGAGGATTATTGGAGTATCTGGGGGAAGGGGCGGAGAATTCCAGGAACTGCATCCCCGCCTACTTTTTGGCCTTTTCAGGTCAGCCTGGGAACTGTCCTGGTGCCCGTAGGAGCGCCAGGAGGCTCAAGGTCCTCTGGAAGGAGAGTCTTCTGCCCTCCTGGTTCTAACCAGCTGGTCCTGCCCTTAACTGCTATGTCATTCCTGCAGTGGTTGTGCCCTGCCCCCTCCTCTCCTGTCTCAAACCCAGGAGTCATACTTCAGTGCCTTTACCTCTCCACCCTCTGCTCTGCTGCCTTTTTCATCATCATTCAAGATGCCCCACTGGGAGGGAGGGGAAGAGACAGCGAATATGAAAACGAATCCATGTGTGTATCTGCATGACTGGGACACTCTGCTGTGCACCAGAAACTGACACATGGTAACTGACTATACTTCAATTTAAAAAAAAAAGAAGAGGAGAGGAATGTAATTAAAACCACATGGGTGGGGTGGCTAGGTGAGAATGATGCTTCACAGCTGGTAGACACAGTGGAGATATTCTGCAGGTGCATCTGGACATGAAAATAAAATAAGCAGAAACATAGGTCTCCTTATCTTCTAAAGAAATCATTTGGAGGGCTTTCCCTGGGGAAATTTAGACAAAGGAATAAAATTTTAAAATTAAGGAAGGCATAAGCTGCTGAATTTATCATTGCATCATCCTGGAAGCTGAGGGAAATGCCATCTTTATATGCCTGATATACAAACTGTGGTTTTTATTAACCAAAGAAAAACATGCTGAGATCAGAAATGGTACCTATGAAACAATCCTTGCATATGGACCTCCAAAAATAATATAATGAAACACAGAAACTCCAAGGATCTGCTGACGAAATCTAACTCATATGCGTAAAATAACAAGGTTAGAAATACGAAGTCCTTTTTAAAGAATAAACATATTTTTTTAAATCAAAGGAGATTTTTCCATTGGAATTTTTTAACAAAGGAGATTCAGGAGTGAGTGAAGGGGACAGGAGCCGATGGTTGGGCACAGAGATGTCAGTTACAAAGGTCACGGCGTGGAAATCGCCAGGGTGTAAAGGAGCCTTACCCCGGCACCTGCGGCTTTGCCGGTGAGCCTCCACCCACCTCCCCGGCAGCTGGGAGCTGCACACATCAACGGCCGGCTCTCAGGGCTCCTCTGCGGAGGCCTCGCTGTCCGTGAGACCTGGACACGAGATGGGGCCGAGCAGAGTAGGACCCAGGGCTGGAGCCCAGCCGGCTGGCCCGAATCCCAGCTCCGGAGGAGGGAGGGGGGATTCTGTTAGCCCAAGGGCGACAGGGAACCATGCAGGCCTCAGTTTCCCTGTCTGACCAGTGCAGGTGATAGCAGCCTCCACTTCACAGGGGTGTGAAAGGGTTAAATAAATTATTTCCTATACGGTGCCTTAGTTGCTGTTGGCTGCCACAAGCATCATCAGTTTATTTTTTAAGATTCTTTTTGGGGGGAGGCAATTAGGTTTATTTATTTGTATTTGTTTTTTATTGTTAACGGATGTACACGCACGCCACCACTGAGCTATACCTCCCGCCCCGTTCACTTTTGAATAGTTTCAACATTTACGTCCTGCAAAATCAGCCCAGCAGACGGAGGTGTGGAACACAGGCTCCCCACAGCCGCCCCGTCGCCTCCCTGCACACGGCAGGGAACCGCTGGCTCTCCTTGTACCCCCCCCCCACAGGGGTCTCTAACGCCTGCAGAGGCCAACACGACTGTCGAGTCCCCCTTGTGTGAGACGGTACGTGCTTGCGTTAGGCTTCTGTTCCTCTGTGGTGAGTCCCACCAACTGGGCAGAGACACACGTGTGTTACCTCGCAGCTCCTGCTGGCGGGGAGCCGGCGCGGCGGGCCCTCCGGCCAGGTCTCACAGGCTGCCACCAAGGTGTCTGCCAGGCCGGGTCCTCCTCCAGGCCCGGACAGAGCTCTGCGGTGGTAGGACTGGGGTCCTGTCTTCTTGCTGAGGGTCAGCGGGGGCTGTTCTCGGCTCCTAGAGGCCCCTGCAGCTCTTACGCTGTGTCCCTGCAGCCCCTCTCAGCTCGGCAGCCTATTTCCCCAAAACTGTGAGGGAGGGTCTCCCACTGCCTCCGCTGAGAGGGGGTTACCAAGGGAGGGACATCCTGTCACCTTTGACAAACGAGTGCCCCAACCACAGGAGTGACGGGGCTCATTCGCCATACTCCGCTGGGCGGAAGCAAGGCCCCGGCACACCTGCCCCCGAGGAGAGAGGAGCACAGCGCGGGACCGCTGGGGCCCGCGTGGCTGTGTCCGTCTGCCGTCACCTTATGCAGAGTCCCACGCCTTGAGTTTCTTCTTCATCTACATTCTTTTGGCTGTTCCCCAAGTCACACCTTCCCTCCGGAGAAAAGGACGGAGGTCAATGAAGAGATCAACTGACTGCACTGCAGGCTTTGCCTGGTCCCTGGAGCAAGAACAGAGGTCGGTGTGTGCGCGTGTGCGTGCGTGTGTGCGTGTGTGCGTGCGTGCGCGTGTGCGTGCGTGTGTGCGCGCGTGCGTGCGTGTGTGCGTGCGTGTGTGCGCGTGTGCGTGCGTGTGTGCGCGTGTGTATCTCAGTGGCCCCCAACCTTCCAACTAGGAAACTCCAGGACTCCAAGTTGCTGGTTTCTGGTCTGAGGTGTAAACCCCTTCCCCCCCCATGTGCAGAACTGTTTTTAATGCCATGCTTTGTGTTCTAAAGATACTGATGTATTTAAGTAGAAAGGATGAATCACTACACGGAAGACAGAGCATCCTATAAATAGAGCAAGCTGTTGACAGCACGAGTCCTACACGGACAGCTTACGCCCTCTCCCCGAACCCCAGTCACCTGTCATAAAGCTGGTCCTCTGGCCGCCTGGCAGCCCTGCTCTCCTGCCCCTGAAAGACCTGGGTGGGGACCTGGATGGCTGTTGACTGCAAAAGAGGAGCCGGCCAGGGTCTCTGAGGGCCTCTGCTGTCACCAGGTTGTGTCTCGTGATGCAGGCGGGATCTGTCACAGACACGTTCACACGGGGGGGGGGGGTCCCTCCAGCTTCTCTTTTTTTATCTTTTAAATGTAAATCTCCACGTACAGGAAAATGCAGATCTTAAGAGTACAGTCTTCTGAGTTTCAACAGACATACACACTGATGTAACCTATACCCCAATAAAGGTCTAGAATATTTCCATCACCCCAGAAAGCTTCCCTGGGCTTCTTCAATCCCCCCGCCCCCCACCCCTGCAGAGGTAACCACTGTCCTGACTTCTGTCCCCACAGATGGATTTTGTCTGTTCTGAGAACTTCAGTTACTGGAATAATACACTATGTGCCTTTTGTGTCTGGTTTCTTTCATTTGACATAATTTCTGAGAGATTCATCCATGTTCTTGTGAGTATATTTAGGTCTTTTCTTAATTATGTTAAAACTTTATGATCTATTGCGTTTAAGGTTCTATAACCTTATGGTTCTGAGAGGCTAATATGAACAGACACTTGCAAATGTAAGATTTGAAAGCATCTTAATGCTGTATCAGTTGTCAACAGAAAATCTCAGACTGGAGTCTTACGAGATCTTCAGACTCTATGTGTCCAGACTGAACTTATCCCCGGCAAAAACTCCTGCATCCAGGAACGGCGCTGCCGCTCGTCCACCTGGTTCTCCGAGTCGGAGACCCACGCAGGAAGGGTCTCACATCCAGGAGCGCAGCAAGTCAGGCAGTGGCTCCATCCCCACCCCGCCTCCCGCGGCCAGCCCCTGAAAGGCACGGCAGGCAGGCGTGGTGGAGCCATTCACCTCGCCTGTGAAGTGGGAACAACCCTGTCTATCCCAAGAACATGATCGTGTGGGCAAGTCCAGTGGTGTGGAGAGGCTTGGACACAGCGTTGGAAGTCACAGGCCCTATCCATCCACACATCCAATCATGGAGCCAATGTTCGCTCCACGTTTGTAGGGTGGGAGGCCCTGCACTAGGAAGAAGGCAGACCCTGACTGGGATTTGGGACAGAGACAGAGATAAGGGGCTCCAGGAGCCAGAGGAGGGGCCAAGGACCCTGGCTCGGTGGGGAGGGTGTGTTTCGTGAAGGCGGGGACATGAAGATGAGCCTTGAAGAACATGATAGGAACTCTCCAGGCTCAGGGAGCAGGGGACGGACTCAGAGCGAGAGAGAAGCAGACTCCACGGGAAGGAGGATGTTGAGGGGAGGGCAGGGGAGAGAGAGAGGAGTGTGGAGTCTGACACCAGGGTTTCCAGCGACAGCAACCCAGTGGGGGGTGGATCGCGTCCGCCGCGCTGTGAGGGGCTCTCGGGTCACCTTCGGGTCGGGGAGGCGCTGGTTTTGGTGGGGCTGGGGCTCCTGAGCCCGGCGCAGTGGCCAACTTGCACGGAGGGATGAAGAGGTCTGAGTGGCAGGGACAGGGTTAGGATAGATTCAAGCCTCGTCAGCCTGAACGGGCCCAGACAGCAGGTACTACAGAGGAGGAGCGGGGCCAGCCAGGAGGGGTGGGAGAGGGTCTAGGGTCACGGAGGAGCCGTCAGGGGGCTTTGCCACCTCGCTTCCCTCCTCCGGGCCTCCTCAGCTTCCCCAGGTCTCAGACATGGGAGGCCCTGGGCGAGATGCTCTCCAAAGGCCCCGCCGGGTCAGATCCTACTCCGGGTACCACCTCCGCATCTTTATGGCTGGATTTTTTTTTTTAATGAATCCAATGAGTATGAAGCAAAGTGCAGCGATATGATAGTCAAAACAACTGAAGATCCTGAATCCTTCATCGACCAAATAAATAAATCCACGAGAAACGCATTCATACGCCCATCAACTGCATCGTGGAGACCTCAGTTTGAGGGAAGAAGGTTCTGGAAATCAAGGGATAATGACAGGCACTCTCCTCTTCTCCGTCTCGTGCACACTCACGGACACACACAGGTGTTCTAATACGCCTCAGCCACTTACTGGCAGCATGATCTCGGGCAATTTATTTCACGCCTCTGCGCGTCACTGAGAGCAGATACGGATGTCACAGGGTTGGGTGACTAAGCTAGGGAGCCCAGGAGAGCCCTGTGTGCTTGGCGCGCAGTGAGAGCGGAATAGATATCAGCAATCAGCAGGGTTAAAACCCACATTCCAACTAGAGTCGCCATCCGTGTCTCCACCTGAACCCTGTCCACATCCACTGCCACCCCCGCCCCTGCCCCCACTCTCCTCCCCTCTCTGTCTGGTTGAGATTTTATTGTTCTCGCCGCATATGGCATCTGCCTCCTGTTGGACTGTTCTAGTTAATAGCAGGGCTGCTTTTAAAGGCTTATTACCAATGATCAGAATTTTAAAATGACCCTGTTTACTGAAAGTGAGAGGGAGGTCTTACAGCCCAAATCTTCCGGGTTTTCCCCAGGAGGCAGGTCAGGCTGCAGGGTGCAGCGCGGGCAAACCCGGCGGGTCTCAGAGCGGCATCTCTGTCGGCATCAGGGTAGCGATCCCGTATCACCCAGGGTGGACCGGATACCCTTTGACTGTTCTTCCAACTCTGAGGTCATTGGGCTCTTAAAGCCAGTTTGATACACTTTTCAGTACTTTATTTGACCCATTATGAAGAAGGCGCTGAGGCTGATGGGCTGTAAGTGGCACATTGTACATTCCACAGCTGACCTGCCACGTCACCGCTGGCTCGTGCCGCCCTGGGGTGGGAGGGAGGGGCCTTGCCACGTGGAGCTGACAGGGCTGCAGCCTCAGACGCCCACCAAGGGACCTGCTTGTCTGTGGACAACCAGCAAAGTAGTCACGAGCAATGCTCCTCTCAGGGAAGCCTCATCTCTGGCCACAAATAAACTGTTGCTTCTTCATTCTGCTCACAGACTGCTCTCCCCTGGACCGATGTTTCATTTTTTTTCTTGGAGAGTTTGGGAGGTGGGTGGTGACATTTTCAGCTGCTATTTTCATGCATCATTCTTAGTCACTGTGGGCAGCTTAGAAGCCAGCAAAAAGCCTTCCCACGGCCTGGGGCTGGTTATTCCTGACTCTGCAGCCCAGACTCCCCTGCCCGCTGAGGCCAAGCATGTGCTCCCTGTCCAGGCACTGTTGCAGCTCCTCCTGATTTAAAAAGAGACAAACGCAGGCTCAGGACGCAGACCCCTGGCCACTGGAGATCCCTTATCAGCTCCCTCACTACCTGGAACATTCTCCAGAACTAGAAATAGCAAAGACAGGCTCCTAAGCGTTCCAAAGAGATGCCCAGATGCAAACCTTGAGGCTCACACATGTAACTCCCAAGAGGGCCCTTCTGGCTTCTACTGTAAGCATTTATTTTTATTTTGGATGGAATTTAACAGCCTTGGTCTTCTCACATACAGCAGATTCCAAGCAACAGATTCCTAACGTGCCGGCCCCACATGCCTGCCGTGGAAGAGATGAAAGCCTGGAGTGGGCGCTGGTAGTGGATGCATCCTCGGGTACCGCCCAGCCTCCACACCCCACGCTTCCATAATTCACAGAAAACATCATTAGGAAAGAAATTTACATAATGGACACGGTTTTAGAATTCATTCCTCAACACCAAGCAAACCAAACATGCCCACAAACATGATTTTGATTTCAGGAGCTTGTACACTCCCTCATCTTCTTTCTTCCTGCTCTTTTTTGCTTCTCTGTCTTTTTAGAGAGACAGTTTGGTTCCATGAAGGCAGCCCATGAATCGGGGGGCCACATCTGATATAAACGGGGTTACTTTGGATTCACCATCGAATTGCTCAGGGTTTGTCTGCTTTTCTGTGAACAAGGGGCCCAGGGCACCTTCTCAGAGTCACATGCCCAGCAGGGGCTGAGGGCACCTGCCACAGCCAAGCAGCTTGCACCTTCGCTCAGTTAACGAGCACCACTGGTTGTCTGCTGTGTAACTTGGGGAGATGCTGGTGGAGCAGAGATGAGGCCCACAGGTCTGCCGGCCCGGACCCTGAGTGGAGGGGCCGAGGAGACCTATGAGCACAACTGCCACGTCAGGGCTGTTTTCCCCACTGACACCACGGTGGACGGCACCGAGCTTGGGCCGGCTCCCGGGGCCGCATCTGCTCTGCCAGTACTGCGTGTGCGGCTGTCTGAGCTCCTGTGGCTGCTGCAACAGATCACCACAAATCTGGGGGCACTGAACAGCACGAACTCATTATTTTACAGTTCTGAAGGTCACACGTCCTAACATCAAGGCATCGGCAGGGCTGTCCTCCTCCTGGAGACTCTACGGGATCTTTTCCCTTGCTTTTTCCAGCATCCAGGAGAAGCCACCTGCGTTCCTTGGCTCACGGCCCCTTCCTGTTCTTAAAGCCGGCATCATAGGCCCTTCCATCTTCCCATATCCCCTCCCCTCTCCCCCTCCTCCCTCTCATCACATCTGCATCTCTGCCTCTGTCCCTCCTGCTTCCCTCCTCTCCTCATGAGGACCCTTGTGATGATATTCGGTCCACCGGGGGCCCTCAGGAAACTCTCTCCATCCCAAGATGCTTAACTTAATCGCACCTGCAAAGTCCCTTTTTCCACGTAAGGCAGCAGATTCACAGCACTCAGTGCGGAACTGGAGGACAGGACCACAGAACCCGTGTGTGACACAGGAGGATGGGCCGTGGGTCACTGGCTGGGAGAGGAGGATGGACCATGGGACACTGTAGGGAGGGAGGATGGACCACAGAGATACTGTGTGGGACAGAAGGTGGACCACGGGGACACTGATGGGACAGGAGGATGCACCATGAAGGTACCGTACGGGACGGGAGGATGGACCACGAGGACACAGATGATGATTAGGGCTTGCAGTTGGAAACAGGCTTCAGCAGGTCATCTGAGAGTGTCATCCCCTCACTTTTCATTCCTATGACATCACAGAAAGTCACTCGTGCTTGGAGTCCAGCCACCCAGGATGGACAGTTCGAAGCTGCTGGATTCCAAGTCCTGGGGATGGACCCAGTCAAGTTGTGTCAGGTCCGCAGAGGGTCCTTGAGAACAACCTGCCTCACCCTTGGCCTCCTGTCCCTCCTGTCGCGTCATCCCTGTCTGGGACCAGATGCTGAAGACCCCTCCCCCCAGGTGAGCTTCCTGATCCCCCTCAGCCATCTGGAAACCGGTCAGCTCCAGCCCCACTTGTCACGCTGCCATCTACTTGGCTCCAGCTTGCACGAGAGCACAAAGACTTACTTTGTGGGTGATAATCACTAGGATGTGACCTCCTGCCGAGAAAAGCCCAGGGATGCTGCCCTGCCAGAACCTGCAGGGACATCGACAGAAGCTGGGAAGGCGCCCCCTCCCTTCCCTTCACCCTCAAGTCGATACCCCTGAATCCGAGATGCAGAAGCCCCACCCCTGACCTCCCCTGCGGGAGCTAGGAAGGCTCCTTGTGTCCCACCAGGGCAGGAGCTACAGGGACAAGCCCTGCAGGTGGCGCAGCAGGTGTCCAGTCCCGGCTCTGCCCCAAGCCAGCCCTGAATGTGGGCACGCTAAGCCACACGCCTCCAGGCCTCAGCTGCCTCTTGTGAAAACAGGAGTGGGAATCCCAAATGCACTGGGCAGGGACGAGACTGGGAAATGAGTGGGTGGTGCAGACAGAAGCTGGGCAGAGCAGAGACCAAAGGGGAAGACGGAGGCGGGCATGGCCGAGGCTCTGGCAGGAGTCCGCCCTGCAGAGGGTCATCATGCAGGCCATGCCCACCCACTGCACACCGGGACCTGGAGGCCCCTGAGGGCTCTGACCCAATCCCAGTTCTCCACTGGAGACACGGGGATGGGGAGGGCGGGTGGCGGTCTGGCCGTCGGGAGAGTGAGCCCTGAAGCTGTGCGTCATCATAGCCTGTGGGGCTGCATTGAACTCCTCCTCTCAGGCCTCCCCGGGCCTCGGAGCAGAATCTCCCTGGTGACACTGTCAGGTCAGGGCACTGGACATGAGAAGCACCCACAGGTCTCAGGTGTCCTGCAAACACAGCCCCCAATGAAGCTTTCAGCAAAGTGGGTGGAGCCACCCTCAAGACCTCCGCCACATGCCTGTCCCAGACGCAGGCCACCACTGCCTCTCTCCCCTTCTAAATGGTCCACAGCATGTCCGTCCCCAGATCAGCTCCCAGGACCGCAGCCACCGCCCTTGTAACGTACATGCTGCTGGTGCAAGCGTGGTGGGGTTCAGCCACTTTGGAGAACCTTTGGAAAGTGTCTCCTGAAGCTGAGCACAGCCCACCCTCGACCCGCGGTTCCACTCTTGGGTTTCCAGCCGAGAGGCACGAGCGCTTACGTCCCCAAGATGCACGTGCAGGTATGTTCATGTCACTTTCCCCACAATGGCCCCAAAGGGAACCACCTACGTGCCCGTCGTCTGGGTGATGGAGACACCAGGTGTAACAGGCTGGAACAACGGGCTCTACCTGGAAATACAGAGGGAAGATCTGCAGCTACCGGCACGAAAGCGGACGAGCCTCCAGACGTCGTGCTGAGTGACAGAAGCCAACGCGAAAAAGTGCAGACCAGATGGCACAATTCCGTTTACAGAAAATACGAAACAGGCCAGGCTAGTCAGTGGCCCCTGGTCAGAACAGGGGCTCCCTTTGGTGGGGAGGGTGGCGGCTGGGAAGGGGGACAAGTGCAATGTCTGCACCTTGAGCTGATGGTGATGAGGAGGGTATAGACATGTAGAAACTCACCACCCTGTTGATTCAAGACTGGTGCCCTTCAGAGCCCTCCTACACTGCTGGTGGGAATGCAGTTTGGTGCAGCCACTGTGGAAAACAGGATGGAGTTTCCTCAAAAGACTGAAAACAGACCTACCATATGACCCAGCAATCCCACTCCTGGGCATAAATCCAGAAGGAACCCTACTTCAAAAAGATACCTGCGCCCCAATATTCATAGCAGCACTATTTACAATAGCCAAGACATGGAAACAGCCTAAATGTCCATCAACAGATGACTGGATAAAGAAGATGTGGTGTATTTATACAGTGCGATACTACTCAGCCATAAAAACCGACAACATAACGCCATTTGCAGCAACATGGATGTCCCTGGAGAATGTCATTCTAAGTGAAGTTAGCCAGAAAGAGAAAGAAAAATACCATATGATATCACTCAAATGTGGAATCTAAAAAAGAAGAAGAAGAATACAAGTGAACTTAAATATAAAACAGAAACAGACTCACAGACATAGAATACAAACTTGTGGTTGCCAGGGGGGGTGGGCGATGGGAAGGGATAGACTGGGAGTTCGAGATTTATAGATTCTGACAGGTATATATAGAATAGATAAACAAGATTATACTGTATAGCACAGGGAAATGTATATAAGATCTTGTGGTAGCTCACAGTGAAAAAGAATATGAAAACGAATATATGTATATTCAGGTATGATTGAAAAATTGTGCTGTACACCAGAAATTGACATATTTTAAACTGACTATAACTAACTAACTAAATAAATAAACAAGAAAAAATGGTTGACAATTCACCAGGTTAACCTACTGGAAGAAATTTCCTGAGGAAAGTTAAAATTTATTTTCATATTTATGTTGCACAATATATTTAAGGATCTATTTTTCTCAAAACAAAGTTTTACTCAAAATCATGTTTATTTAATTCACTCAGCCCAAATAAACTCTATTTCATTAATCATAAAAAAATGATTGGTGCCCTTTACATACTTCCCAGTATCTGGTATACCTCTGTTTTAAAAAGTGGGATGGCTCCCCAGTGCCAATCAAGTCAAGTTCAAACTCTGCACCTGGCCCCCCACAGCCCAGTCTTACCCCGTCTTTCCAATCTCATTGTCCTCGTCTCATTTTATGTCTCAGCCGCTCTGGCTGCTTCTGTGCCCTCCTCCTGCTCATTCACACGTGCCCACCTTAGCTCACGTGGCTCCCAGCTCAGCCCTTCCCCTATTCCACCTGGAAAGAACCAGTCTCCCCTCGCCTCTCTCTCCGACTCTATGTCTCCGTCTCTCTCATCCGCACACCCGCGCACACAGACCAGGCGCTGTACTGGTCATCTTCAAAGTCATCATCTGACCTTATTCTCGCAGCTGCTCTCGGAGGGAGCATCACTGTGACCATTTTACAGGTAAAGAATCAGCCTCAGAGAAATTAGTGACTTGGGCAGGGCCACAAAGCTAAGAAGGGGTTGAAGTCAGATTCGTGCCCAGGTCAGCCCTACAAGGAGGTGTTGAGTGCACGTCCGAGCTGGTCGGGCAATGATGACTAGAGCTCATCCTTGCCTTCCGAGAGCTTCGCTCTGGAGGGAAGGCAAACCGCCAAGTGGAAAATGCTCATACATGGAAAGGGCAGAGCTCTGGACTGGTCCTCATCCCACCACCGGACAAGCTACATCTACACTCCGAGTCTGTTCGTTTATCTGTGAGGTGGTGACAATACTTCCCTGCGTCTCGCTGTCAGGTGGCGGGCGGGTGACAACTGACAGCAATTCACTGCCTATCTTTCTGATGAAAAATATCCTCTCCATCCATCAGATTGTCCAAGGTCAAGGTCACATGCCACCTCCTCTATGAAGACCTTCTCAGCTTCGCTCCCTTTCCAGACCCTCATTCTCCTCCTCCTCGTCATAACAATAATAATGAAATAACAGGATCCATCCTGTGTAAGAGTTTACTGTGTTAAGGACAACGCGAAGCTCTTTTCACACACCTGCACACGTAACCCCCACAACATCCTGCACGGAAGGAACCGCTGTCTCTACATTTTAGCTGAGGAAGCTGAGGCTTGTGAGGGGGTCAAATGACTCGCCCGAGGCCACGTCGCTTGTGCGGGAGGAAGCCAACATTCAGCCAGGTCTGCGCAACTCATGGGCTCAGAATCTTATTTTTTTTTAATCTTTTTTCACCTTTATTGAGGCATAATTGACAAAAATTGTGTATATTTAAGGTGTACACCGTGACGGTTTCCTACAAACACACATTGTGAAATGATCACCAGAAGCAAGCTAATTAGCATTCACTGCCTCACACAGTTACCTTCTTTTTCCTTTTCATCCTCCCCATCGCCCTCCCCTCTGGCAACCACCTGTTTGCTCTCTGTATCTGAGTCTGTTTCTGTTTTATTATGTTGCTCATTTGTTTTGCTTTTTTTAGATTCCGCATGTAAGTGAAATCGCACAGTATCTCTCTTTCTCTGTCTGACTTACTTCACTTGGCGTGATGCCTTCTAGGTCCATCCACGTCACAGACGGCAAGACCTCGTTCTCTGCTCGTGGCTGGGCGACACACACGTGCATGTCACGTGTTCTTTTCTCTAGTCATCTGTCGATGGATGCTCAGATTGCTTCCATAGCTTGGCCGTTGTAAAGACTACTGTAATGAACATAGGGGTGCGTGTACCTTTTTGAATTCGTGTTTTTGTTTTCTTTGCATAAATACCCAGGACTGGTATCGCTGGATCACATGTTAGTTCTATTTTTAACTTTATGAGGAAACTCTGTACTGTTTTCCAAAGTGGCCGCTGCAATTTACATTCCCACCAACAGGTCACTAGTGTTCCCTTTTCTCCACGTCCTCGCTGGGCTCAGAACCACAACCACTCAAGCCTCTCTTCTAAGGCTGAACAACCTCACGTACAGCAGGGCATTTGATCACACCTACTAATGTTTGGATGGCATTTTATAAGACCTCATTCTACAGGTGAGAAAACTGAGGTTTATCACTTTTTCATTGAACAGATCATTAGTGCCCATAAGTGCCAGGATGTGGCAGGGAACAGTGTCGGATGGGATCCTGCTCTCGCGGGGCTTGGAGTTCAAAAGGGAGCTGGGGGCCCTGAAAACAAACCAACAAACATCAGCTGGTGAAAGGGAGAGACTCAAACAGGAGAGAGAGGGAGAGAACGAGAAAGCCCTTGCACCTGGGGACAGCTTAGCTGAGAGCCAGGGTGGGAGGACCTGGAGGAGGGACGTGCCCGCGGGAGGGCTCAGCAAGTGCAAAGGCCAGGGGGAGGGGACAGTGTGGCCTGTCTGAGGGGCAGACAGGACAGAGACTTGGCAGCATGGTTCTTGAGGACAGCAGTGGCGTAGGGTGAGCTCGGCGAGGCAGCCAGGCAGGGACAGAGGCTTCGTGGGCGCAGGGAAGAGTCTGGACTTTCTCCCAAGGGAAGGGAAGAACAGGAGGGTTTCCAGCGGGAGTCACAGGACCACATTTTCATTTCAAAGAGGAGCTTATGAGGGCACAATCCAAGCCTGGGACGTAGGCGTGATGGCCCAGGCAGGAGAGGGTGGTAGTCTGGACAAAGATGGAAGCAGGGAGTTGGGGAGAAGAGATTGGAGTGCGGAACTGGGTGGAGGTCGAACCCATAGGACACAGTGGATTGTATTTCAGGAAAGAGGGAAAAAGAAGAATCCGAGATGGTCCCCTGGTTTGGGCCTGTGCTTCTGGACCGATGGTACTGCCTTGACAATGAGGGGGCAGCAGCGCTGGGAGAGAGCAAACGGGACCACGGGAAGCAGCTGGGAGGCAGGAGGAAAACGGAGGGGGCCTGGGCCTGCTTTGCACTCTCTTCCGCTGGGGACAGTGACCTCCAGCTCTCGCTGCCTCGAGGTCATCACTCAGACCTCTGCTCATACATCTGTTCTCCAAAGTCTTCCCCAGGCCACGGACACCTGGGAACACTCCATCCCAAGACCTACTTCCCTTTCTTTACAGAGTGGATCAGTGCCTGCATTTATCTTGTTTGTCCAAGTATTTATTTCCTTTCCCCAAGTAGAACGTTGGCTTCTGGAGGGCACGTCCTGTCCTGAGAGCTGTCTCTCCAGCATCTAAAACCAGACCAGTCACATGGCAGGTGCCCAGACTCACTGACTTGCTCTAATCTGAGCAAATAGATGAATGGTTTCCAGGTCCCAGTGTGAGACAAAAGTGCATTCAGTTGTGGAGTCGTATGGAGGTCAAAGGACCTGGCTTTCGGGTTGGACATAAATTCTAATCCGGGCTCACCTCTTTCCTGCTGTGTGATTTTGGGCAGGTCCCATAACCTCTCCGAGATGCAGAGTGAATAATAAATAATGTCCATCTCACGAGGCTGGATAGGAATAAATGAAATAATGTTTACAAGGAGCCCCGCCCTACCTGGCACATAGTTGGAGCCCTTAAAATGAGCTAAGGAAATAAACAGACACCTAGAGCAATGCTTTAAAAAAATTTTGAAATTATGTTGCTCTTTACTCCCTATAATTGCCACATAGAAAATTTAGAAATTATTCATCACATTGGCTCCAATCTCCCTTTGCCAGCCCACTGGCGCATCAAAAGGGTGCGGTGAGCACAGGACTGCGAATGGGGTCAGGTTAGGAGGCAGAAGCACCCGCCCAGCTCCCAGGCACCGCGAGCCCTGCTCTCCCGCCTCCCGATAAAGGCACCAGTGACTCAGTCAGGAATAAGCAGGGGCTGCAAACACTTCTTCCCAGAAAGGAAGATCATCTTTTGCTCTAAGAGTTGCCTCATGGGCCCCACTGTATTTGCCTCTATTGTTCTTAACAGTAGCTTTGCAGACAATCGGACGGCGAGAAAGTGGCAGGACACTGCGGCTCTCGGGAGGAAGCCCAGGCCAGTCTGCCGGGGACGGGGGAGCACCTGGAGCAGTCAGCCCAGGGGTCCCGTCCAGGCCCCAGAGGTGGGAGAGAGACAGACAAGGTCCACAAAGCCGCTGCTCACCTGGGAACCCCAGAAGTGGAAGGACCACCCAGCTGAACCAGAGGAGAAAGGAAGGGCTGTTTTGAGCCCCTGAGTTTTGGGGGCATTTGTTAGCAAGAGCTGCCTGAGACACTCCGCTCCCCTGAGAACACCCCCAGGGCCTTGGGCCTCCCTCCCTCGGTGCAGGCAGGCATGGCCACGGCCCGGACAGGACGGGCAGAGGGCCCGTATCAGACGGCTGCCTGTGCCTTGCAGATGAGCATGGAGGGGCTGGTCTTCCTGTAGACAGAATCTGCAGGTAAGAAACTTCCTTCCAGAACATGGATTGGCAGAGGGATTGGGGTGGCGAGACCAGCCAGGAGGCTGTTGAACTAGTCTAGGCAAGACTTGAAGGGGTCCTTCCAGGTGTTCGGGCCCTTCCAGGTGGTGAGGTCCTTACAGATGCTGGGGACCTTAAACTAAGGCACTAACAGTGGGAGCAAAGAATGGGGAGAGGTAAAAGACACCAGGTTGTCACAGAGCTGGGGACAGACTGGCCGGAGAGCAGGTAAGGGGTGTTGGGAGCCTTCGGGCCAGCGCACCTGGGTAGCTGTGGAGCAGTTGAGGAGGATGAGATCCCCAGGAAAGGCTCCCCTTAGGGGGGACAAGGAGGATGAGGAGCCAACACCAGCTGTCTCGAGCTGGCTTCCGCAGCGGCTCTCAGGCCCAGGAGTTGCTTTGGTTCTATGTTGTGTGGCCCCCTTCCCACCTGGGGCAGAATCTGTCTCTGAGATGCTGTTCATTTGACTGAGATATATTAATTGGTATTAAAATTACTATGACCAGGCATGTTCTAGGACTTTATATATGTATTTATTCACTTTAATCCTCAAATGAACCCCATGAGGACGGTTCTACAATTATCCCCACTTTACACATGAGGAAACTGAGGCACAGAGAGGTCAGGAGAATTGCCCACCATTCCAAGTCCAGCAAAGGGCAGAGCAGGAACCCAACCCCACCTGTCGGCCCCAGCGCAGGCCTCTCCCCCTCGGCACTGTTGACATCGAGGCCAGACCGTTCCCTGCAGTGGGGCCGCCCTGTGCACCGTAGGACGTCGAGCAGCATCCCTGGTCTCCACCCAGATGCGCCGCAGCCCCCTCTGCCCAGGTGTGACAACCAAGCGGCGTCCAGACATCGCACGTGTCTCCTGCAGGGGGCAGAATGGCCCCCGGCTGAGAACCCTGCTCTAAAGCCTAGTCTCTGTTTTTGTTTTTAATTTAAGCCCCTTCCACAGAGTAGAGGGAGGCACCCTTCTGCCTTAAAGAGGAGTCGCCATCGAGGAAGTCCACTCTAGAAGATGGACTGGAAGAGGTGGCTGAGAAACCAAATACTTACACGATTCAGGAAACAAAGGTCCGAATGCATGTGTGTTACCCACAGTCACAACTTCAGGATGAAGATAAGCAACTGGAATTAGACTTTTTAGAGATGGAGGGTGACTTTCCTAGGACATAGCAACAACCTCTGAAGATCCTGTCTTGGAAATTATGATGGTTTAGGATGCAGAGTATCTGCTTTGCTGCAGCTGCAAAAGGGGGTCCCTTTCTCCTCACCTGGCTGAGGTCTCTCCAGCAGTCAGGGGCACTTCGTTTCAAAGCTACTTACTGAGCTCTCTTAGCACCAGTATGAGAGGGACAGAGGCAAGCCTGAGGCTCGGAGCTTCTAAGAAGGAAAGGAGAGCGTGGAGAGGGCTGCAGATACACCGAACGTGGCACACGAGATGTTCTGCGTGGACGGTGCTCAGCAGATACTGGCTGAGTGAACAAGAAGGGAATTCAGAGACCTTGGCTCCCGGAGGTCTGAGCAGGGGCTGCGGCACCGCCCATTCGCCCAGCCACACCTCCGAGCCACCCCGAGGCGGGTCATGCAGGCTCCCAGGGGCTGGCATGCCGAGTCGAGCTGGGGATGGACTGAAGTGTCAGTGAGTGGCTTTCACTTCTGTGTTCCCTCTTCCCACCTGGCAACACCTAGTTCCTAGTTGTCTTTGTCACCTGTCACTGCCACATTGCAGGACTTAGAAAGTATAACAAAAAGAATGTGAAATATGTCATAATTTCTATGTGGATTACACGCTGAATGGATAATACTTTGGATGTACTGGGTTAAATAAGAGAAAGATTAAAATTATTTTGACCTGATTGTCTCCTTTTTTGATGAGGTTCCTATGTCATTTCAGGCGGCCCCCAGGGCTCACGTCACCTTTCTGTGGGAACTCACGGGTGCGGAGCGTAGAGCCTAGCTGTGCAAATCCTTCTTACCTGTTTTGCCCGAAATATATTTACAGAAGACAAAACCTTTCCCCCCACATTAAGGTTAAAGGCCAAACCTATGAAGCAGAGAGGACTAATTAGCAAGTCTGATGGTTGGAATTTTGTTTCTATTTCCTCTGTCAACTAGAGTAATTTGTTTGCACTCTCCTCTCCCGGCTTCTGAAGTGTTTGCATTTCCCGAGCCTGCCTTTCTTTGCAAATGAGTTAACAAAAGCCGATCACTCACAAATATGACTCACTTGTTTCGCAAGTGGAAACGAAAGAAAGTCAACAACAACAAAGGTGGAAAGAGTCCTCCAGCAAGGGGTTTCCCTCCTGCTTCTCCCTCCAGATACGGCAACCTCTGGTTCCAGTGTCACGGCACACACACCCCTCCATAGAAGAAATGTGTGAAATTTAAACTTTCAGTGATAATCTATACACTGATTTTTTTTTTTTTACTTTGCATCAAAATGCATTTTCCTGCAAGACTTGGGTTCTAATCAATAAAACTGATGTCCAGTTCCAGTGAAATCTATGGCTGCTGATTAAAATCGCCTTAACCAACACCAAAACATCTCTTGATCCTGCTAGCCATCGCTGATGGGTTATTTCTTTCTAATTTATTCTAATATCATACCTTGCCGGCTGCCAGTGGTTCTGCGGGACCCCTGAGCGCCCTGGTTTCCGCAAACGCAGGCACACGTGCACGCAGGCCGGCACCCTCACGGGCAGTGGGTGGACCCCCCCCGGCGCTCAGGCGGGGAGGCGTCTCTGGGGATTCGCTCCCTAGCCCATCACTTTACACCTTCCGATGGGACTTGCTCGCTGAGTGCGGACGCTGAGAGGTAGAGTCTGGGCCAGGCACGAAGTTTGAGTCAGCACAAAGCAAGCTAGTTGGCAAGAAAAGCCACACCAACGAACACAGGGGCAGCGCTGCGTTCTGTCCTGCCTCTGCCTTTGCCTCTAACTCACCGGTGACAGTTCCTAACTCTGGAACTGCTTCTTTCCCCGGACAGCAGGAGAGCTGGCCTAGCAGACCATCAGGCCCTTGCGAGCGCTGATACTGTCTGCTTGCTTCCTTCTCATCTGTCACCAAGTAAACACCCACTACATACCAGGCATTGAGGATGCTCAGACACTGCTGACTGCGGGGGACAGAGCAGGAGAGGCAGGCCTGTCACGGAGTCCAAGGACAACGGTGGAACTGGAGCAGAGGGAAGAGGAGGCAGGCGCTGGGTGAGAAACGGGGCAAAGCACCCCAGCAATGAGAGCAGCAGCCTCTTCCAGGATGGCTGCCTGGGATCCTGAAAGCCCAGCGCGGGGCCCAGCACAGGTGAGGTCCTCATACATGTGAGTGAGTGACTCGGAGTCCCAGAGTCAAGGAACAGCACGGTGAGTTCAGGGCGATGCAAATTGCTTTGCTAGGCTGGGGTGAGGGAGTGGCAGAGGGGAATGGCTTATATGGGAGGGAAGAGGACAGAGGATGGGAAAGGAGTCAAACCTTCCGCTGTGTACCCCAAGCTAAGGAACGTGAGCTTGATTCTAATCATGACTGCATGATTAAAACAGGAAGTGATGCCACCAGAAAGACACGGTGAAATGTTGGCTTTATTCCTTCTTTCGTGTTTGGTTACAGAAGCTTTCTGGGCAAAATATTTTCTTTACTGAGAGGACTTGAATTACAAATTACTTACAGGATTATTCAGATTTTCTATTTCTTCATCTGTCAGTTTTGATAAGTTGTCTATTTCCAGAATTTTTCCATTTCTTCTAAATGCTAAGCTTTATTGGCATTTTGTCCATAGCATCCTCTATGACCCCCCTTTTCGTTCCTGACGTGAGGGGTTTGTCCCTGCAAATGCTGTTTCTGCTTCCTCTCCTCTCTTTCTGGGACCCTGATTACACACCATGTTGGACCTTCTCGCTGCGTCATTTGTCGCTCACCCTTTCTTCTGTTATGTGTATCCCGTTCTTTTGACTCTCCAGCCTTTATTCTGGATATGTTATGGGGGCCTGTTTTGCAATTCACCAGTTCTCTCTTTAGCAATGTCCGTTCTGCTATTAAACCCTTTCACTTTCAGTTTGGGTTCTTTGTACAGGCATAGAATTTGGGTTATTGACAGACCAAGTATTTCAGTTTGGCTCTCTTCTATGGTTTCTGGAGATCTGCCATAACACTCGCTTTTCTTAAGTCTTTAAATATCTTAAAAACATTGTCATTGTAAAAGTTTATGTCTGTTCTTTCCATTAGCTGGAACCCCTGTGAATCTGTTCCTACCGTTCATTGTTTCTCTTGGGTTTTGGTCATATAGGCTTATTCCCTTGGTGCTTTGTTATTTTTGATTGAGTGTCAGCCTCAATTATAATATATAAAAATTATAGAAATAATTTGAGGACTAAAATAATATATTCCTCCACAGAGGATTTACTTTGCTTCTGGTAGGCACCGAAGACCTCTAGAAATCCCAGGTTGCCTTAATCCAATTACAGGGATTAAGATTATTAGAAGCTGAGAAGTGAGAATGAGAGCAGGAGAAGGATTTGAAAACCTACCTGCTTCCCCCGCTAAATACCAGCTATCAGAGCAAAGCCAGCAGTCCAGGCCGGATGGCCCGACACGCAGCAGCCTCGACGCACCCCCCTCACCAAAGCAGCATTCTAGAGAAAGTGTGGCTTCCTTGGCTCCCCCCGTCTCGGCACCATAATCCTGTCCAGCCATATTGTAGGAAATAATACACGGATGGAGCCTTTAATCCCAGGCTTTGTGAGAGGACAGAGGGATTTTCTCAGAACGACTGAATCCAAACTCTGCAAACTGTCGACATTTATTCACAACAAGCCAGAATGACAGTCTCGCTGAAGAACCATCAATCATCCTTCATTATTTGATCTGAAGAAAACGTCCATCTCCTCTGCCCCAAGCTTGATGCTCTCTCGGGCCCCTCCGTACACGTGCACACACGTGCACACACATGTGGCACATGTTCTCACATCAGAACGTTCACTTCTTGTTTTGGAACCAAGATTATCCAGCTCGGAAAACCCTAAGTCTTCGTTGACGCCTTTAGGCAAAGCCCAGTCTTTAAGGACAGACTCTGTCAGCGAGCGCTCACCTGGCCTCCGCGGCTCTGCCTGGTGCTGGCTGCTGCCCGGCCCCTCCACCCGCGGGGCCCGGGATCTCCTGTCTGGGCCACTGTTCTCCAGGCTGATAGTGGGCTCCCTCAGCTGTGCTCACCCCCCACTTGGTGCTCTCAGACTGCAGCTCTGGGGCAGGAGGGGAGACATCTGCACGCAACTGCCGAAAGGTGGAAACAACCAAGGTGTCCATCAGCAGATGAATGAGGAAACAGAATGTGGTCTACACGTACCGTGGAATGTTATTCGGCCTTAAAAAGGAAGGGACTTTTGACTCATGCTACAACATGAATGAGCCTTGATAACATCATTCTAGGCGAAATGAGCCAGCCACCAAGGACAAGCACCGCATGACTCCATCTATATGAGGTCCCCAGAGTAGTCAGACTTATAGAGACAGAAAGCAGAACGGTGTTTGTCAGGGGCTGAGGGGAGGGGCTGGGGAGTTGCGTTCAGTGGGGACAGGGTTACAGTTTAGGAAGATGAAAAAGTTCTGGAGATGGATGGTGGTGATGGTTGCACAACAATGTGAGTGTACTGAATCGTACACTTAACAATGGGTAAAATGCTAAATTTGATGTGATGTTTAAAAAGAATGAAAAAGGTACATCTTTTGCTTTAGAACAGTTACCATCTAAAAAGTTAAACTGAGGGACTTAATTAAACTTAAAAGCTTTTGCACAGAAAAGGAGACTATTGACAAAATGAAAAGACAACCTACCGAATGGGAGAAAATATTTGAAAACAATGCAATTGACAAGGGCTTAATTTCCAGAATATACAAACAGCTCACACAACTCAGTAACAACAACAACAACAAAATAAACAACCTACTCAAAAAATGGGCAGAAGACCCAAACAGACATTTCTCCAGTGAAGACATATAGGTGGCCAAGAGGCACATGGGAAGATGCTGAATATCGCTAATTATCAGAAAAATGCAAATCAAAACTACAATGAGGTATCACCTCACACCAGTCAGAATGGCCATCATTAAAAAGTCTAAATAATAAATGCTGGAGAGGGTGTGGAGAAAAGGGAACCCTCCTACGCTGCTGGTGGAAATGTAATTTGGTGCAGCCACTATGGAAAACAGTATGGAGATTCCTTAAAAAACTGAAAATAGACTTACCATATGATCCAGCAATCCCACTCCTGGGCATATATCCAGAGGAAACTCTAATTCGAAAGATACATGCACCCCAGTGTTCATAGCAGCATTGTTTACAATAGCCAAGACATGGAAACAACCTAAATGTCCATTGACAGATGACTGGATAAAGAGGTTGTGGTCTATTTATACAATGGACTACTACTCAGCCATAAAATACAATAATGTCATTTGCAACAACATGGATGGACTTGGAGATCGTCATTCTAAGTGAAGTAAACCAGAAAGAGAAAGACAAACACCATATAATATCACTTCTATGTGGAATCTTTAAAATGACACAAATGAACTTATTTACAAAACAGAAACAGGCGCACAGACATAGAAAACAAACTTACGGTTACCAAAGGGAAAGGGGTGGGGGAAAGATAAATTAGGAGTTTGGGATTAATAGACACAAACCACTATAGATAAAACAGATAAACAACAAGGTCCAACTGCAAAGCACAGGGAACTGTATAGTAGTAACTTATAATGAAAAAGAATATATATAAAAAATTAAATTAAATTTAAAAAATAAGTGTATGTATAGCTGAATCACTATGCTGTATACCAGAGACTAACACAACATTGTAAATCGACTATACTTTCAATTAAAAAAAATAATAATTTTTTTGAATGGGCAGAACTGAAAGACATTTTTCCAAAAAGGAAATACAGATGGCCAACAGGCATATGAAAAGATGCTCAACACCGCTAATCATCAGGGAAATACAAATCAAAACCACAATAAGATAACACCTCACAACACCTGTCAGAATGGCTGTCATTAAAAAGACCAGAAATAACAAATGCTGGCGAGGATGTGGAGAAAAGGGAGCCCGTGTGCATACACTGTTGGTGGGAGTGTAAGTTGGTGCAGCCACTGTGGAAAGCAGTATGGAGATTTCTCAAAAAACTAAAAATAGAGTTACTATATGACCCAGCAATTCTACTCCGGGGTATGTATCCAAAAGAAACAAAAACACTAAATTGAAAAGATCCAATGCACCCCAATGTTCATAGCAGCATTATTTACAATAGCCAAGACATGGAAGCAAACTGTCCGTCAACAGCTGAATGGATAAAGGAGCACTGTGTGTGTGTGTGTGTGTGTGTGTGTGTGTGTGTGTAATGGAATACTACTTGGCCATTAAAAAGAACGGAATTTTGCCATTTGCAGCAACGTGGATAGACTTGGAGGGCATTATGCTAAGTGAAATAAGTCAGACAGAGAAAAACAAATATTGTATGATACCACTTATATGTGGAATCCAAAAAATACAACAAACTAGTGAATATAACAAAAAAGAAGCAGACTCACAGATACAGAGAACAGTGGAGGGCGGGGGAAGGGCAATGTAGGGGTGGGTGAGGGGAGGTACAAACTATTGGGTACAAGACAGGCTCAAGTTTGTGCTGTACAACACGGGGAATAGAACCAATATTTTGTAATAACTGTAAATGGAAAATAACCTTTAAAATTGTATTAAAAAGGAAAAAAGATTTTTTAAAATAAAAAGTTAAACTGGAAGAAGAGTTTAGCCCACAAAGAAGTAGTCTTCAGTTATGTGGAAAATTCATTTGTAGCAAAAGCAGCAATCTCTCCTGATGCTGGGTAATAGTGGCTTTACTGTAACTAGATTAGCTTCATTAAAACTATTTTCAAAAATCAATCATAAAAATCAAGTTGTATGCAGGGCCTTAGAGTATCATGATCACAGGGCTCTCAACGTTAACAGCTTAGCTTTCGCGGCACTAAGAAGAAATCGCCCACACGTATCTCCTTTCAGGTCTTTGTACATCATTTGTCTTCCAGATACATTATTCTTCCCTTCCCAGATATTTCTAGAAAAGTAGGGAGCTCAGAATGACTTCCGTCAATTTTCAAGCTCACCTCAGTGGAATAAGAGAGATCTTCTTTTTTTTTTTTAATTTATTTTTAACACCTTTATTGTGGTATGATTCCTGTAAACTACACATATTTCACACGTACAGTTTGATGAATTTTGATAGATGTGAACACCCATAAAACCACGACCACGATCAAGACAGCTAACATTTCCGTCACTCCCCCAGAGGTGCAAATTTCGAATTCCCAGTGTATCCCTTCCCACCCCCTTTCCCCCTGGTAACCACAGGTTTGTTAGCACCATCTTCTTAATGTGTCTATTCATTATGAAGAGTGAGGAGTGAAGTCCTTGCCACAGACCAGGGCTTCACTCTTCCCAAGCAGTGTCGAGCCATCCTCTGGGAGTTGGAGGAGACTTCACATGGGCTTAAAACAATCTCATAGATTCCTGCAGGCTGGCTGTGCAAGGCAGAGCAGGGCACACGCAGACAAGACAGAACTGGTTCCTGCCTCTGAGAAATTTCTAATCTGGTGATGGATAAGGCTCGCATGCAATAACAAACAGGGAAGACCATTTTGCTCACACCCCTGCCGTGGGAATTTAAGGGAACAAAAAGATGTATCCAGCTAAAGGGATCAGGAAAATGCTCACAGCTTCACAAGAGAAGATATATGAATAAACACGTGAAAAGATACAGGGAAATGCAAATGAAGATCACAGTGAGGTACTCTACACACACATTAGAATGGCTAAAATTTTTATTTAAACATAAAATCCAATACCAAGAGTTGAAGAGAATGTAGCAGACCTGAATCACTCCCACATGGCTGGTGGGAGTGAAAAACGGTACAACTGCACAGGGAAACTGCCTGGCCGCTTCTTGGAAAGTTCAACAGACACCTGCCATACAGCCCAGGAATTTCACATCTAGGCACTAACCTGAGAGAAGTGAAAGCATTTGTTCACACAGAGGCTTGCGCACGAGTGTTTATAGCAGCTTTCTAGCCCCAAACTGAAAACAACCCACAAGTCCATCAACAGGCAAATGGATAATTAAATCCTGGTGTGTCCATACACTAGCATGACACCCAGTATTAAAAGAAATTAATTACTGACACACACAAGAACCTGAACAAATCTCAAAATTGTTATGCTGACACAGGGAACTATATTCAATATCTTATAATACCCTTTAATGAAAAAGAATATGAAAATGAATATATGTATGTGTATGCATGACTGGGACATGATGCTGGATGCCAGAAATTGACACATTGTAACTGACTATATTTCAATTTTTAAAAAATCATTATGCTGAGTGAAAGAACCCGGACACAAAAGAGTTCATGTTGTAGGAGTCCGTTTTCCTGCAACTCCAGAAAATGCAAGCAAATGTCTGGTGCCAGAAAGAAGCCTGGAGGGTGGCGGGCAGAGAGGGGAGGGAGGGACCAGGACACTGGGGGTGATGAACACGTTCTGAATCTTCACTGCAGCCAGTTTCACAAGCGCAAACATCTGTCAAAACTCATCAAATTGTATCAGTTAAATAGATACTGGCTTATTGTACATAAATTATACCTCACAAAGGTAATTATTAAAAAGTGTAAAAAGCCACAAGTACAAAAGGAGAGGGGAGGAAGAAAAGCAAACAAAAAATATCAATACAGTTTTTTAACAGTTTTTTGAGATTTAATTGATATTCCCCAAACTGCACATATTTAACGGATATATTTTGATGAGTTTGGAGAGACAGATAAGGGAGGGAGGGAGGAAGGGAGGGAGGAAGGGAGGAAGGAAGGGAGGGAGGAAGGAAGGAAGGAAGGAAGGAAGTCTCTTCCTGGCTTGCAGACAGTTGTCAAGCGAGGACACAGCATGAAGGCGGCCGTCTGCAAGCCAGGAAGAGAACCCACCGATGCTCTTACCCTGATCTCACACCTCCAGCCTCCAGAATTGTGGGAAATAAATGCCTGTTATTTGAGCCTCCCAAGTTGGGCTATTTTGTTACTGGGGCCCAAGCAGTCCCTCCCCTCCTCAACCCGCCACTCCCAGGCTGCCCTCCCGTTCACCCACGCAGACCGCCCCACGGAGGCTGCAGTGGCTAAGGTCGCCCGTGCCAAAGCCAGGCGGCTTACTGATGTCTTGACTTCTGATTCCATTGTGCATTGTGACTCTCGGGTTTCCTCCAGGTCTGACTTTTCTGGCCATCTGACAGCTCCCCTCGATGGCCCAGCAAGCACCCCACACAGACCAGACTCCCCTGCTCAACCCTCTCCAGCCTCCCAAGTCCCAGTCTTCCAGATGCTCAGGCTACAAAGTTTGGAGTCCTCGCCACTCCCCTCTCATTCCCACACCCAATCCATCTGCAATCCTGTGACTCTGCCTTTGAGATACGTCCAGACTGACCCCTTCTCGCCTCCTCTGCAGCCACCACCATCAGACCCAGAGACTGCTGGACGGTTTTGATCTCCTGATGGACACCCTGCTTCCACACTCCCCTTGCGTCTTTACACGCAGGCCCTGGTGGTCCTCTTAGACCTAAGTCAGAGCATGTTCTTCTCCTGCTGCAAATGCTGCAGCAGTTCCCAGCGGCACTCGGCGAGACCCGAGCCCTCACCATGGCTGGCGGGGTTCCAGATGCCAGGACACCCTGATCCTCCTCCCTCTCCTTCAAGGCTCCTGAACAGCCTGCCTCCTCTCCGCGCTCACCACGGCCCCAGCATCTGGGCCTAGGCCAGAGCGTCGACCTCCCAACAGACGTCCCTCACCCTCCTTCCTCCTGCTCCACCCTCACAGCTCCATCCAACAGCCCCCGAAACACGAGCTCTAAGGAAGGCTGCAGGAGCCCAACGCTCCCCTGCTCTACACCCCTTCAGGGGTTTTCAGAACACGTGGGACAAGGCTCAGTTCTCGGTTCTGCCTGATGGACCTCAGGGTGTGGCCTTCGCTCTCAGCTCCAGCACCTTCCCCACCAGGGCACACACCCACCTTGCTCCTGTCCGGCAGGGCCCTGTCAGGGGAGGGGTGGCCGGCTCCAGGGGTCCCCTCCCGGCCCCGCCGCCCCCTCCCCGCCCCACGCCTGGGTGGGAGCTCCTCACCCCTCCTTGTCTCGCTAATTCCTCTTTGGCCTTCAAGATTCAGCTCTGGGGTCAAGTTCTTCTAGAAGCTTCCCTTAATTAAATGAGGTATTTAACCAAACGTTTGTTGAACATGGAGTGAGTTCAGTACCGGGGGCTGTTTCAAAGGACTTCGAGCTGGACCTACCCGGTCCCACTTCCTTGAACTGGTCCCACTGATGTGGAGGCTCAGGATGCGGCTTCCTGGGCAGCAGGTGTCTTGTGAAAAACTCCCTTTGATGTACCTCTGCCACTGACGTTTTGAGCGTAGCTGGTCTAGAAACACAAGCAGCTGAGGTCTGAGCGCCGGCTCGGCGCGGGCAGGCACTGTGCTGGATGCTCGGTGCGGCGTAAGGCTCACACGCCCCGTGTAATAATAGGTACTATTATCGCTCCTGTTTTGTAAGATGAAATAACTGGGGCTTAAAGGGTTCCTCGCTCCAGGTCACCCAGCTGGTAAGGGACAGAGCTTCTCACAGCTAAAAAGGGTCTCGGGGACCCTGTGACCCGGGGGCTCTTCACCCCAGTGCATTAGAACCACCTGGGAGCTTCACAATGTGTTTCTCCTAGAGATTCTGATTCAACCCGTGTTGCTGTCCTCTCTCCCCAGGGGACCCTCAGGCACGGCCAGAATTGAGACCCACTGACCAGTCCAACCCTTTGATTTTACAGGTAGGGAAACTGAGGCCGGGAGAGCCCAGATGACGTTTCCAGGTCACACACAATCCTTGACGGAAGGAGGACTAGCATGCAGGTTTTCTTACACCCCATCCGATGTTCTTCCCAACATGCCGGTGTTTTCCCAAGACCATCACCCCTTTTAAGGAGGACAGCGTGGGCTTCTCCAACTGAAGACAGTAGGAGCTCAGACACGTTGCCAACTTTCTGGTCAGCGTGACCCCAGGTGGGGAACACTGAAGGGCAATCTCCCCAGCCTGGCGGGAGAAGGAAACGAAAGAGGTCCTTCTCCTGGAGGCGAGAAACCCCGACAACCCAAACTACGCTCCAGCGCCATCTAGTGACATGGAGAGGGGTGACTCAGAGGTTTCAGAAGCTGGGATGGATGAAACCGACTTGGTTCAATGCAACTGGAGCTTTGGAAACAGAGGGAAGTCCTCAGATGACAGGTCTCGCGGGTGGAGGTGGCCACAGAATTGTCACCAAGGAGGTGAGAGTTGAGGGAAGGTAGGCATTTACATTAAAACAAAGCATTTTATTGAGAAAGGAAAAACAGAGTTGGGTCTAGCAGGTCTTCAAAAAATTAAACGTAGAATTACCATATATGACCCAGCAATCCCCCGTCCAGTGTGTACACAAAAGAACCGGAAGCAGGGCATCGACCAGGTACCTGTTCCCCACGTTCACAGCACCTCTATTCACAATCGCCAAATGGAGGAAACAACCCAAGTGCCCACTGAGGATGGACGGGTAAACAAAATGTGGTATATACATAAAATGAAACATTATTCAGCCTAAAAAAGGAAGGAAGTTCTGCCACATGCTACAACATGGCTGAACCTCGAATTACTGCAGAATGAAATAAGCCAGAAACAAAAGGACAAATACTGTGGTCCCACTACACGAGGCGCCCAGAGCAATCAAATTCATGGAGACAGAAAGTAGGGTGGTGGTTGCCAGGGGCTGGGGGAGGGGGGAAGTTATGGGGGGGTTCGTGTTTAATGGTACAGAGTTTCAGCTTGTGAAGATGAAAAAGTCCCGGAGATGGACGGTGGTGGTGCTCGCAGCAATGCCTGTGTATGTAACACCACTGAACTGGGCACTCAGGAAGAGGTTAAAATGATCAGTTTTATGTTCCATATATTTTACCACAATAAGAAAGAGGGAGAAAGTTAGGTTCAAGGCCCGACGTGCTCAGTCAGACCGAACTGAGCGGCGCTCCACAGAACCGGGTCGGCGTTCATCCTCTACTCACCTGTTCACTCACTCACCAGCAAATGCTGACACCACCACGTGCCAAGAACTATTCCAGGCATGGAATCAAAACCCAAAGGGCAAAACTCCCCACCTCGGTGGTGCCTACAGTCCGATGGCAACAACCAGATAAGCAAGGAAACACCTGGCAGGACAGGTGATGATACTGCTTGAGGAAAGAGAGCGGGGCCGGGCCGGGGCTGAGGCTTGAAGGGGAGGGAAGGGAAGGAGTTTCTGACACAATGACATTTGACAAAGGACCATGAAGACAGTGGGCTGCATCTAAGCAAATGGGCCTCAGGTGCATGAGCCCTGCTGGGCACCCCTCCTGGTGCTGGAGGTGGGGGAGGAGTGGGGCTGAGGCCAGAGAGGCGGCCAGGGTCAGATCCTGCAGGGCCTGGCTGGCCATCTGAGGACTGTGGCTTTCCCCATGAATGACATGGGAGCCACGGGGCAGGGGAGTTTGGGCAGAGGAGGGTCTTAGGATTTAACAGGATCACTGGGGCTACTGTGAAAGAATAGACTAAAAGGAGACACAAGTGGAGAAGAAAGACGAGTCGGGAGCCACTGTAGAAATCCAGGGGACAACAGAAGCTTGACTGAGGGATCCCTGGGGAGGGGACTGATGGGGGGTGGTCCAATTCTGGGTCCACATCAGGAGCCAAGGGATTTCCTGATGGCGTGGAGGCGAGTGCTTGGCTTCTGTCCACAGTGCCTAGAGGGACAGGGCTGTCCATTTAGTGAGAGAGGTGTGGGTTTGGGGAGAGAAGCCTCAACATTACATTCATACTGGGGCATACTGAGTCTGAGAAGACAATGCGAGAGCCAAGGGGAGAGGTGGAGGAGACACACGGGTGGGATGTGTGGGGAGAAGGCCGGGCTGGGAAGGGATGCGATTTGAAGCCATGATGCGATTACACAGGGAGTGAATGCAGATGAGGAGGAGTGAGCCCCCAGCACGCAGAGATGGGAGGGATGGAGGAGGATCCCAAGAGGGGCTTGCAAAGGAGAGAAGGTGTCCTAGAAAGTCAGAAGAAGCATTTCCAGGAGGAGACAGTGGTCAACCGAGTCAAATGCTGCTGACGGGTAAGATGATGAGGACCGAGAAAGTGACCATTGGACCCAGCAACATGGCAGCCCCTGACCTTGACAAGTTAGACCTTGACAAATGAGGACTGGAGTAGGAAGCTCTAATTTTGTCATCCCTGTACCCCTGAGGACCAGGATGCTTGGTGGGGAAGAAAAGAGATGCACGTGGAATCTGGAAGAGGTTAAGGAGAACCCTTGCAGAGCTGGGGTCCCCCCATGAGCAGTATCACCAGGTGGCCAAATAGGAGGTGGAGGAAGCGTCTCTTCCTAGAAGCACTGCGACCATAAGAGAAAAGCAACGAGAGGGCATCACCCTTCTGCAACACCCAAAGCACTGGTGGACCTCAGTATCAATCAATATCGGCTGACATCACCAGAAAAGAGATGGCCAGACATTACGATCCCCTCTAAACAAAAAACAAAGAAAGAAAGAAAGAAGGCAGCAGCATCAAGAGACTGGCTCCCGGCAGACAGAGGAACGAGCTAAGCAGCACCACGAGGAGGACGCGATCAGGCAGAGCCAGCCAGCAGGAGGCGCTGCGGGCCAAACCGCGCCGGTCCTCTGCGGATACGTTGTAAAGAAAAAGCGTTTTTAAAGAGCACAGAAGGGAAAAGAAGACTAAAAGAACTGGAAAACATATTAAAAGTCTGAATGAGGCAAAAGTAAACTGTAGCGTCCAGGGATACGTATTTGAGTCTGATCAAGAAACACGAGGATGTGATGACTATGAAAGTCAGGCTGACTGGGACCCCCACTCTTGTGCGGGGAGGGAGGGGCCTGGGATTGTGACAGGCCCGAGGGGGGACTTCGGGAAAACTTGCAAAGTCCTAGTGTTTGACCTGAGCAGGGTTAAAAGGGTACTATTTGTCATTAATTGTTTATTAAGGTGCACATTTGTTCTGTTTCTTCCTGTATACAGCCCCCAGGGGGCATTCGGGAAATGTGAAAAAGCTCTGGAAACGGATGGTGGTGATGGTCACACAACCACGTGAACGTACTTCATGCCACTGCGTTGTGCACTTAAAAATGATCCAAGTGGCCCATTTTATGTTTTGCATATTTTATCACAACAAACAAGAGAGGGCGGCGTCACCCAGGTAGGTAGTTAGCAGCGCCCTCTCACACTGAAGCTGCCGTTTGGCTCGTCCCCTGGAACATTTTCTTCTCCACTTCTGTCTTTTCTCTTCTTAATAGACACCGGCCCCACCTTCTGTGTAAGAATCACCTACAGAGTTTGTAAATGCAGGTTCCGGGGCCCCTCCCCACGTCCAGATGCAGTCAGCTCCTAGGTCGCCCTTTTGGAAAGACCCCTGTGGCCTCCCGCGTCTGCTGCATTGACCGAGTCATGTGAGGCGAGTCCTTACTTTCCTGCTACAACACTCCTGCCTGTCCCCACGCTCAGGACGACCGTGTGCAATTGCTTGGTGCAGAGACACATGAGGGTGACTCTAGGCCCTCCGAGAGCGCCTGGTGGGGGTTGTCGTCATCATGTTGTCATCACTGTCATCATCGTTGCCCCTGTCACCACCACCAGGATCAGAGGGGCGGGGCATTTGAACAAGAGGTGGTCCTGAGTTAGACACCAAAGCAGAGGCTGTGTGTCTACACCGTTAGCACTCACGTGGCCTTTCCTCCACTCCTTACACACATTACAAAGGATTTACTGGGAAAGAGTCGGGGCTGGGTGCCAGCCAAACAGCAAGTTGTGCGTGAAAATACAGACAGGGATTCGGTGATGCTTACGAACCCACGACGTACAGGCGGAGTTAGGGACTGGGGTTCCAGGAGAGGGGCCCGCCGGTTTTTCTCGTGCCGGCTTTCTGGAAGGGGTGATGTGATGTGACTCCCCTTCTCACCACCCCCGCCTCCCTCCACCCCCCTCACCCCTCTCCACCGACCCACTCCCCGCCCCCAGCCCCGCCTCCGCAAACTCTCATGGACGGTTTAGGCTCTAACAACTCTGGAGAGCTATTACGATCTATCAGGTGAAAAAATCATTTACTTTACAAAGTGGTGTGATTTTCACCACCGGCTGTAAGTAACAGCAACAGAGAATCATTTCGGCTGGCTGAGTGCATAATCTGTGTGTGCTAAACTTCTCTAAGCGTGGATTTACACAGTGAAGTAAATTAGCCCCCGGGGACCTGCTCGGGGCGGCGGAGGAAATAGCGTGCGCTACGTAGATGGGCTGAGGATGCAGAAGGACCACTGCTCGGACTCACCGTGGTCCCTCTGGGAGACCGTTGAACACTCCGAAACTTCTGCACAAATCCTTCCCCACGGATCACACACCCAGCCCTCAAATAGGCTTGAGGTCCGGCTCATCTGCCACCAGACAGTGGAAGGGAAAAGCAGAAGAGGCGGCCCAAGGTGCCCCCTTGCCTCTCCCTCCTTCATCACAGGGACAGACTGTGCCGGCGACTCACAGCGACAGAGTCAGACAGCAGACGAGAAATCATCTGGGCTCCACTGCTGCTGTCACGGACGTGGGGCTGTAGTCTTGAAGAAGAGTGTTGGGGTCGTGGCAGAAGGTGTTTCGGGACCTGCCTGGCTCCTTGCCCCAGTCTCTCCGTTCCCCATGGAACCGTCCCCTGGGTCCTCCACGGAGACCTCAACCCACCCGGGGGGATACTCATCCTGTCTGGAGGCTGGACCCTTCAAGGGGCCCCGGGCTGGGCTCTACTCAGGGTCATCAGGACAGAGACTTGAGGAACTGGTGGTTTTCAGGGGGAAAAGCAGGTACAAAGTTATATTAACAGCAGGCATGGAGCTCACTCAAGTAGCAAGAAAGAAATAGGCCAGCCCATCACCCACAGCTAACTTTCAGAGTCAGCTGTTTCCTAGTTTTTTGCATTTTCTAAAATTTTCCTGAATGGACATGCAAGAAACAAAGTAAGTTCCCTCCTGCGATTGACACCTGCTCAGATTCCTTTCCCTTTGCTTTCCTACTGCCTCCTGCCCCTCCTTCCCCAACTCCACGCAGTTCTGCTTGGGTGTCCTTTCTTCTCCCGAGTCAGGGGGAGCTCATGAGCCAGCCTGGCCGGAGACAGCTGTGGTGCCTGGTGGGCGTGGAGGTGCCCGTCAGCTGGGCAGAGCTGGACATGTGAGAAGAGGACCTCTCTCCTTTGGGGAGGGTCACGTAAGCCTGGAGCTGCCGATGGTGCGGCTGCACAGAGAAAACCTGTTTCTGAGCTAAGCCCACGAACGAGAAGCCAGAGCTGAGGGACAGAGCCCGAGCCCTGGGGACGGCACTTGAGCCCCGAGTTCAGCATGACTGAAGCCGGCCCTGCGAGTTCTTTTTACTGAGCCGGCAACTTTCCTTCCGGCCTGAGCAAGTCTGGGTGCAATTCTGCACCCCTTGCAAACAAAAGACTCCCAGTGCCACTGCCTTGCAGGGCTGTGACACTGCTTAGAAAGGCAAGGGGCACTGGCGGCAGCGGCCGGTGGGTGTCCTGGGTGTCAAGGCTGCCCACAGATGGGTTTTGTTGGCCCACATGGGATTAAAAGTTTGACTCAACACCTTAAAATCTGGATTTTATCTGTGACTCCAGGTTTTCTGTCCTCTGAAAATAATCTCAAGACCTGGCAACCCTGGGCCTATGTCCTGCGTGGCAACAGTGGGCTGGAGCTGCAAAGGGGCTGCCCTTTGGTCGGGGCGTTCACTCTCTAACAGACCCCACGTCTCCCTACTTGCTCCCCAGCACTGTGGCTGGATGTCACTTGGCATTTGTAATTGACCTGCAGGACTGACGGCCCCCAGTGAATCCCACCACCTGGGCTCCGTGCCCCTGTGTGGCCCCACCCCTGCTTACCCCTGCCAGGCCATGTGACCTGCTTTAGCCAATGAGGCGGCAGCATGTAACAAAAGCAGGGGCTGATAATCCTTGGTACTGGGTGGGCTCTTTGACCATGGCGCTGGAATGAGAGACCACATGGAGAGAGGGGCAGAGAGCTAGGAAGTGCTTACAGGATGATAGGGACACATCAGCAAATATGGAATCTGCCTTTGAAAAGGCTGCCATTGGCCAAATCTAGGATGGTTTGAGCGTAAAAATAAATCATGGCACTAAATGAAAATCCACTGAGTATAACAGGAAACCATAAATCCATATAGATACAAATAAATAAATGAATATATTGAGAGTTAATGACCATGAGATGAAGGCGGCTGCAGAGTTTGAAAGAACCTCCCCATAAAATGGCAGAAAACAAGGGAAAGGACTAACTCTTACTGTAAAAGACAAGGTGGCCCAGCAGACGCCCCCTCCATCACGTGGTCAAAGGAACATGAAGAATGAGGCCGGGCGAAACCATGAGCCACCCGTGGGGCCCAGTGGGGAAAACAAGGCAGCTTTCCTGTGGTTGTTCTGCCAGATTGTCTGGTTGCTTGACCGGGAAGAAGGGCAAGCAACGGGAAGTATAGGGGAAGAAAAAGAAAATCACCTAATAGTTCAAAAGTATTATCCTCCAAGAGAACTAGAAACACGTGTCCACACAAAGCTGTTCACGAATGTCCAGAACAGTACTGTTATTCACGAGAGCCCGAAAGCAGAAACAAATCAAATGTCCAGATGTGGTGAGTGTATCCAGATGTTCCTCAATAAAAAGGAACGAAGCCCTGACCTTCACTACAACATGGATGAACCTCAAAAACATTACACTCAGTGAAAGGAGCCAGTCACTGAAGACCACGTACCATGTGACCCCAGGCATGTGAAACGTGACCTCAGCCATGAGAAACGTCCGAAAGAGACAAATCCACAGAGACGGAAAATAGACTCATGCTTTCCAGGTGCTGGGGGAGGGAGGAAAGGGGAGTAACTGCCAGTGGGGTCGGCACATCACGAACGTTCACTTAGGATCTGTTGAGCGAATGAGTGAATTGAGCCTATGGTGGCTCACCGGTTTTTGGCCTGTAAATCCTTTCCCTGTGTCGGTCATCCTACAGTGAATGTACTGCAGCTTAACCGCCAGGAGGCAGTTTGGGGGTGAAACCAGTGCCCCCTGCCCCTGGTTCTGTTCTCTGTGTGAGAGCAGAGGAGGCTGTACTCCTGGGTCATGAGGACAGACGAGGCCCGGCCAGACATCAAACAGGCCAGGCCCTTTCCCACTCAGAAGTATTGCTGAAAGCCCCACAGCTCAGCCCTGGAGCCAGAAGCTCCACAGGGCGCCGAGTGGGGAAGATGGACACTGCCCTCAGTCTCTGCCATGGTGGAAGCCAGCTGGCCTAGATCAGTATCTGTTTACTACCTCCACGGGCACAGATGATTTCTCTGAGACCCTCTTGGTGACACAGTTGTTTTGCTTGTGGTCCGGCTGGTTCCATCCTGCAGCCAGTCACCGTATATAGGTCAATGGATCAACTATGCGGCAAACCCAACCAGCTGCTGGACAGGCTGAAAATACCAGCCTGGCTGGTAACCTTCAGTCTTTTTGTCTCAACCTGAAATCTAAAAGGTCCGGCCCAATCCCTGCATGTCTGGGGAGCACCTACAGCACAATTGATGCCTCAGGCTTGGCCTTTGTTCTCCTGAACTCAACATCCAGCAGCGAGACAAAACAGGCATGAAAAGTTGCATTAAGATGCAAGAGTTTTTAAAAAAATAAAATAAGTAAATAAAAGCTATGAACTGATAAATAAATAAATAAATAAATAAATAAATAAATAAATAAATAAGATAAATAAGATAAATAAATAAATAAATAAAATGCAAGAGTTTTTTTTAAAGTAAGAAAAAAATAGGTCAGTAGGAAAACCAAAGACTTATGAGTAAATAGCTCCAGAAAAGGACGCTCAGGTGGCCAGTGCACGTAGAAAAGAGATGCTCAACTTCATTGATAATTAAGGAATCTGCAAAGATGTGACATTAATCCGAGTGCAGACTGCTTAGTCTGAAAGCATCAGAGAATGTGGGGAACGGACAGTGCAGGCCCATAAACAGGCTCTGGGCAACGCGGGATCATGTCGCAGCTGCAGGTCTGAGCGCCCTCCAGTCCAGCAGTGCCACCCGCGAGGAGCGGGCACCTGTTCCCAAGGGACACGAGAAGGACGGTGACTGCAGCGCCGTTCCCACGCTCCGAGGAAGAGAGGTCTGACTCTGTGAGGTGCAGTCCATCGTGTGGCGGAATACTGCAGAGCAGTTTGGACAAGTGACCTGCGTCGCACACATCACACGGACGGTCCTCTAAACAAGCTCAGTGAAGAAAGCAAGTTACAGAATGATGGATAACAAGGTGACACCATTTTTGCCCAGCGTAAAACACATACACAATGGATTTATTTTTTTCTGTTTTGTAGGTAAGTTCATTTGTGTCCTTTTTATTTTAATTGAAGTACAGTCAGTTCCAGTGTGTCAATTTCTTCAATGGCCATTGAGTGCATTTTGTGGAGCGTAGCAGAGATACAAAAAACCTGCCGGGGACTCTGTCAAGGGCAGAGGAGGAAAGGGGTGAGGGCAGAACTTTATGTCAATTATAATTTTTTTTCCTCAAAAGGCAGATAAATTAGAAAGAGGGCAGAGTGTCCACAGTGGGCGCTCCTTATGGGGGTGTCTTTTTGTTATTTTTTTTGCCGGGGGCCGGAGGGAGGTAATTAGGTTTATTTACTTCTTTATTTATTTAACGGAGGTGCCGGGGACCGAACCCAGGCCCTCGTGTGAGCTAAGCACACGCCCCGCCGCAGAGTTATACCCTCCCCCCACCTTCTGTTATTGTTCATGCTTTTCTGTACATTGTAAGAATTTCATAATGAAACACTTTGAAAATAAAGTAAATAATTCCCCTGAAAAATGTGAGCAGTATAGTACTCCCCATCACAACAGCTGACAGGCTGAACAGGGCAGTGAGGGTCCTCTATTAAATAAATCCCCGGCGCAAGGAGCTGAGTGGCTTGTGAACTGTGGTGGGCTGGGAAGGCTTCAGATGGAAGAGGCAGGATCCAAGCTGCGTCATGGAGAATGGTGTCCAGACTGCGTTCTTGGGAAGCAGACACTGAGACGGAGGTTGGGGTGCAGGTGTTTACAAGGACCCACACGGGTGAAAGGAAGGGGCAGGAAGCAGCACTGGCAGCGGCAGCGGCAGCGGCAGCGGCAGCGCAGTGCAGGCCCCGCACGGCCACGGCCGGCCCGGCGAGAGCACTGGAGCCACACTGTCTGAGGTGATGGGGCCTTGTGCCCCCCTGCTCACTCAGCCACCAAACGTAGGCTGCCTGGGAAAGGCCATGACCTTGGCAAGGGGGCTCCGAGGGAGGGCGCTGACGCCGGGAGGCTGTCGACCGCACTCCTTGCACCTGCCTGGTCTGCCTCCGGCCTGTGTCCTTGCCCACCACACACAGGCTTTCTTAGAACAGACTTTCCTTTTTAAAGCAGTTTTAGGTTCGCAGTAAAATTGAGCAGAAAGTTCAGAGAGTTCCCACATACGCTGTGCCCACATACACACAACCTCCACGTTATCAACACCCGCCTCCAGGTGCGTTTGTTACAGTTAATGAACCTGCACTGACACATCGTTGTCACCCAAAGTCCGCAGTTGACATCACAGTTCACTCTTGGTGTTGGGCATTCTGTGGGTTTGGACAAAATTATAATGACATGTACCCACCATGACAGTATCACACAGAGCAGTTTCACTGCCCTAAAAATCCTCTGTGCTCCGCCTGTTCACCCCTCCCTCCCCCCAGTCCCTGGCAACCACTGTCTCCATAGTTTTGTCTTTTCCAGAGTGTCATAGTTGGAATCATCCAGTGTGTAGCCTTTTCAGATTGGCTCCTCTCACTCGGTAAAATGCATTTAAGGTCCTTCCATGCCTTTTCACGGCTTGGTAGTTCATTTTTTTCAATCACTGAATAATATTCCATTGTCTGGATGGACCACAGTTTATTTATCCATTCCCTGAAGAACATTTTGGTTGTGTCCAAGTTTTGGTGATCATGGATAAAGCTGCTATAAACATCCATGTCCAGGCTTTGGTGTGGATGTAAGTTTTCAGCTTATTTGGGTAAATACCAAGAGGCAAAGCTGCTGGGTCACATGGCAGAGTAGCTTTGTCAGAAACCGCCAAACCGCCTTCCAAGGCGGTGGTTCCATCCTGCACTCCACCTGCTGTGAATGGGCGTTCCTGTTGCTCCACGCCCTTGCCAGCATTTGGTGTTGTCTCCCCTCCTGGTAGATCTCAAAAGAGCTCCAGGGCAGGGCTCTCTCATTGCAGGGGACACGGAGCAGCTCTCTGCATGGGACCACAGGATACTGGCAGCTCTCTCCAAGGAAAGTCCCAGTCAGCCTCCTCCTTCCTCCTCTGGTCTCTTTTTAACACCTTGATGGGTGGAAGGTCCAAGATCCATGGAAATAGCCCTTGAAATTGTCCTTGCAAATTCTGCAGAGTGAATCTGGCTTTAGGATGTCACATCTATTGTACCTTGGTGTTGCCCATGAAGAATCAATTTTAACAAACCGTTATGTCTAAACTCTGCAGTTACAGCCACCTTGCGTTACCCTGCAATTACATAAGAGAGAAAAATCTGGATCCAGATGCACCATCTTCCAATCTCACACCTGCAGAAGAAACAGGGGTGCTGGCAGCCCATCTGAACTGCTGCAGAGACACATAAATGGCAGAGAACTGCTGTGAGGTTTCTGGCTCCTCTGGACAAACAGGAAACCGATCACCACATGGGTGCCCAGCTGTCTCGAATCCACGCCGCTCGCATTTCTCCCACAGATGTTACATGGGCCTTTCCTGACACTTGTTCCCCTGTGGAAACAGGGTTCTGTTTCTCTCGGTATGTGCCTCTTCCCTCTCAAAGGCGGGACTGGTTGGTGGGGATACTCAACAGTCAGTAACTCGATGATCTCCCTCGTTCTTGTAGCCCTCGTCTTAGTTCAGCATCCCCGAGAAGCAGCCCCTGCAGCAGAGACCCGAGCGCCCGCGGCTTACCAGGGGGCTGTCAGGTTCCTGCGCCACAAGCTGGGGCGCGCTATCTCAACGGGAGTGGACTCTCTCCCAGGTCCGGCGGCCAGCGGGCCACGCTCCCTCTGGATGCGCTGGGGGAGGCTCTGTCCCATGCTTCTCCTTGGCCTCCAGTGGCCGCCAGCAGTCCTGGGTTCTCCTCAGCTGGCTGATGCGTCCCGCCAGGCTCTGCCTCCGTCTCCTCATCTGTGTCTCTCTGTGTCTCCTCCTTGTAAGGACATCGATCATATTGGATCAGGGCCCACCCTAATTCAGTGTGACCTCATCTTAACTTGATCATGTCGGCAAAGACCCTACTTCCAAATCAGGTCGCATTCACAGGTACTGAGAGTTAGGGGTGCCACGTATCTTTAGGGGGCACACGATTCAATCCATAATAGGAGGTGATTCTGGGGAACTGAAATGGGGTGGGCTGGGATGTGAAGCAAGAAGGGAAAGAACCAATACAGAGTGTCATCACACATGCTGCCCACGGGGAACCTGGCTCCATCCACAGCGGTGCTCTGGGAGACGGCACAGAACACATCTCAGAGTTAGTCCCCTGGGCTTCTCCACCTGCTCCCTGTCCAACATCAGGTGAGGGTGGTTTCTGGGGGATTAACTGTCTTGTACTTCTGACTTGGTTTGCCCAATGCCAAGGCCCAGTAAAGTCTCAGAGCCAGGAAAAAGGCCTCAGAACTCAAGTCTCAGGTGCTTGTGGTCAGTAGATCTCAGTGTGTAGAGACAAGGACTGAGGGAAGGGCAGGAAGCCAACAGCATTGGCCACACACCTCGACAGACTCAGCTTAATTCTAATCAGTGAAAATCAGAACAAATATATGAGACATTCGATCCACTGAGGCTCCACCCAAGGTCTTTAATCCTTAACTATCAACTCAGATGTTAAATGTGGTCACTCACATGGTGGGAAGGATACTGATGTAGTGAGGTCCCAGGACAGAAGCTAGGTGACCTGGGACAGAAGCTAGCAGATGGCACCCTCCACGGTTTTGTTGAGCTACCACCTTAATCTCCTCCTCTTGGGCTGGAAGAGTCAGCGCCCTGAATCAGGAGTTGGAAAGTGCATACCAGCCCTACCATCTGCCCTATTTTGTCCCTTGTGCTAGTGTGCAGTCAGCACCCCTTTCCAGACATGCCGGGAAGAAAACGGGCCAGGCCCTGCCACACCTCATTTCAAGGACTGCCAGCCACTCTGCTAAAAGAATCGAATCCTCCTCTCAGCCCTCGCACGTACAAAGCCCCGAGGTGCTAGCATTGCACAGGAACTTGCTTCCTTCAGAAGTGATCAGAGCAAACCTACTCGCTAGGGGAAGGCAACAAAGGAGGGGAATGGGAGTCTAATATCTCGGGCACTTCCCTTGAGACATAATTAGTGCATCTTGGAAATCATTCATTTTTAGCTCTGTCATAATTCTCAGCAGCAGGTTAAGCTGCTGAGAATGACGTAACAGCTATTAATTAGTACCGAGATTCATCAAGTAATGATGAGAAGTAGAAAGAAATTGGTTTGGGGACTGGAAAGTATAAGTCATTCCATACATCGATTCCTACCATAGTCGTGTCAGTCTGGCTGCTGAGCGTAATGGCGATCAGCCTGCTGACCAAGGGCCTGCCTGCTGCACTGAGAGCCTGGCGTGCTGCTCCCGCTGGCGACAGGTACAAAACTGTGCTCTGCTGGGTGAAGGCTTCCCAAACCAGCCCAGTCCAGAGCCACTTCCCTGTTCTCTGAATTCTGAGACCCGCCACCTGTGAGCTCATCCTGTCCGGTCCTGGGACACAGCTTGTGCTGTTGCCTTCTATCATTTTTTTTTTTTTTTGAGGTGGAGGGAGGGGCATTTGGTTTATTTATTTATTTATTTTTAATGGAGGTACTGGGGATTGAACCCAGGACCTCATACCTGTTATGCACACGCTCTACCACGAGCTACATCCTCCTCATCTGTCATTGTTAGACTCAGACTGTTGCTTTACTTCTCCTGTCACTTTTACAGATTCCCAGTGAGAATACAAACGTGAGGGGAGAGACCACAGCCACTCCCTTTGTGTCCAGAATTGAGTCCTGGTTTCAATGGAGTCACTCAACTTTAATTGAGAGATGTATTACCTTCCCGCAGAAAAGACAGTTATCAGCCACCGAGTGGGAACTTGTGGATCATGAGCTTCAGGTCATTCAGAACTGAGGCTTTGGAATAGCAACCTACTGGTACACGGAGATGGAGGAGAAGGGGAGGAGGGACCCTCGAAACAATCTCAGGGTCACTGAGGCTGAAACCCTCCAGCGACTCAATGAGAGAGATTGTGGTGATGGAAGTGAGAGCTAGACTTTCCTTGTTTGAATTAAAAGTCTTCTTTCAAATAGTCATAAAACAACACTAGTCTCATTTGGACTCTACTGAAAGTAATTGCTTTGCCTTCATGTTCTAGCCATTTTTGATACAAGGAGAGGTCAACAGAGAAACCCTGGCTGATCTTGTTTGGGCCATGGAGACAAGCTTGGGTGTGTGGACCTGGGTCTCTTCCATCAGGCAGTGTCTTAGAGAGGCTGTTCATTCATTCATCCATCGAATGTGTACTGAGCCCTAACAATGGGCAAGGTATGGTGCTAGCCACTGTCTGGGGAAGGGTGGGGTCTAGTGAGTGGAAAGGAGGATGAACAGACAGATGAATCAAAGATCAGCTTAGAGATGAAATTGGCAAATAAATAACTATGATTCTGCAGGGAAGGATAAGAGGCCTGAGAAGTTCGGAGAAAGTTCTTGGAAGCACTGAGAAAATATGATGGTAAATGAAATGCAAAGACATTGTGTTGACTACCTGTCTCATAATTTCTAGCAGGAAAGTGTAGAAACTAGAGAATCCTCTGGAACCAGGTAAGTGTCCACCTAGGATCCCTCAGTCATTGCATTCATTGCTTTAAATACATTGTATTTGTTTACTATGTGTCTGGATACATTGAATTTATGTACATTATATTTGAATACATTCTATTTATCAATTTAAATGCATTGTATTTATTGATTAAAGGGTCATGGTAAGCATAGATATTGTGGACATATCATGTAGAAGTTTCTGTTCCACAACAAATAAAATGACTTGAAGTGGTTGCAAATATGCTGGTGCTTAAATGGCCTAAGTGGTTCTTCTCCAATGAGGAAGAGAGATATTTATACACTTTGGCTCAGGCATCCACCAAACAAAGGTGCAGTGTTAGACTGGGGGCAGGTCCCATACAGAGTTTCCCGTGGCTCAGAGTGCAGGCTCCAGAAGCCAACTGCAGCTCACATATGGCCTCAGATGCTCACCTGTGCCCCAGGCAATCTGCTCAACATCTCATGCTTCAGTTTCCTCACTCTTTTAGGTTGTTGTGAGGATTAAAAGAGCTAACACGTAGAGGTAGGGGGGCTGCACAAATGTTAACCAGCTGTTATCATCATCATCGCCATCACCACCACCATCACCACCATCACCATCATCATCACTACCACCACCACCATCATCATCACCACCACCACCATTATCACCATCATTACCAAACCACCATAACCACCGTCATTACTACACCACCATCACCACCATCATCACCACCATCACCATTATCATCACCATCATCACCATCACCACCATCATCACCATCACCATCACCATCATCATCAGGACAGTGGCAGACTCTGTCCTGATAGCTCCTAGCAGGAAGAATAGCAGGCAGGTAAAGAGGAGAAAAGCAGCCAGAAGCAGCCAATCCAAGCTGATTTTTAAATGAGGATTTGGAGGTAATTTCCTATAATCTTGAACAAGAGGTAGGTGAGACCGTTCTTTCCTTTATCCAAAAGACAGCAAAGTCAGACTGGCTGTCTTCAGTATGGGGTAGGGGAAGGACGTTCAGGAAAAGACTCTGTGGTACTCCTCCTGAACGATCCAATCCGCGAAGCCAGCGATCAGGGAATTTCTTTTCCCAGCCGCTCTCACCCTCCTGTGGCCTACAGCTGACCTGTGCACCAGTGCTCAGCTGATTGGGTCTGGCTTCAAAGCCGAGAGTTGACTGGATTTTTCTGGCAGAAAGTATGAGCTCTGATTGGCTTAGATTGGGAATCAGTGGGAAAAGAAAAAAGGAGGGGCGGAATCTGACAGCGGTGGGAGTGGAAAAAACATTTTTGAGATAAAATCGAAAGTGCTGCTGCAGTCACCAAGAAAAATGGCCGATGAAAGCCACATCCATTTCTTTCTACATCAAAGACTTTGCCATGCATTTAACTTGCAATGATTGTTCAAAAATATTCAATGATGCTTGTCAAAGATAGTAAGGCAGACTTTATTCAGGACCATCACGATACATACAGGGACCACCGCAATGGGATTCTGCAGCCAAGGGATTTATTAGCCAAGGAGCAGACTGGAGTCAGTGGATGGAAAATTACTGGGAGGAAACGTCAGGGATAAGTGGGATTCTGGCCAAACCACCCAAACAGGATTCTTCCTGAAGACAGGCCAGGGAGACAGGACATCACCTGGGGGGAGGGGGCGGTGGAGGTGAGGAGCCGGATCAGATTACCAAGGTGATCAGATATCAAGGATGGGGGAGGTCCTGGTTAAATTGATTCAGCAGGGGGCTTGCCAAAACTAGGTTTTCTAGGGTCCCCCAGGTGAGCCTAGGAGGAGGTTCAGGAGCCTGACTAAAGTTTGCTCAAACACAGAATCTTTGTCATAATAAAAGTCTTCTTTTTAAAAAATGTAATATTAAGAGACACTATGAGACAAACTCCATTTTACAACTGTAACCTACAAAAAAAGACAAGATAAATGTAAAAAAGACAAACCATAAAGAAAAGATACACTAGTTTCAAAAGTATCTTGAACTAAATTTGTTCAAAGGTATAATATTAACCTGTGTGCTAGTTAAACAATTTTTTTGAAATTTTAAGCTTCAAACAAAATCTTTCAAGGATGGAAAAATAGAAAAGAATGCATAGAAATAAGCCAGACACAAAAGGACAAACATTGTATGACTCTATTTATATAGGTACCTATAATAGGCAAATTCATAGAGACAGAAAGTTTAATAGAGGTTACCAGGGGCTGGGATGGGGGAGTGAAGTGAGTGTTTAACAGGTAGAGAGTTTCTGTTTGGGCAGATTAAAAAGTTCTGGAAAGGAATGGTGGTCATGGTTGTACAATATTGTGAATGTAATTAATACCACGGCATTTGACACTTAAATGTGGTTCAAATGATCGTTTTTTGTTATATTTTGCCACAATAAAAAAAATCGATTAAAAAATACATAAGTGCAGGGCTGTTGAATACCATCATGCCATTTTGCACCCTTGGACTTGTGCAGTGCACGACCTGAATATGGCGTCCCTGTCCAGACACTCTACTTCCTGATAAAAAGTAACAGAACTTGTATTCATATTTTTTTCTTTAAGGCAAGACTCTCAGTTGACTTTCGTTTAAGAAAGAAAGAAGAAGAGAGAGAGAAAGAAATAAGGGAAGGAAGGAAGGGAGGATGGGCTGAGGGAAGGAAGGAAGGAGGGAAGGGAGGGAGGGAGGGAAAGAAAGTTCATCAGTGCACCAGGAAGAGCAATGGTTGCGTTCAGAGACATAACAAGTGTGAGGGAAGGCAAAGCAGGGAAACTTTAGGCAGAGAAAATGGAAAAAAGTGGATGCAGCAGGTTGTGTTTGGGAAGTGGAGTCAACCAGAATTTTTCTGTTTATAGATGGGTTCTGAGAGAAAGGGAAGAATCAAAGATGACCTAAGCTAGTGGGAGTGCCATCCACAGGGATGGGGGAGGCTAGGAGAGAAGCAGCTGGGAGACGGGGCTGGGAGCAGGAGCAGAAGTTGGGTTTTAGTAGAACCAGCTTTGAGAAGCCTTTAGACATCTACATGGAAATAATGAGAAGACAGATGGATATGAGTCTGGTGTTTCTGAGAAAGGTCAGGGAAGAACATACACATTTTTGAGTCGAAGTTAAAGGAATACACGAGATCACCTGTAGAGTATAGATAAGAAAGGAGAACAGGGCCCCGGGGCACTCCAACACTGAGAGATGTGGCAGAGGAGGGGCAGCCCTGAGGCAGAAGGAGACCCAGACAAGTGCAGTATCTTGTAGCCTCCAGAAGGAAGTACTTCAAGGAGAGAGCAGTCACCCACGGGAGGGACGCCGAGAGACTCGGTAACTCTGGGTGAGGAAAACGTACTTTCATTACTTGCATCCATGTTCTCCATAAAATATGAGGCAGCCATCCACTAAGTAGTGGCAGATTTGAGGACAGAAGTAAAGGTATAAAAGTCACCTAGTCGGGTATGAAAGTAAATTTCCTAGGGAAGAATAGCAGGATGTTCTGGCAGTTTTGAGTCCCATTCGAGAGCCGTGGTCCATAAAGGAAAATGAAGTTCCGCCTCATTCCATGAGGCCAGTATCACCAAGATATCAAAACCAGTCAAAGACATCCCAAAAATAGAGAACTGCAGACCAATGTCTCTTATGAATATAATGCAAAAATCCTCAATAAAACACAGGCAAATTAAATCCAGAGATACAAAATGGATTATGCACCATGACCAAAACGGAATTTATCCCAGGAATGCAATTTGCTTTAACATCTCAAAATCAATTAATACATCATATCAGTAAAGGACGAAAATTAAAAAAAAAAAAAAAAACCCACGTGATCATCTCAGTAAACACAGAAAAGGCATTTGACAAAATTCACCTATTCATGAAAATGTCTGGCAAACTTAAGAATAGAAAGGAACTTCCTCAACTTGACAGAGTATGGAAAACCCACCGCGACGTCGCACTTCACGGTGCAAGGCTAAATCCCCCGGGGACTCCCCGAGGGTCGGGGACCAGACTGGGATGTCTACTCTTGCTACTTCCTTGCAACATTTAATAGAGGTTCCAGGCAGCGAAATAAGGCAATAAAAAGAAATAAAAGGTATTTGCATTCAAAATGAAAGGGTAAAACAATCTCTACTCACAGACGTGACCCTGTTTGTAAAAACTCCTAAGGAATCCACACAAACGATTAGAACTAATAAACAAGTTCAGCGAAGTTACAGGGAGCAAGGCCAGTGTGCGACAGTCTATTGAGTGTGTATACGTTACTGACAGAAAAACTGAAAATGAGACAAAGACAACTGCCTCTGTAATAGTGTCAGTGAGAATAAAGTGCTTGGGGAGAAATCTAACAAAAGGTGTGGAAGACTTGTACCCTGAAAACCATCAAACACTGTGGGAAGAAATTAGAGAAGATTTAAATAAATGGGAAGACAGCCACGCGCGCGGACTGGAAGACCTAACGGTGCTAGAATGGCAATGCCCCCCCCGGACAGGTTCAGCGGAATCCCTGCACGACTTCCAGCCGGTGCGGAGGAAGACAGACGGCCGCGTGCTACAGCCGTCCGCCAGCCCACGCGGGGAAACGGCTGGCCTGCCGCTAGAGGAACGCCACGCGAAGAGGACGCGCGCGGAGCACAGGAGATGATTAGTAAGTGACCAGGGAATGAATGGACGAATGAAAGCTTTCCTGGCTGTTTTGTGTCTCCCTTGCTGCATCACGACCACCCCGAAACTTACTGGCTTAAAACAATAACTGTTTCATCGTTTCTCCTGATCTGGGATTGACTAGAGCTCAGCTGAGCAGTCCTGCTGGCAGCAGGGGCTGAGGCAGCCATGGTGACCTTTTCCCCGCGTGTGAGTGCCATGGCTGGGACAACTGCAATTCTGGGTGGGCTTGGCTGGGGCTCCCTCCTGTCCTCTCTGTCTGTCTGTCTCTCTAGCTCTCTCTCCCCATTTAGCCTCGGGGCGGCTTCTCCCTCTCAGTGTGGCCTCTTCATGTGGTCTCTCCAGTGGGGTAACTGGACTTTTTACATGGCGGCTCAGGGCTCCCAAAAGTGCAAAAATCAGTTCTGAGGCTTAGCATTGGTGCAGCATCCCTTGGGCCCCATTGTATTGGTTAAAGTGACTCACGGGGCCAGGGTGGGAGGGGCCCACACAGGGGCATGAATTCCAGGAGCGGGTCCATCCGAGCCACCGCTGAGACAAGCCCCCACGTCAGCCTCAAGGCCAGTGCCCCAATCCCAACCACACCAGCCCTCTCTTACTGCTACTTCTATCACCACCTCTCTCCAAAGCAAACAAACACCTATGGCTAAGTGCATTTCACCCCCCAAAATAAATTGCCATGAGCCCCACGGTCAGCACGATAAACGCCAAGCCAAGAATCTCGACCCTGAATTACTGCGGTTCTACTGCTGGGCACCTGGCTCCAGCATCAACATTCTTGGAGCCCTAGTGTCCCCTCCAGCAGGCGAGTGAAGAGAGGAACACACAGTTTGCCCACCTCATTACCTCACAGTGTTGCTGTAAGAATTTCAATAAAATAACACAGATGAAGAATTGCTGGAAAAGCTCCGAGGACGGTACAGGTAGGTATTGTTTTAAAAGAAAGTGTGAATATTTTAGCTCTGCATCTTCCTTTTTTTAAAGCCCATTTCTCTGGAGGGTCTGGCCTTCCAGGAGGATGGTGATTTATACACTGTCATGTTACTGTAAATACGAGCGGCTACAAGCTCGCATCAGATGATTTAATGAGGTTCTTCTGTGCTGATGGCTGTTTATTTTTCTTGGCTCTCTTTGCTGCCATCAAATCATCCTGAGTAAATACTGAATAAGTATTCCACCTCACTCTTGGGTTGGGCTTCACGACTTAATGGGAACCATGGACAGACTCTGTCTCTAAAGGGAGATTTTTTTTTTAGATCAACCACCACCACCAGTGGTTCTGAGATAATGACTTGACAAACATCCTATTTACAAGGCAATCAGAACTGTACTTTAGGCTACACTCTGAGGCAAAAAACAAAAACGAAAAAATCTTACTTGCTCAGAACACAGTCATTACAGAGCTTAGCAGGGAAAAAACTTTCAGGTTACAAGAAACAGACTTTTAATGAATATTAATGAGAGTCGTCTGAGATGCTCGTGTAAAAATAAACACAGTAGAACAACGAACCCCTCTCACAGTTAAGTTGTCACTCCATGACCACAGACTTCCTGTCCTCTGGCTGGTTGATATGACTTAGTTTTGGCATAACAAACCCAAGGGTCTGTTTCTGAAAATATCTGTCTCCTGGCTCCAAGGGCCCTGAAAACACTGACTAATTTGGAAGACAGGTGTGGAGAGAGAGGCGGCCAGTGGCCTGACACACTGCAGCTTTCTGAGACTCCTCGAGGCACTCGGCAATTCTGTGAGAACATTTCCTGGTAGAACAGGGCTGCCCTCAAACGAAAAGACAATCCGGTGTAGATGGGTGTCGGGTGCACACAGGCCCTCGTCGCTTCCTAGCTGGCCTTCCCTCGTCACTTCTGGGATGCTGGTCCAGGCTCTTCACCGTCTGGCTTGTTGCTGGTACTCAGGGCAAAAGAAAAATGTTCCCCCAGGAATCAAGAGGAAGGAGGCTGCTCTCCGAGATTTACTCTAGAATTCTTGGACAACGATAACACTAGTGATCTGCAGAAGTAATCAGGGCGTTTCTATAAACATGAGACCCAAGAGTTTGGAAACCCCTCCAAGCTCCAGTGAACTCTGGGCAGAGTTGTGCTGGTAACGGTTTAACAGCGGGCTCTCTGGGAAGAGGTCCTGGTCTGTAGTGTCCGCAGCCTCCGCGGTGGAAATACTCCACCGTGGCCAATCCGAGCTGCTGACTGGACATAATTGGATGCAGGGTTGGGAAGAGATGTGCACAGTCAGTAATTCCAAGCGCAGCCTGGAGTCTGAGAGACACAGGACTGGAATGTGAGTGGACGCTATGAAGCAGAAACCAAATTCATCGTATTTTATCCCGTGTGAAGGAATTCAGCGCAAACTAAAGGCAAGTGATCACAGAACGGAGAAAAGGGAGGGCGGAAGAGCCAAAGCAACAGGGCCTGTCTGGGCCCCTCACACGGCGGCCAGCCCTCACGACAGGCCGGCTGCCTGGGACTGGCAACACGCAGCTCTGCCCCCGTGGGAATCTGATTCCATGCTCATCAAGAACTCTCTGATTAAGACTTCATTTCCTGTGAAGAGCAGGTGTATCTATGCAGGGAGGGGAGGCATGGTCTGCTGACCAAGTTCTCTACTGAACAGTTTTATTTCTCTTTCATTGTGATAAACTGGAATTGTAAAGTGTGTGTTCATTCAGTCTTTCATCTTGTCCTCATGGCTTCGGTCGCAGTGGACTCCAGTGTGTCCCCAGCACCTTGCGACTGCCAGATGCTCTGGGCTCCCTGCCGGGGACCATCCGTGCCTGGAGGGAGGAGCAGTGGCCACATCCTGGTGGCCTTGCTGGCTCGCTGGTGCCTTCGAACAGGTGCTTTTGGTCTCTTGGCTCTTACGATTGCCCGCGGCAGGAGGGTTGTCTGTTGTAAGCACTCTTCAGAACCAGAAGTGGTACCCCCGAAGACACTCTTTTCCACATCTGATGACGTTTCCCTATATTTCAAGACCCTGTTCAAGTAGTGCCCCCTCTTCTTCCTCCCTGGGCAGGGGCTTCCCCGGGAGCTGCCAGCAACATCTCCTTCTGTCCGCTGTCGGGGGAAGTGAAGGGAAGCTGCGTGGTGGGCCGACTTCTCCCGCTGCGGGGCGTTGCTCTCAGACTCCGAGGGAGCAGATGGAGGGGATGGGGATGGGGAACCTAGCAACAAGACCCGCCTTCAAAGTCGAGGTCTAAAACAGGGGTGGCCTCTGCTCCCCTGACATTCAGCTGCTCGAAATTAGACTGCACTTCACATCGATGGGCCGCGTGCCGTAGGGCACGGAGCCTCCTGACAGACGCGGGCATGTTAATTAAGGCAGCTCGCGCTGCACCGTGAAAAGGCAGCTCCAGGGTGCTCTCAGCACCAGACACCCGGAGGGGGCGGGAGAAATGACAACCAGGGACCGGAGGCACCCGGGGGAGCAGCTGTATTAAAGACCATCGTGGGTTAGTGGACGGCAACGTACAGCCTGACCAGGCTGACTCCTAGCGCCACTAGTCGGACGTGTTGTGAAAGCGGCCATGCCTGCAGGGAGGCCTAAATGGTCCTAGATTTTCAGATATAACATAAGATCATAATTCTGCTCAGCATTTTTTTAACTCAATGCATAAGATTCATTTTTTTAAAAAATCTCAACACAACTGGCAACTGGGCATCTTTTTCTTGAACTCCTTGGTTCTGAAAAGGAAATGAGTCACTTTAAAGGAGTGCGAGGATGGAAAGTCAGCATTCACTGCTGTGATTAATTACTCCCGTCCAGCCTGGTGTCATTCGTCACTACGTTACACCTTCTCATCTTTGTAGGTCTGCGAGGATGATCTGCAAAGCCTTGGAAGCATTTACCTCGTCTCCACTCCTAAGTCCCTGAGTAACTCGGGGGCCTGCTGTTCATGGGAGCCCTTGGGTCCCCCGTTGTCGTCAGATGTTCTGCGCGTGGCACAAGGAAGGAAGTGTGTGAGGAAACACTCCCTTGCTCTCTTGAAACAAGTGTCTCTGCTTTGGGTGAGAGGCACGAACTAAACACCGGTTGTGCTTTCCAGAAGGGTGATGCCCATAAATGCCCAAAGCTGCCGGCTTGCCTTCCACTCAGGGAGCAACCCCTTGTTGCTTAAAGAAACAGGGGAAAGTAACCATTCCTGGAAATAACAGGAGTGATGGACAGCTGTTCTCTCGGGATAACGAAGCATATCAGCCACTCCGTCCTCCTCCTGTTGCTTCAGCAAAAGCGTCTTCCTGCCTAGCCAGCGAGTCTGATGCGCTTATCAGCCCATGCTGGCTGCAAGGCAGCAGGCAGGGGCCACTCCTCAGAGGCCCAGAAACCTGGCTGGGGGATGGGTGCTGGGTGCCTGTTACGTATACAAATTATAAGAGAGGCATTGTTTTGACCCTTAAGATAACGCCAGAGGCTTCCCCAAGTTACCCTGCGCTAGTTAAATCCACATACTGCCGTGCAATTCCAAGTGTACCCCACTTTAAGCAAAATTTCTTATGATATGTGAAACTTGTGTTCAACCAAAGCATGTCCTTTAATATACAGAGTCAATAAGGGATGCCTTTATTTTATTTTTGTAGAGGAAAGGTTTAGTCTTTGATCAGAGAATGGAGAAGTGTGGGACGGCACTCACACACTCTCCTGACAGGCTTGCTTTCTTTTTTTTTTTAAACGGAGGTACTGGGGATTGAACCCAGGACCTCCAGCATGCTAAGCAGATGCTCTACCACTGAGCTATTACCCTCCCCCTGGGATGTCTTTAAATAGCCAGCTCGGCTCCACAAACCATCTAGAGCGCAGTCAGGTAGCCAACATCCAATTCCTCAAACAGATGGGTGGGAACAAATGTGCGCCCAGGCTTGAGAGCACCTATTTACTACACAAAGCATCGCTGAGGAAGTGCCCACTCTTGGAGTGTTTGTCTTCCAAGCTGGCAAAGGGGAGGACAGAACATCATTTCTTTTTGCCCCCTCTGCTTCCTCGATGTGAAATTATGTGAAAGGGAATAGCGGTTTGTTAGAGTGAGGGGCGTGGCTATAAAAGAAGGCTCAGTTATGAGAAGAGAGAAGTGTGCCCCCTTGCAGCAAGGAGGATGGAGGAGCCCGACAAGAGGCTTCTGGTCCAGCAAAAAAGAAGTAAGTTGTCCTGACACTCTCCCACTAAAAATCCTAAAGTTCCAGGTTAAATGTAAAAAGTGTCCTCCTAAATGCAAGACTGGGCTTGTGAGAAAGAAAAGGAAATTCTCAGATGCCAAAAAACAAAGCGGGAGCAGGGACGATGGGAGGAGAGCCAGCTCTGAGGCCTGAGGCCAGCAGTCACTTCAGTTTTAGAAGACAAGTCTCAGGTGCGCACACGGTGGGCATTTCCACCAGAAACCCTGGAAAGGGTGCACGAGAAAAGCATCTGCCCTGATTAGGGGTCGGTGAGGAAACGAGCCTGTCTCAGCTCCAATTCTGGATGGAGAAGGAGGGGCGGCCCTAGGAATTCTTGGCTGCAAGCCAGTCCTCACACAGGTCTGTGGCTTCAATTAAAGCCTCAAACTAAGAGTTTGACCCACAGCGGTCCCAGGCTGGTGGTGCACCCAGGGGCCCGCCAGGAGACTGAAACCTCCACTCTCAAGCAGGTCCTCAAAGAATTCTCAATGACAAGGTTTCAAGGATCTTGAAATTTTGATCAACACACACACGAAAAAATAAGCCTCCGTGAGTGAGAGTGAGCAGGTACAGCACAAAGCAGGCTAGCAAAGGCCCCAGGTTTTGAAAATAATCAGATACAGAACAGGAAATAAGTATATCTAACATATTTAAACTAAAGGGAAGACTGAAATTCTGAGTAGAAAACAAGAAACTATACAGAAAAAGACCAAGCAGATTTGAAACAGAATCAATTAAAACTTCTAGAAATAAAAAGCATAAAACTTTAAATTAAAAACTCTATCAATATGTTAAACAGCTGGTTAGACATATGTAGAGAAATAATTAGTGAACTGGGTGATAGACCTAAAGAAATTATTCAGACTACAATATAGACAGAAATAAAGATGGAAAATACAAGAAGCTGAAAAACAAGGAAGGGGTTCCAGAAGATGACAGAGGAATAGAGAAGAGATAATAGTTGAGAATCTTCCTAATTTAATTAAAGAAACATTCTCAGATCAAGATTCTCAGTGAATTCTAATCTGGATTTTTTTTAATCCAGGTTTTGAAATATCACTGTGAAATAGAATATAAATGACAAAAAATGTCTTAAAAGCATCAAGTATAAAAACAGAGATCACTTATAAAGGAACAATAGTTAGATTCACAGCTGACTTCTGAACAGCAATAATAAAAGACAGAAGACAGTGGAATGCTATCTTCTGAGAAAGTAAGTAACAGGATTGAATATGCTAAGAAACTCTCTCTCAAGAAAAAGGACAAAATTAAGTCAAACAAAATTGATAAAGTTTACCAGAAATATATCCTGTCAAAAGGAACAAATAAAAGATAACTTCAAGAAGAAGGACAGTAATCCCAGAAGGAAAGTCTGAGATGTAAGGTGTAAAGGTGAGCAAAGAATATGGAACACATTAGGGAAATCTTAACAAATTACTGTATAAAACAATAACAGAAATGTGTTAGAGTTTTAGAGACCCCAATAAAAAGCACCTCTTTTCCATACATGAATTGTGAATGGATTATTAAATGAGAAAATATAAGAGGGCAGAGAAAAGGACAAAATATTGCCCTTGTTACTGACAAAACTAATGTTGGGAAATGTAGCTTATATCTGCAGGCAATTACATTTGAACCCTAGAATTAGGCTGATTTACCCAGCCGGTTACAGGCAGTTCTAGATCTCCACAGCTGCACCCTCACCATCTCTTCTGCCAAGTACATGAGAACCTGCCCTTGTAAAACTTACAGAATTGAGGAAACGAATCATATTTGTTCTTCCTGAAAGCAACTTACTTCCAAGAAAAGACAAGGCTACACATGCCTACTTTTCCCTTCCAGATTCACCCATTAGTTCGAGTCAGGCAGAGAAAGACTATTAGGGTCATGCTAGTGAATCTCCCTACACATAGAGGGAAACAGATTAATGAATAAATGATACCATCCTACAATAGAGACTAACATCAGAGAGAGAGGGGGATAAAGCTAAAACCCTCAGCAACGCAACACAGAAGCTAGAAACGAGGGGTCTGGAGGGGCCTAAAATGTTATAAGGTCCTTGCATTATTTGGAAAGAAGATAAACATATTAAATTTAGACTCATTAAGTTAAGTATGCCTGCTCAGTATTTCAAGGCTAAGTATTAAAAGAATAAAAACAAAGTTTACGACTTTACAACAGCAGAAGGAAAGTAATGGAATGAAAAAATAAACAAATTAACTCCAAAGGAATTTAAGAAAAGAGAATGTTTTTAATTTAAAAAGGAAGACATATAGAAAATACAAAATAGTATGTCATAATTAACTGTACACTGTCAACAACAATAAATATAAGTGGACTAAAGATTTCAGTTAAAAGACAAGGACTGTCAGATTGAATATGAAAAGAAAAAATCAGTAATTTGCTGTTTCCAACAAACTCACCTAAAACATTAGGTTACAGAAAAGTTGAAAGTAAAGTATTAAAAAATATATACTAGGCAAATACCAAAAGAAAGCTCTGTATGTTAGTCAGAAAAAATAGATTTTTCATTTTAAAAATTACTATAAAACCCACAATGAGATACCACTTTACACTCACTAGAATAGCTACTATAAAAAACAAAAAACAAAAACAGAAAATAAAAAGTGTCAGAGAGGGTGTGGATACGCTGGAACCCTTGTGCTTTGCTTGTGAGAATATAAAATGGTGCTGCCATTGTGGAAAATAGTCTGGTAGTTCCTCAAAAAATTAAACATAGAATTACCATGTGATCCAGTTCTGGGTATATACACACACAAAAATACTGAAAGCAGGGACTTGGAACAGATATTTGTAAACCCATGCTCATTACTGACCCAGTATGTCATTACTGACATTAGTTAGAAAAAGTGGAAGCAATCAAAGTGTCCATCAGCAAATGAACAGGTAAACAAAATGTGGTCTATACATACCATGGAATATTATTCAGCCTTAAAAAGGAAGGAAATCCCTTTTTACATTCTACAACATGGATGCTACAACATGGAAGGACCTTGAAGACATCATGTTAAGTAAAATAATCCAGACACAAAAGGACAAATACTGTATGATCCCACTATATGAGGCCCCTAGGGTAGTCAAATTCCTAGAGACAGAGAGTAGAGTGGTGGTTGCCAGGGGCTGGGGGAGGGGGGAAAGGGGAATTATTGTTTAAAGGAGATATAGTTTCAGTTTTGTAAGATGAAAAAGTTCTGGAGATAAATGGTGGTGATGGTTACAGAATAATGTACTTATGTCCCTGAACTGTACACTCAAAAATGATAAATTTTATGTTCTGTATGTTTAAACACCATAAAAAAGAGAGAAAATTGCTATAGATAAAGATAATTAATTTGGAAAGCTAAATAACCATGAAGATGAACAATTCTAAATTTGTATGCATCTAATAACATAGCTTCTAAACATATAAAGCCAAGACTAAAAGAATTACAAGGAGAAATTCACAAATCGACCATCACACTTGGGAGATTCTAACATACCTTTTTCCATGATTGAATAAGCAAAGGAAAAATCCAGTAAAGAGGTTATATAGTTGAAAAATAAAATTAACAAGCCTGAGCTAAGGCACATATACAGAATATTATACTCTGGAATATGCTTTCACATACACAAGCAGGAAACAGCTTCTGTTGTTTTAAATATCACATTTAAAATAAGGCAATAACAATGCATATTAATATAAATAGATAATTTTCTTTTTCATAATTATAAAACCCATCAACCCAATATATATATTACTCTCCACTCTTTCATATTTAAATATTCAATATAGTTAAACATAACATTCTATTTGTTCAAAACCATATTAAATTTAAAAAAAACCCTATACTAAGGTTTTAATAAAATGTTACAACAGCTCCTTAGAGAAATGGTTGACTCCTGGGTTTGAGCAGAGAAAATACAAGATAGTCTGGAGCATCTTGTAGTGCCAGAACAAAAAGGTAGTGCTAGAAAAAAAAAATGGAGCATGTTGAACAAAAGAAAGAATGTGGTGTTGGATTATAACAAAAGTATAAAATAAATATACATGAGGACTCACTGATATAAATAAATGATTGAATACATAATGGGGAATAAGAGACAAATCTTCCTTTCAGAGGAATTTCAAATAATATATGTAGATAGTCCCCCCACAAAGAGGTGGAGCTTCATTCCCTGTCCCCACCTCCTTGAGGATGGGCTGAACTTAATGACTCTGTCCCAGAGAATAGAGCATTGGGAGAGGAAAACAGTAACTTTACAATGGAAATGTCTGGCAGACACCACCTTAACCAAGTGATCAAAGTTAACATCACAGTATTAAGTCACGCTGAAATCATGTACCCCTGTCGCGATGGGATGAGGAGGGCATTTCACCTCTGTTTTGTATTCACCCCTCCAAACTCCAGTCTAAACAGGAGGAAAACATCAGAGGGGTCCAAACTGAGGGACATTTTACAAAACACATGACCAGTACTCCTAACTGCCTAAGTCATGACAAAGAAGAAAAGATTGAGAAACTGTCAAAGATCAGAGGAGAGCAAGGGGACATGGCAAGTCAATGCAGCATGCGGTCCTGCCTTGGGTCCGGGAGCAGAGAAAGGGTATCAGTGGGAAAATGGGTGAAATATGAATGAAGTCCAGAATAAACAGTAATGTACCAGTGTTAACCTCTTAGTTGTGACAAATGTGCTGTGGTTATATAAGTCGTAAGACTCGGGAGACCGGTGCTTGCTTCGGCAGCACATGTACTAAAATTGGAACAATACAGAGAAGATTAGCATGGCTCCCGCGCAAGGATGACACACAAATCCATGAAGCTTAAAAAAAAAAAAAAAGATTGGGGAAACTGGGTGAAGGGCATGAATGAACTCTCGGTATTATCTTTGTAACTTTTTATAAACCTAAAATTACTGCAGCAGGGGTGAGAGTATAGCTCAGTGGTAGAGCGCGTGCTTAGCATGCACAAGGTCCTGGATTCAATTCCCAGTACCTCCATTTAAAAAATAAATATTAATTAAATAAACCTAATTACCTCCCCTCAAAGTAAATAAATAAATAAATTTAAAAATTAGAAAAATTAAATTATTGCAAAATTTAAAGTTTATTTTCAAAAATTTTATAATCTGCTAATATTGTAATATCAAATAGTCAACTAGTTTATGTCTTAAATAGATGTATTGTATTTAAGAAAAATTTCCAAAACCCCATGTGGCTAACTCTATGCAGATCAACACAAGGGAAGAAGTTGGTGGGGGAAAATGCAGATTAACACTGAGTTTCACAAAATACTTTTATCTAAAGAAAACAACAGCCAATTCTGCATAATTTTCCAGGAAAAGCTTTCTCAGTTAGTAATAAAACTGAATCTTTATAGACAAGAAAAGAAAACTCATAAGAGACTTCACAATATGCCCCAGTCTGCTCTTCCTCACCCTCCCTGGCCAGTTCACTGACCAACAGAAATGGACACAGCTTGCCCTCCCAGAACCACCCATGCCTTTGTTTTTGCAATGTCCTCTGCCTGATGTTATGTTGCCACCATGCTCTACCTAGCAGGCTCTCATGCATCATCTGAGGTCCAACCTACATGGTCCCTCATTGATTTGTTCATGACTTAGGAGGCTTTTGCAATAATTCAAGTAAAGATGATGGTGGCTTGGGCCAAGATGATAGTAGAGGCGGTGAGGAATGGCCTGTGTTAGTCAGAGCTCTCCAGAAAAATAACCAAGAGGAAGTGTAAAATGGTTCTCTGGCCATCTAGTAGCCACAGTTTGAGTCCAGGAATCAAGGGGTGGAAATGGCATCACGCACTATTGCCCCTAGTGTCCCACTAGCAAAGATTTTTGCTTCCCATACCCATGACCTCTGCTCAGCTGGCCCTGAGGTCTTAGTTCCAAAGGGAAGAGTGCTTCCACCAGTAAATGCAACAATGATTCCATTGAATGGAAGCGAACCCTGCCACCAAGTCTCTGAATCAGCAGGCAAATAAGGGAGTTACTGTGCTGGCGGGGGTGGCTGATTCTGGTTATCAAGGGGAAACTGGACTGCTGCTCTGTAATGGAGGTAAGGAAGGGTACGTCTGGAACCTAGGAGGTCACTTAAGGTATCTCTGAGTATCACCATGCCCTGTGATAAAAGTCAATGGAAAATTACAATAACCCAAGTCAAGCAGGACTACTAATGGCCCAGACCCCTCAGGAATGACAGTTCGGGTCATCCCACCAGGCAAAGAACCACAACAAGCTAAGTGCTTGCCGAGGGCAAAGGAAATACAGAATGGGTACTGGAAGAAGGTACTTGAAAATTCCAGCTACAGCCCCATCACTAGTTACAGAAATGAGGACTGTGATTGTCAGGAGTATTTCTTCCTGTCTCCAGAAAGAGTATTTCTCTCTCCACAGAGGAATTTACTTTAAGGAAGTGGCTCCCACGATTATGGAGCCTGGCAAGTTCAAAATCCGCAGGGTAGGCCTGCAGGCTAGAGACCCAGGGGAAGAGTTGATGTTGCAACTCAAGTCCAAAGGCTGCCTGTAGGCAGAATTCCCTCTTCCTTCGGGGAGGTCATTCGTTTCTCTTAAGGTCTGCAACTGATTGGATGAGGCCCACCCCATATCAGGAAGGGTAATCTGCTTTAGTCAGAATCAGCTGACTTAAATGTTGATCTTATCTAAAAAATACCTCCACAGTAACACCTAGACTGGTGTTTGACCAAATATCTGGGTACCACTAGCCAAGCTGACCCATTAACTATCACATGGTCAGATTATGGATGTGTATAATTTAGATAGCCAATAGGATGCATCTGCTGATTATATGTGGGGCCTAAGAGAATGAGAGTTTATCCCAAGCACCTGGAGTTATGAAGAGACCACTAACTGAGACGGGGAGACCGCAGGCGGCAGCAGACAAGGGAGGCAGAGTCAAAGGTGGAGATCAGGCTTCGGAGGTTCAGGCTTTAAAATCTGACTTCCCAACAGAGATGCTGTGTAAGCAACTGGATATATGGGGCTGGAGTTCAAGGGAGAAGTTTGGGCTGGAGATTAAAATCTCATATCACCATCTCTGTAAGCCTTTTGAAGGATTTCACACAGATTCCTAAATTAAAACAGATCCCTTGTGCCCCAGTTTGGGATGCAGAAAATAACTATAATTAGAAAACCAAGATGGATTAAAACGTAGAGGGACCAGCTTTGCGGAGGAAGCAGAGGGTTAACAGGCTGGACGATAAAGGCTGAGCCAGAGCGTGCCAGCTGAAGAGATGCCAGAAGGAAAGTTAATGAATTGCCTTCGTTGAAAAGATGAGAATGACACTAAACCAGGATTGCCCTGGAAAACTGGCGATTCTGGGCGCGTGGCACGTTGGCCAGTCATTTTCTGAGATGTGGTTTATGAACCAGAGCCAGCACGTGATGCTGTTGTGACGAGCACAGCCTCCCGAGTGATTTTTCTGGGTTTTCATTTCAGTCCCACAGTTTTTTTTAACCTAGGAGTAATTTAATTTTTCTGCGCCTCTGTTCCTTCATCTGTTAAAACAGAATCACACTGTGGCTCATTTCCTGGGGCTGATGTGCGAACTCAAAGCTATGGTTGCCTGGCCCGGGGTCCATGCTCCATGCACGTTAGCTCTGAGGGTGGTGACCTGTCTCCCCCACTTCTCTCTAACCCCATGTGAGCCTTGGATTCCCTCTCACTTACCTCACCTGCTCATAGCCTAGTGTCTGGCACAAGTCAGCAATCAGCAAGTATTTGTGAAGCTGCACTGAACAGAAAAGTGCCACCTCCCAGGGCGTCAAGGAAGGGACTGTCACCACTCAGACTCTCCTGCGCCTGCGAGCGAGCATCCTCTCCTCCTTCCCTCCTGCTCTCCTCGGGTGAGCCCCTCCTTGGGCCCTGGGTCCCAGCCCCTCCCACCTTCTCAAGAACTGCCCTCTAGTAGCCCTCTCTCTTCTTCACCTTCAGCCTCTCCTTTGATCCTTCCCCTCTGCATTTTAACATGCTTGGGGCTCTTCCACTTTTAAAGACAAAAAGTTTTTTAAAACCAACCCTCCACCCCAGTGCCTCTCCAGCTAGCTCCCCATCTCTGAGTTTCTATTCTCAGCCAAACGTCTGTAAAGCAATCTACCCCCGCTCCCTACAGTGTCTCTGCACCTCATTTCTCAAACCATTGCTCAGGGTTTCAACCCAACCTTCCCTTCTCCAAAAGGGCGTGCTCTAGCGCCACTCACGACCGGTTATTTTGCCGGCTCTAACAGCTCTTTGTGCAATCTTCACTTTAACCTTTCAGCACATCCAAGGTCCCAGCCAGTCCCCCTCTTGAAACACTCACACCTTATCCTAGCTTTCTTCCTGTATCTCCAGCCAACTCGCCTCAGTCTCCGGTGATTTTTAACACAATGGAATCCCTCAATAACATGCATAAGTTCCACCCTCAGGCAATTTCTTCCACTCGCGAGGCTTCTGTAACACCTTGAACACGTATGACTCCCAGTTCAGACCTCTTCTTTTAACTTCAGACCCACATGGATGTATCACAGGCACCCCAGATAAATATCTTCAAAACTGAACTCACTGCCTCCATCCCCTCCCCAGACCCAGACCCCCTCCAGCATTCCCTCTCATAGCAGAAAACTGGGGGTCATCCTTGACTTTCCTATTGTGCGATCCCTACAATTCAAATCAATTCTCACATTCTGCCTCAAATCAGATTAGATACATATCAAACCCACCCGCTTCCCTCCGCCATCACTGCTGGGAGAAGGAAGCACTGACCATGCGATTCCACCGGGAGAGGACAGGTGGCAGCCCCACACCTGGTCTCCCCCGGACTCCGCCCCTGCACCTCTTACTTCCGCTGATTTTACTCTGTGTCCTTCAACGGTGATAAACTATGACCATGAATGTAACAGCTTTTCTGAGTTTGTGAATCCTTCTAGAGAATGCTGAGCCTGAAAGTAGTCTTGGAGACCCCCTGCACGTCAACAAATAATCAAACGATAAGAATCATGATTATAGTTTTAGATGTGGGAGAAATGAAAATGGGAGAAATCTTGGTTTCTTGTAAGACAAATGCACATCCCCAAACCCTGGACTGTGCTGACAGCTGTCTTTGGGGTGGGGGGTAGGCGGAGCAGTTGGTTACTAGAAGCTACTAGAAAGTGACAGTCACAGGTCGAATCCGAGCACTTGGGGCTGAAAGGCACCTTGGAGAGAGCATCCGGTTCAAGGGCCCTCGCCTGGCAGACAGGGTGACGGCGGGGAGCCCAGGGACACAAAATTAGCTGGTGCAGGTCACCAGGCTCGCTCAAATAAACCCAGTGCTCACTGAACCCTGGGTGCCGGGCACTAGGCCAGATGCTGAGGAAATTGATTCCCTGGGTTCAAGTAACGCGGAGAAGAGGGTTGGGTGGGGCTAGCAGTGGGGGACGCCTAAGTCACGCCCGGCCACTCCAGCAGGAGCTGAATGAGTGCAAGCTGCCCCATGCAGTGGTCCTCAGACCTCTGCACTACGCAGAGCAGAAGAGGAGGGAGCCCTGATCTGCAGTGGGCCCTGGGGGTACAGGGGGATGGTGTTGGGGGGGCAGGGAGGACACTTCAGGAGAGGCATGTACAGTGACCGGGAAGCTGCCCCTGGGGCCCCGCCTTCCCCGGCCCAGTTCCCCTGAATTGGCGCAGTTTGGAGACGCTCCCTGGGATAGCCCTGTAGCGGAGGGAACTACACAAGGTGAGTGTGCGCTTAAGGGCCTCGTCACCCGAATGACAAGGGCAGTGCCCTCTGAAGGGATGACAGAACCGCTGAGGCCGTGAACCAGGCAAAAAACCAACCACATTTAAAACCAAAGGGCTCTGGGAGCTCCATCAGTCAAGGACCACGCTCACGCGTGCTGGGCGGGGCGCGTGCGCATTTCCCGCCGCCACTCCTGATGGAAAGGTGAGTGGGTCGAGGGAGGAGCGCGGGTCGGGTCTGCCCTCTGCGCGCACAGGTACCCGAGGAGTCTGCAAGCAGGTTGCTGGCTTGCCGTCGGTAACCAGGGAGCCTATGACTAGAGTCCCGGGAACAGGGACCTGGGGCAAAGGATAAGATCGCCGAGCAGGCCGAAACCACCACCCTTTTCCCACGGACTCCAAGGTCCTCCCTAGAGCTCTGGGGAGAAGCAGGTGGGGCACCTGCGGGCGCCCTGCCAGGCCTCGCCTCCCTTGTCTGCTCTGGTCTCTCCTCTAGGGCTCCTCCTGCAAGGCCTCAGTGGTTTCCTGAGGCCACAGGAGTACAGCACCATGGGCCGGAGGTCACACAGGGGACATCTGTTCTCTCTCAGTCTGGAGGCCAGAATCCGAGACCAAGGTGTCCACAGGGCTGGGTCCTCCCGAGGGCGCAGAGGGAGACTGCGCCAGGCCTCTCCCTCTCTCTCTAGTTTCTAGGGACTCACTGGCTTGAAGACTCATCACCCGGCTCTCCGCCTCCATCTTAACATGGCCTATTTCCCCTGTGTGCCTGTGTCCAAGTTCTCTCTCTCTGTGGACACCAGTCGTGCTGGATTAGGGGCTCACCCTACGCCAGTGTGGCCGCGTCCTAACTACCCACATCTGCGGCAACCCTATTCCCACACAAGGGCACATTCCCAGTTCCTGGGCCTTAGGACTTCGACATGAATTTTGAGGAGACACAAAGTTCCCTGTCGGGGAGGAGCCTTTATGTCCCCCACCCACACACCCACCCACCTAGGCCTCTGCTCACTGGTCCAGAGGGGCAGACTTCTGCTCTGCCCCCAGGATGGGGGCTGAACACTGCCCATCACGCACTGCTCCCTCCTCCAGCTGGCAGGACCAGCAAGAGCCAAGGACACGGGGCCCCATTTACCAGGCGACACTAATTCCCTCTCCCTCGGCAGCTGCTCTCCCTGCTCCGAACAACGCAGGCCAGGCTGCTCAGGGTTCTGCCTCTGCCTGGGATGGGGTGAGTCTGAGGGGAAGGTGGCTCCTCCCAGCTCCAGGCCAGCGGCGTCTGCTGTCTCTGCTCCTCCGAGTTCATTGGGCACTTGTGGGGCCCATTAGTAAAGCAGGTATGTACTTCGGTTTCCAGTGGCTCCTTGTGAATCTGTTTCTCCGTTAGAACCCGATGCGTTTATTATTCAGTACATATTTAGTGAACGGATTAAACATTGCTTTGAATACAAATGAGTGTCTGTGTGCACGGTGGGGAGACTGGAGGGAAGCAGGCGGAGGAAACAAGGGAGACAGGAAGGGGAGTGGAAGGAGGAGAGAGGGAAACACGAAGTATTTACCCCACACCTGGAGTCCCCAGGAACCTGCACGGCCCTGGAAATTACCTGCCTTATGGCTTTAAACACTGAGATTTAAACTGTGATCGTAACACCCTCATCTCTGCAGACGTCCCGGCCTCACGAGCTGCTCCAGGCTCACTCAGAATTGACCACGGCCTTCCCGAGCTGGCTTTCACACGCCCAGCCTCGAGGGTCAGAATCACCAGCTCCTTCCATCCCGCCCCTCCCCTCTCATCAAGGTCAGCGATGCTCTCAGAAACCAACGTCCACTGTGTTTCAGCACCTTCCCTTTCATAACGAATTAAACCTACCCCGTCACACACACATGTCTCAGTATCAGAAGAAAGTAATCCTAAATAACCACTCCTAAAAGGAATGCAAAAGCACTTCGTTATTTATAAATCACATACATTTTAGAGGGAGCCTCAGATACCTTCTGAGAGCCTGGGATATAAAGTAATTCAAACAAAAGTTTTAATGAAAGGATCCCCCCAAGTTTTTCTGAGCAACGAAGAGGAAAGAACTGAGCATTTGCGAACCCTGTAGATGTCCAGAAATACTCTGGTCTTTTGTCTCAGTGATACATGATGTCCCCAGCAGCTCTTGGAGGCACACAGCAGTGTCCCCATTTAAGAGACAGAAAAAACAGTAATAAGGAACTTGGGAAGATTAAGCGATTAAGTGACTTTGCTGCTAAGTAACAAACTTTGGAATCTGGGCTTAGCTCTGTCTGATGTTTTGAAGTGCACTGGGCTCTTACCGCTCTAGGAGTTTCCCTGGCTCCATCTTCCAGGCAGATTGGTTAATAAATGTGTGTCACAGGAAGTCCTGGCCGAGGCCACGATAAGAGAAGCAGGGGTTTCATTATATCGCCTCCACCTTCTCTGCCCAAGGCTTCACAAAAAGATGGTTTGGTGTGAGCTCACAGCTTTCCTCTAGAGTTATTCTACAGGAATTCAGGAAAAGCAAGGGCCGTCCTTCATGTACCTGGCATAGCACAGTCCTCAGTGTCTCCTGCCCCCTCCACCTTAACGTCCTCACTGAGGGAGAAATAGGCCAAGTGATTCTGGTCCAATGTGAGTTTAGTGTCAGAGGAGGAGGAGCCAATAGATGAGGCTCATACTGACACTGTTCTCATAATAACAGGACAGAGTCCGGGCTGCTGAAACCGAGATTCTAACATTAAAGGCAGTGCCTTAAAGAAAAGCTTATTTCCTTACCACATAAGAGTTTTAAGGTCCAGATGGTGAGCCAGGCCCGTCCCATCTCGTTGCTGTGCTGGCCCGAGGGCACCATCTTCCTTCATGGTCAAAGCTGGGCGGCGAGTGTGTTCATGTTCCAGTTTGCAAGAAGGGAAAGGAGCATCATTCCAGGCTGGGGCTCACTGTCTTTGGGGGTGATGACCTAGAAGTTGCACTATCGTCTGTGCACACATCCCTGCACTTGGCCACAAGGCCACACCAGCAAGACAGGAGATGGGAAGCGCCTGTCGTCGAGCCCAGCGGCAATCACTCCTGTGGAAGACAGGAGAGCAGACCGTGGCAGCCAGCAGAAACCTCTGCCGCAGTGACAACCGTCGTCTGCAGCTGTACTTCGCTGTACAGCTAACTAGCAATTTCCTACCCACCACTTCGTTTAATCTAGCAGTGAACTTCTGAGTAGGTACCGTTTGTCTCATGTGATACATGAGACAATGGGGCTAGGGTAAGGCCTAACTGCAGAATTCTAAACGCACGATGAGGATGAAAACCTTGGTGATAAAATATTGGTAGAGTCAAAAAGGAAAGCCCGTTCAATTTGCTCTAACCACATTTACTAAGCAATTAATAAGAATCAAGGAACCGAGAAACAGGGAGACAGGGTGGGTCCGTGGCCTCAAAGGCTTCATGACAGCTGAGAGAGTAACAGTTTTCACCGTAAGGTGTGGTTATGAGGACTGCAGGACAGAAAGAAGGATGGTGACAGCCATGGACAGAGAGGGACATTAGGACATAGAGAAGACACTGATGCTTCCTGGAGAGTCACAAAAACTAAATGATTTTCCTATCATGAGTGGGAAAAACAGCAACTCTAAAATTTTCCAGTAGAAAATAGAGCAGTAGGTGTTTGTTGAGAAAAAACTAGGGTACTCTGAAGGAATTGGGCCTCCCTTTTGCCCTGGCCTTATAGTCTCTCATCCACTTTTTATTCCGGCCAGTGCTGTGGCAACCCATCTCCTGCAGGTGTACCCTGACACACCTGGCCACACTGCTGCCCTGTGCGTCTCCGGCATTCTCCCAGGGTTGCCCTGATGCTACAGTGCAGGTCACCTGTGGGAATCTGCCCATAACTCATACATCCACAACTGGGAAAGCCTTGCCCATGGGATGTGGCACCAGGAGACAACTGCTCCCTCTCTGTCCCAGACAGCATCGTCTGAGGTACATGCTACACACTGCAAGGTGACACCAGGGAATCAATCCTCTGATGGTTAATTTCATGTGTCAATTTGGAGGGTGTTTTTGGATGAGATTAACGTTAAAATGGTGAACTCTGGATAAAGCAGAGTGCCCACCTCAGTATGGGTGGGCCTCACCCAATCAGTTGAAGCTTGACTGGAACAAAGACTGAACTCCCTGAGGAAGAAGGAAGTCTCCAGCAGACTGCCTTCTGACTTTATCCATACCATCAGCTCTCCTGGGTCTTGCAGATTTTGGACTTCCTGGCTTCCATAATTGCATGAGCCACTTTCCTATAATAAAGTTCTTGGTTCTGTCTCTCTGGAGAACCCTGGTTAGGACATAGCTCCAGTGACCAGCATGAGAATGCACTCTTATACTGGTTTTCCTCTTTCCCTGTTACACTCTTCTGGTCTCTGGAATCACTCACTTCCCAAAATGAACTAGGTATGTGCACACCCTAGTCCCGGCTTGCTTTCAGGGGCTCCCCAGCCAGGCTACAATGTTTGCATATGTAATATTGAGGGTAATCAATATACAAGCACATTGGTGGCTCAAAGAGACCCTTACGTGTTTGCTATTTCCCAGGGTCATGAGACCCAGAACACTGAAGTGTGATGGGACAAATGCCACAGGGACCTCCCACCTCCCCAGCAAGGATGCGCTCCTCCCAACCAAAGAACAATATTCTTTTGCATCCCTCATGTGGCTTAGCATTTGAGAAGTCTGCAAAAAATGCTTACTGGACTGGATGTTGTGTTTTAAAATTTGCCTATGTGCTGTCACGATGGAACATGTGAACCTGTTGTTCAAATGTTGTATTATTTGGTGAATCCAAATACAAAGGATTTGGCTAAGAACTTCAGCTCTAGTGTCGCGTGGGCACAGATTCAAGCCTCAGTTCCTCCACTAACTGGCTGTGGCACAGCATAATCCATAAAGAAATGTACATTAAGTTTTTCTGCTGAGAGAAATAAATGTCCACCTATAATTACCTTCCCAGCTAAATGTCAACACAACAATGAGGAAGAGAAGGGTTTTTTTTTTTTTAATCTTAAGAGACTAAGAGAATACCACTATAAAGATTTTCACTGAAAAAAATACTATAGGGTTTATTTCAGAAAGAGAACATTTGAAAAAAAGATATAAGAAAAACTGGTAAACAAAGTAATTGGTAACCATGTGGCAAATCTAAATCAGCACTGTATAGAAACAACAGCAATAATAAATAATTTGAAGAATATAAAATGAGGTGTAAATAAAATGGTGGATAATGACATATAAGATAGGAGTGGATATTTGAATTAAAGCATTTTAAGGTCTTGGTACTATTCAAGACTAGAGTAGAGGAGAGATACTGATTAATTTCAGATAAGTCAAAAAACAAATGTTAAATATGGAAACAGAATAAAACCTCAAGCCTGTAGGGAGGGGTGAAGTGGACAAATGGACACAATGAAAACCCAATCAGTCCAAAAGAAGGCAAGAATTTTTTTTATCAAATAAATAAAAGACATATAAAGTAGAAAGTACAAAAGGAGATGGTAGGAACGAATGCATAAGTATCTACAGTCACCAAGCTGTAAACAAAGTTACCAACTGCAAGGCAGAGTCGCAGACTAGCCAGGGACAAGAAAATGCACCTGTATGATATTGACAAGAAACACCCTGAGTACCTAGAAAGACTGAGACTAAAAGGAGAAAAAAAAAAAGGTTTACCCGGCAAATATTAGCCAAACATCAGAAAAGCACAAAAGACAGAAAGCATCATTAGGGATGAGGCTATCCTAGAAGAAACATTTTCTAACAAAGGCACAAAATTTGTGAATCTGTTTTGAACCTAACAACACAATTTCAAAACACAGAAGCCAATAATTGACAGAATTACAATGAAAAATGGACAAATCCACAGAGAGAATATACTATCTTTCCAAGGACATATTGAACATTTACAATAATTGATCGCACATTAAGCTATAATACAACACTCAACAAATAGGAAACATCGATATAATAAAGACCCATTCCTGAATTCAATTTCATAAAAGTAGAAATCAATAACAAAAAATAAGCAAAAAATGTCCATACAACTAGAATTTTTAAAAATAAACTTCAAGACTAGTCATGGGTCAAAGAAGAACTGAGAAGCCATAATAATTTAGAATTGAACAATAATGCTTTTGAACATCCCCTCCACTGTGCAATTCCACATTTGACCAATGCTGTTAGACAAAATACACGTGCGTGCACATGCACACACACACGCACACACGGTATGCTGGCAATGAAGAAACAAAGCTGTCATTTACAGAAGACTCCAATCCTGAAAATCAGAGGCTCAAAGACAAGCCACGTGTAGAAGAGAGTTCAGTAAGGTTGCAGAATAAAAGATGAATATCCAAAAGTCAGTTATGTGTCTACACGCCCACAACTAATTGTTGGAAACCGTAGTTTTTAAAGAGGCACCATTTGTAAGAGCTACAAAGCATTGAAAGTATCTAGGAATAAGTCAAACCAAAGATGCGTAAAATCATAAAACTTTTTGAATAACATAAATGGATGAGAAAATCTGACTTTAAAGATGGGACTTCTCCCCAAACAGTAAATGTTAATACTTAATGCAATTTTACACAAAATCTCAATAGGGGTTTTCGAAGAATTTGTAAACTGACTCCAAAATGTACATAGAAGAGCAACGGGCCAAGTATGACCAAGAATGTTTTGAATAATGTAGGGAGACTTGCTTTGCTATTTATCAAGACTCACTATGAAGCTATTGTAATTAAGTTATTGGTACCAAGATAAATATACTGTGAATCAGAACAGAAGGCACCAAAACAGACTCATGCATATTATATGAAAACATGATACATAAGGGGACATTACAAAAGGAAAAGGGTTTAATAAATGGCTTGACACAATTGGTTTTTCACAGGGAAAGTAACTAAAGTTGAATTGCTTCCTACCATTCAAAATAGATTCCAGGTGGGTTAAAGACCTAAAACAGAATAGCAAAACTTGAAATAAAAGAAAATAGAAGAATAAAAAACAGGGGAAAAAAAGAAAAATAGAAAAACTTGAAATAGAAGGATAAAATAGAAGAAACGTAGAATATTCTTAGAATCTTGGGGTAAGAAAGGTCTTACCATGCAGAACACGCAAATCCTCGTGGAAAAGGTCGTTAAGTTTGAGTATACAAAAATCTAAAACTTGGTTACAACAAAAGTCACCATAACTTAGAGAAAAGTCAGGCCACAGAGGAGAAGACATTTGCAATATTAAGGATTAATTCCAAAACATATCAAGAATGTCTATAATGAATAAGAAAAAAGCCAAAGACTCCATTACAAAAATGGGGGAAAATATAAGGCAATGGACAGAAGAGAGAGAAAAATATCAAAAAAAAAAAAAAAAAGATGTTCAATCTCTCAGTAATCAGGGAAATGCAAATCAAAATGAGGTTTCCTTCCACATCCATCAGATTGGAAAAGTATTTCAGCCGAACAAAATTACATGTGGGCGAAATGTGGAGCGACAGAACCCTTCATATACTGGAACCCTTCATACGTTTGTCAAATGGGGAAACTCTGGTATCACTGGGCATGGCTGAAGATGCTGGAATATGCTGGTCCTAGATGGACACCCAAATCATTCTACAAGGATGTACACAGAAGAACAGTCAGCCTAGCATTGCTAGTAATGGTGAAAGTTTGAAAATGGATAAGCTGCGGTGCACTTAGTTGACAGACTGCAATATAACAGTTACGATGAATAAACTACAGAACAAGGGCTGCGTGTTGCAAGTGCTGTGCAGGTGTCTGATGGCGCCATCAGCACCACCGTCAGCATCAGCACCTCAAAGGCATGAAGTTCAGGGCAAAGAAAATCAAGCAACAGAAAGTTGTGTTGATTGTTTCATTTATATAAAGTATAAACTTTATATAAATAAAGTTTTAAACCATTTCGTCAATGTATAAGACATATTTATGGATAGATACGTGTGTAGTAATATTATAAAATTATGAAGACCTCCATGGGAATAATAAACACAGAATTCAGGATAATGTTTATCAGCGAGGGGGGAGGAGAAGAACGGAGTCAGAGGAGGACAGAGAGAGCTTCATTTGTATTTGCAGTTTTACTTCTTAAACTGGATAGAGTCCACAGGAACTCTTTATCTTGTTCTCCATATGGCATTATACACTATTTTATGTTTCAAGAAAGTCTGATAATACTATGTGTCAGTGAGGATTTGCAAAAAAAAAAAACAAAACAAAACTCTCTTACACTGCTGGTGGGAATATAAATTGGAACAGCCACTTTGGGGAGTAATTCGGCAATATTTAGTAAAGTTTAAATGTCTGTACTAAGACTCAGTAATTCCACTTCCAGGATCCTATCCTAGAAAACCTCTCCTGCATGTAGATAGAAAGGCATTGATAAGAATGTTTAATGAACCACTGTTTATAGTAAGACAGAAACGATGGTTTCTAGATGCCCACCAGTAATAGCAGGTGACATTTAATGGGTGATGACACACACCAGTCATTGTGTAGGGAGATGAATGAATAAACAGAATGGATGGGTAAGTAAAATAGTGCACTGCGGTTTAAATGACAACCAAGACCTAAATCTATCAGTATGATAAACCTCAAAAAACACATTTAAAAAGGTGAAGTACCAGAGGGTGCACACAGTATAAATTTTAAATTCACAAAATTTCTGGGAAGATGGCGGAGTAGGAAGCTCCAGGAACCTGTCTCCCCACCTGGACAAGAATAGCACTGGCCAAATCTATCTAATGTAACTATTTTGGAGCTTTGGAGTCTATTGAAGTTTTGCAGCTTCCATGAGAAGGCTGGGATGGCAAATTGTGATTAATTTTGGTCAGTTTCAGCTCTGCACAGCGACAGGCACACAGCTGGTGAGAGCTAGGTGAGCAAAAAAGACCCCGTCTTCCAAGTGGTGGTGACCTGAGCTCTGGTCACTGATTGCTGCTTCTGATCACAGAGGTGCAGACACAGAGGCAGCAGCCATTGCTGTTGCACCTCTCCTCACTGTTGCAAGCCCTTCTCCCTCCAGCTAAAGTGACTTCCAGGGGTTTTAAAGAGCCAGTGCCCTTTCCCCTGCTTCATTTTTCTTCTTCCATTATTAGGAGCCAGACACTAAAATTAGGATGTTCAAAAACAATTGCATATATGGGCAAAATCAGAAAATGACCATGGACACCCAGGGAAAAGCTCAGAAAAGACTTAAGAAGAACTTAAGTTTATACTTCAGGCTGATCCTCAACACAGATAGCCTACAATAATAAAATAATAATAATAATAACAAGATCCAGTAAACCTCGGGGAAGGTAGAGAATCTGACTTCCAGAGTTAGCTCATTATTAGACTCAAATGTCCAGTTTCCAACAAAAAACCACAAGGTATATAAAGAAGCAGGAAAGTAGGGCCCATTCAAGGAAAAAAAACCAAATCATCAGAAACTGTCCCTGAAAAAGACCTAATGGCATACACACTAAACAAAGACTTAAAAACAACTGTCTTAAAGATGGTCAAAGAACTAAAGAAAGACGTGGAGAACATCAAGAAAATGATGTACAAACAAAATGGAAATACTGATAAGGGAATGGAAAACCTAAAAATTCTGGAGCTAAAAAGTATAACTGAAATGAAATTCCCTAGAGGGATTCAAAGACAGATTTGAGCAAGCAGAAGAATCAGTGATCCTGAAGATAGGATAATGGAAGTTATCAAGGCTGAGGAATGGAAAGAAAAAAGACTGAAGAGAAGTGAACAGGGCCCAGTGGGCCTGCTGGGCACCACCAAGCAGGCCAACACACACACTGTGGGAGTCACAGAGGCAGAGAGAGACAGGAAGGGGCAGAGGGAATGTCGAAGAAATAATGGCTGAAAACTCCCTAAATCTGATGAAAGACATGAATATAAACATCCAAGAAGCTCAAAAATTTCAAAGCAAGATCAACTCAAAGAGACCCACACCAAACACAATATAATCAAATTTTCAAAAAACAAAGAGTTAATCTTGAAAGCAGCAAGAGAAGTAAATTGTCACATACAAGGTATCTTCAATAAAATTATCAATAGATTTCTTATCAGAAACTTTGGAGGCCAATAAAATTATCAATAGATTTCTTATCAGAAACTTTGGAGGCCATAAGGCAGGGAGCCAATATATTCAAAGTGCTAAAAAGGGAAAAAATAAGTCAACAAAGAATCCTGTATCCAGGAAAATTGTCAACAGTGAGGGAGAAATTAAGACACCCAGCTGAGGGAGCTTGTTACCACTAGACTTATCCTGAAGGAAATTCTCCAAGGAAGTCCTATAAGGTGTAATGAAAAGGAACTAGACAGTAACTCAAGAAATAAGGATCTCAATGAAGGTAAATACATGGGCAATTGTTTAAAAGCTAGTATTATTGTAACAATGGCTTGTAACTGCTTTTTGTTTTCTATATGATTTAAGAGACTAATACATCGAAAAAATCTAAAAGCTAGTATTATAGTAACTTTGGTTTATAACTTCAAATTTTTTCTACATAATTTAAGAGATGAACACATTTAAAATTATTAGTTTATGTTTGGGCACACAATGTATAAAGATGTAATTGTGGGGACATCAACAAAGGCTGGAGATGGAGCTGTAAAGGGGCAGAGTTTTTTACATTACTGAAGTTAAACTGGTATACATTCAAATTAGAATGTTTTACCTGTAGGATGTCAAATGTAATTTCCATGGTAACCACAAAGAAAATAGCTATGGGATATACACAGAACAAAATGGGAAAGGAATTTGAATATTTCACCACAAAAAATTAACTAAGCACAAAAGGCAGTAATGCAGGGAATGAATAAAAAAGCTGTAAGACATAGAGAAAACAAAATAGCAAAATGATGGAAGTCCCTCCTTATCAGTAATTACTTTAAATGTAAATGGATTAAACTCTCCAATCAAAAGACAGAGTTTGGCAGAACAAATAAAAACACACGATGTAACTCCATGCTGTCTACAAGAGACTCACTTTAGATCCAAAGACACAAACAAATTGAAAGGATGGGTAAAGATATTCTGTGCAAATAGTAGCCAAAAGACAGCAGGGATGGCTCTACTAATGTCAGACAGAATAAACTTAAAACCAAAAAAGGGTATTAAGGGATGCTGAAGGATATTATGTATTTTTTAAAAGCTCCAATACAGCAAGAAGACATAACAATTACAAACATTTAAGTGCCTAGGAATTTGTCCACTTCATCTAATAGGCATATAAATATTCATAATATTCCTTATAGTCCATTGTAGTGCTTGAGGTAAATTGTGATGTTGCCTCTTCCATTTCTGATTTACTAATTTGTCTTTTTTTTTTTTTTTTTCTTGGTCAGTCTAGCTAAAAGCTTGTTAATTTTACTGATCTTTTCAAAAGACCAATTTTTGGTTTTCTTGATTTTTCTCTATTACATTTTTCTTCTCTATTTCATTTATTTCCACTCTTTTTTGTTCTGTTTTTTTGTTTTCTTTGGGTGGAAGCTTTGGCTATTGATTTGAGACCTTTCTTCTTTTTCATATAAATTTCCTTCTAAGCACTGCACTTGCTGCTTTCCTTAAGTTCTGGTATATTGTGTCTTCATTTTCATTTATCTCTGAGTATTTTCTAATTTCTCTTGTGATTCTCCTTGTCTATTCATTATTTATGAGTGTGATGTTTAAATTTCATATTTTTAATTCCCCAAATTTCCTTTTCTTGATTTCTCATTTCATCCCATTGTGGTTGGAGAACATACTTCATATGATTTCAATGCTTTTAACTTTATGTAGCTTGTTTTATGGCCCAACATACAGCTTGTCCTGGGAATGTTCCAGTGCACTTGAGAATGTGCATTTCTACTGTCGTTGGGTGGAGTGTCCTACAGCTGTCTGTTAGGTCTAGTTGGTTTAAAGTGTTGTTTAAGGCACCCGTATCCTTGGTGATCTTCTGCCTACTTGTTCTATCCATTATTGAGAGCAGGATATTGAAGTCTTCAACTGTTATTATTGAATTGTCTATTTCTCCCCTCAATCCTGTCACTTTTTATTTCATGTACTTTGGTCTGGGTGCTTTTCAAAAAAGAGTTAATTTTTGGAGGTCCTAGTCCACCATTCCAGAAGTGCTCCTGCCTGTGACATCATTCTGGAGCACAGAGAATGTGTGAGTTCCCACTGGATATCAATATTGTTCTATAAGTAGCTTCTAGGGTGTAGTATAAGGGTTCCTATTTTATAGTGTGCAATTATCATACTCATTGTCTCCAGGCAAGAGTTATCCTTGAACAGACCTCATCATCTGGTACCATACACAAGGGCTATGCTAAAGTTGTAGATAAAAACTAGCATGCCGACCTCTAATGCTTTCTTCAGTTTTCTCTTGTGAAAATCATATGCACCATGTCTCCAGCACCGTCAAACTTTCACCCAGACTATGTATATTTCGTCTGAAAATCATAATCACCAAATGATACAGCTGTCAGAATTTTATCTCCCTCTAGAATCTGACTGCAGGATCTGACTGCAGCCTAGCTTATCTCACTGTTAAGTTCTTCAAATTCTCAGTACATGGCTTTATGTATCATACTTAGATTATCTTATTTCAAGTGCTCACCTCTCCATTACCTCTCTCTCAGAATGTTGATTTTCGCTACAAAAAAACCCTCAAAAGTGAAATGTTAAATCAGAGTTTCATTGGTCTCTGTAATGTGGAACTTTACCCAGTAGCTTATCTACCTTTACTCTGTCCTCATAAAATGCTGAGATGTTCTTTTCATATGAAGTTTATCCAATCATAAGTATTAAAAATTTATTTTGCGTTTGGAAGTGTATGCCAAATGTGTTTTGCTGGCAAAAAAGAGCCTAAAGCACAAAACAATTATGGAAATAATTAAGCTAAACCATAGATTGTGTGGCTTATTGCTGTTACAGATATCTGAAATGCAACATGTTCTTCTGGGAAAGATTTCAGTTATAGTGATGGTAGTACCCTTGCCTGGTACAGCTCAGTGCAAGTATTCTGCACACATTTGTGTGGATACACAACCTGAGATTAGCTTATTCCAATTGTGCTCATTATTTTCAATATTCTACAACTACCTTTTATTCAAAATATTTTCATTAAAATAGAATTGTCTATAGTTCTTGTCTAGACAGAGACTGGTGTTCACTAACAATCCTGTGATCCAAATCATTTAAGCCCTGATTGAACACGTTGTAGACGGAACTGCGGCCCTAGCCCAAATTCATATGTTGAGGCCCTGATCCCTAGTGTGACTATATTTGGAGATAGGGCCTGTATGGAAGTAATTATGGTTAAACGAGATGATTAGGGTGGGGCCTTAATCTTACAGGGCTAGTGTCCTTTAAGAGACACCAGTGGGAGACCTCATTCTTTCTCTTGCTCTCTCTCCCTCTGCACACACCACACACCAGTGAAAGGCCATGTGAGGATGTAGCGAGAAGGCAGCCATCTACAAGCCTGGAAGAGACTTCTCAGCAGGAACCGACCATGCTAGAGCCTGGTATGGGACTCTGACCTCCAGAATTGTGAGAAAATAAATGTCTGCCACTTAAATCTCCCAGCCTGTTTAGTTATGACAGCCTGAGCAGCTACACACCATGCCTGGGGTGGAGAGGTTGGTGAATCAGACAAAGGCCTATGCCTTAAGAGCACACTGCCTACTAAGAAGGGACATCTCATGAAAATACAACGTCATAAGCGCTTCTAACTTAGCCTGGGCAATCTGAAAGGCTCCACAGAGCACACATTTGAGCGAGGTTTTCAAAGTGGCCCAGCCAGGAGAAGAAACCACAATCCAGGCAGAGAGAACTCCCAGCAAGGACTCAGAGACTTTAAAAGGCAGATGTATTTGGTGAGCACTGAGAGGCTGCAGGGTGTGGAGGGTATGACAGGGAGTGCTGGAAGGGCACTGTTGTCTGTATCCATGGAAACACCATACTGCTAGGGCTGTGGGATCCTGAAGGCGGGCCAAGCGAAAGCTGGAGCACTCAGAAAAGATGAGGCCTGAAAGAAAGGAGAATTTGGATACGAGGGAAGAGAGGGCAAACATTCAGGTGAGGAAATACAGGAATTGAAAGAAGGTCTATTTTTTTCAGTAATTTAATTTTTAAAATTAAAAGTTTAATACACAGAAAAAAGTTCATAAATCAAAAAGGTATAGCTTGATGAATTATCAGAGAAGAAATACATCCACATAACCCCCTTCCAGAGCAAGAAACAGAACACTGTTCTGTGTATCTTTTTGTCTTTAAATGCTGATCCATGGCATGTACTAACCGTTTGAAAATATAAACGTAACTGAGAAAC